>NC_044304.2:149090388-149403809 GCF_007474595.2 Lynx canadensis
TCTATTTATTCTCATGTTTCTTCCTCATAAAGAAGATGCGAGTGGCCATTTTTTGATTGGCTTTGTATACCTGGAACGTTGCTGATATCTGGCACACACTAGGTTCTCAGTAAACGTTGGGTGGGGAAATTAATAATGTAAACTTTGCACGGAGAGCAGTGTCTTAACACTTCTTACCATCGGTAAGAAGGTAATGAAGGTAGACAGCTGGTTGTTCGGTGACTGACCATACACAAGTTTTGTGCTTCCGTGTGCCTGAGGTTCATTGCCACCTAAACACATTTGCACCTCGGCTTCCTTCTTGGGGTTGTTTTTGCTGTTCAAATCAATAAATTGCAAATATGAATTTACAAATGTGCTTTGTGGTACAATTACTTGAGAACTGATTCTTTAAAAAAAATCTTTTTTAATGTTTATTTATTTTTGAGAGAGAGACAGACAGACAGTGCGAGTGGGGGAGGGGCAGAGAGGGAGGCACAGAATCTGAAGCAGGCTCTTAGCTCTGCTCCAAGCTGTCAGCACAGAGCCCGACGTGGGGCACGAACCCACAAACTGTGAGATCATGACCTGAGCCAAAGTCAGATGCTTAACTGACTGAGCCACCCAGGTGCCCCGAGGACAACTAAGTTTTACCTAGGTCATTGTACAGGTGAGGGTGAAGCAGAGAGAGAAAGTCGCTTCTTTGTCTCTCTTTAATGCTTAAGTTAGTGGATGGGCTGCCCGTGTCTGATTATAAATGATAGTCTGTAAACCTCCGTAAGGCAGACCGTTAATTTCCCATGACAGCACACGAAACTCCTTCTCTCCTCCCCTCCTCAAGCCCCAGAGCACACACCAGGGAAACCTCCTGTATAAGACATTTCTTTAATGCTGCCTGTCGGAAAAGGTGCTAGAACGAGTCAGTCAGGTTTGAAGTTTGCAAACATACTTCTGCCTTACTAAACGTCACAAAGGCTGTCAAATATTTCATTCCCGCAGATTTTCTCTTCTCTCTAGAAGAAACACCATTACGGATGTAAATGTTAGAGGAATTTCGTCATTGGCTTTGGCTTCTGAGGAAAGTTTTATTCATCGTTTGGATCCGGGAGAGGAAGGAAGCCTCTGCTGACATTTTGAAATCTTTCTAGCAATTTATGTGAACTGTACTACTAGGGAGTAGATACTTTCCTCTTCTAAGTATTAGTTACGTCTCATGCTCTTTTTGTCTACTTTCTCTGGAGGAAAAAAAGAATAAGCTTTTCTTTTTTTTCTTAATTTTTTTTTTTACGTTTATTTTTGAGACAGAGACAGAGCATGAACAGGGGAGGGGCAGAGAGAGAGGGAGACACAGCATGTGAAACAGGCCCCAGGCTCTGAGCTGTCAGCACAGAGCCCGACGCGGGGCTCGAACTCACGGACCGTGAGATCATGACCTGAGCCGAAGTCGGACGCTTTAAGCGACCGAGCCACCCAGGTGCCCCAATAAGCTTTTCTTAATGACCTTGATATTTCTGAAATGTGTGTTGATTTTTCCTGTTAGTTTCTTCTCAGTCTGTAAGACTCTCTACCAAACCCACTCTTGGTACATACATCCACGTATCTATTTTCCTGGGGGCTGAATGAAACATATTTATGTGTGCTCCACATATTTCAGGTATTATTTTGTTTGGTGGATGATGAATAACTACTGAGAAAGAAACCAGTTGCCCTTCAAAATATAATTAGCAACCCCAGCCTGGGGGCACTTTGCGTTTGGTTGTGACAAAGCCTGTGGCATGCCCTCTGCAAAGACAAGAAAGGAAAGATAGATGCATTTCTAATGCAATCAGGAAGCCCCTCTATAATTTAAATATATTAGCATATCTCAGGAAACCTGGTTATTTGAATGTCCCCAAGATAACTCAGAGTCTCTCCCAAATAAACATGATTGAATTACTTGAGGGAATGCATTAAGACAGCAGGCGTGGTCCTTAATGGATCAAGGCTGTCTATACTCATTACCATAGCAAACTCCAGCAAAACTGTCACCAATGCCACAAAGACTCAGGTTACTGATGCAGTCCTAGTGATTTGGCTTACATGCCTCACATCCAGTTGGCTACCAAAAGTTTGATGTCATGTCAACAGTGAATTTCTACAACATTATATATTGTTTCCTGCTTGTGTGTGGCAATAGTAATGAGCATACATCTTGAGATCCTGGTGTTTTAGATTATATACATGAGCGTAAGTAATGGTTTTGAAACTGTCTGCATTCTAGGAATGCTGGGGTAATGTAAGATGGAATTACCTTAAGTGTACATTCTGGGTCTCACTTTCACAGTCTGCTTATGTATGGTGAAGGCCTCTCAGTCAACGCAAGTAAATAACAATAAAACGGAAATTACTGAGCCCTAGTGATACACCCAATTATGTTTTTAATGCTTAGCATCTATGAGCTGATTCAGTCCTCACTGCAACTCTGGTGGTAGATGCTATTATTACCCTTTTTACCCCCATTTTATAGCTAAGGAACCTACCCTGAGGCACAGAGAGTTGAAGTGGCTTGACCAAGATCACACTATTGTAAATGGAGGCACCAGGATTCAAGCCCAGGCAGAAGGACCCCAGAGCCCTAGTGCTTACTGCCTCCTCTCCGTTCAGAACCCTGAAAATACGAGGTTTCTCAGGTCCCAGGATTCTTTAATGGAGGCTCTAATTGGGCTGTCCATTATCATTTCAGTAGGACTGGAATATCATTTCAGTAGGACACTCTGGAAGCAGTTCATAAACATAATTCTCCCCCTGGATTAGAGTGTTTTTTCTGTTAAAAAATTATGATGAAAGACACAGTTTGACCAGCTCTGGGTCTCAGAGACAGATGGGACAGGTGGCAGCCCGGTCAAAATGAGAACCTCAGAGTACTTTCTCATGATGGTCTAGTGTAATCACTATGCCCTTCTCTTAGTCTTACTTCTAAAAGATAATCATCTAAAAACAGTGGGGCTGATTTAGAAGAAAACTTTATGAATTCAACTGGTTAATGTAGGCATAATTATTTGCAGGACTTAAGGACTTTGATTATGTAGTTTTACCCAAGATAGATTTTCAAATTATATTTAAGATATAATTTAATTTATGTAAAGGTAAATTTCTCTCTACAGGTCAGGGATATCCCCATTACAAGAAAGAAGTAGCACTTGAATATTTTGAATGTATCTAGAATAGAACATTGTGGTTTCCATTTCAGCTTTGGGTCTTGGTATGATGTAAAATGAAAACTTTCAAGAACTATGCTACCTGCAGGAATGTCTTCTCTTTTTTTTTTTTTTTTTAATGTTTGTTTATTTTTGAGAGAGAGAGACAGAGCCAAAGTGGGGGAGGGGCAGAGAAAGAGGGAGACCTAGAATCCGAAGCAGGCTCCAGGCTCCGAGCTGTCAGCACAGAGCCCAGTGTGGGGCTTGAACTCATGAGCCATGAGATCATGACCTGAGCCGAAGTCGAACACTTAACCGACTGAGCCCCCAGGCACCCCAAGAATGTCTTCTTTATAAACATTCTCTATTGGCGTTGTCTTCTGAAAAGCACGCATTTCCCTATATTTTGTGGTTTTACATTATCTCTTAAATGCTTCCGCCATTGTGGGCCCTTCTTTTTTTCCATGAGATATGAGAAGTATAACATTCTCAAATATTTAGTCTCTATGGCACTTATGAATTGGCTTTCAACACATATCTGCCTACATATGGTTTTTTATTGAAAGCAGGATGATATAGTAGGGGCCATAAAAGGAGAGGAAAACAATTGCGATTTACCCCGGGCATTTGTTAGTACCATCTTGCTAAACTTTACTCTTTTGTGAAGAGAAATGGACACATCTATTTATTTATTTGGATAGTCTGAGTAAATGATTAGCAATTTGACTCAGAAACGTTATTCTTAAAATTCACTTGTTCATTTACTGTTTGTGCCTCTCTAAAAAGAACATGAGATAGCTGATCAAATATTTTGTTTGAAGATCAGTTAAAAACTGTAGTTGTCGAGAAACCATGCCAGAAACAATTTTATGAAAGGAAAACAATGGACATGTTGAATTTTTTTTTTACCCTTTCCTCTTAATATACCTGTGCATTTGCATCAAGTGCCTTAAATATTAGGAAGAAAGAGAAATGAATTTCTTCTCTCTGGTAGATTGCAATGAATACTCAGTAGACTTTTTTTGTAGTGTGGTCTCTGCATAAGACACATAAAGGAAAGATCATTTTGAGCTTTAAAATTTAGTTTAGCATTTTCTTGAGCTTATTATTATAAAATAATGCCCCCTCCTCTTTTTAAAGTACGAGCATTGCAAACCCTCTGCATAATTTCTTCCTAATGTTTGCAAAATCCCCCTGAGATTTCTTCTGGTTCCATGGAATTCTCTCTTCTCCAGATATTGACAAAATCATTAAACAAGCCTGAAGCTTCATGATTATTTTTCCAGCAGCACTTTCGTTGCTCTTTATCATTACATTTAGTTATGTTTCATCTAGTTTTCAATATATGTGACAGGGTTCATATCCCAGCCAACTGGAATTAATTTGATAGCTAAGCATTTCATGAGCTGCCTCCATAACACACTCTGCCAGATCCTGCCATGTGTGAAGCATTACTCCTTTTTTTTTTTTAACCACTAAAGATTATATATAACTTTGACTTCTTCTGTGCTCATTTGTGTTTCTGAAAGAGGGAGGGCATGGTGTGCCTGTTCAGAGTGTTTCTCTTGGCTTTCCTCTATGTAAACCTCACTAATGCTTTCAATCACCACCTTCTGTGTCTTTCCTTTTGAGCAAGTGGAGAAAAATGGAGTTGGTTTGAATGCCATGCCTTGCTTCTCAACAGGAGAATGTACTTGGAAGCTCTGGTGTCGTTCTGAGTTCTCTCTCTTGCTCCTGTTAGTAGCTCGTGAGGGTATTGGGGGTGGTGGTGTGGTTGGTGGTAATGTTGGAAAGGACCTCGAGAAATAATTTTTTTTAATGTTTATTTAGTTTTGACAGAGAGAGAGAGAGAGAGAGAGAGAGAGCGAGCATAAGGTGGGGAGGGGCCAAGAGAGAGAAGGAGACACAGAATCCAAAGCAGGCTCCAGGCTCTGAGCGGTTAGCATAGAGCCCGACTTGGGGCTCGATCTCACAGACCGTGAGATCATGACCTGAACTTCAGTTGGACACTTAATCAACTGAGCCACTCAGGAGCCCCACAATAAATAATTCTTTAAGAGCTTAGTTCTTGGAAGTTATCACAGTCAGTGACAGAATGGGAACCTATTGAATATCATATCACTATTTGGGGAAACAATTTTTTAGCTACTTATTTCAAGAATAAGAGAAAGAAAGTGTTTATATTCCTAAGATTTGGTTATATTCCAGATTTCTACCCTTTTGTAAATATCCAAAGCTGTCCAAAACAGAATTGATTAATTCTGTGAACAAGCTTAGAATGTACTCTTTTATTTGACCATTTTTGCTTTTATTTTTATTATTATTTTTTTTTTCCAACGTTTATTTATTTTTGGGACAGAGAGAGACAGAGCATGAACGGGGGAGGGGCAGAGAGAGAGGGAGACACAGAATCGGAAACAGGCTCCAGGCTCTGAGCCATCAGCCCAGAGCCCGACGCGGGGCTCGAACTCACGGACCGCGAGATTGTGACCTGGCTGAAGTCGGACGCTTAACCGACTGCGCCACCCAGGCGCCCCCATTTTTGCTTTTATTATCAGTTTGATAATTTAAGTTTATGGCCATATATATGTTTCCTTGTTTAGAGGTTTCTCTCACATGGCATGATTAGCAATCGTGTGTGAAATGATTATGTGGAAACATTACTAGCGAATTACTGCTTGTCTAAATACTGTATGTTTTCACTTGAGAACATTGGCTCTGGAATGTATTTTTGGCACTGTGAAGGGAAAAAAAAAAAGTCTTGGTGTTAAAAGATGCAGCCAGAATTTAATTTGTGAAATGGAGCTTTAAACTCAGTTGTTCCTCCCACTGGCAGCAACTTGAGGTTGCTTATTTCCTTTCTAGAATGAAAATTGTGCCCTTTAAGGCTACTTAATCTTATTTTTAATCTTCAAATTGGTGTTTTCTTATAGAAAGAGCCAAAACTTCACACAGTCTGTGTTTGTTTCTGTGTGTTATATAGACTCTAAATTATAAATCCTAATTAGTACCACTTAAAACTAATGGAGTGGCCATTTCAAGGTCCTTTACTACAGTAATTATCACCTGGAACAGAGAAATGAATCGTATGTTAAGACTTTATAGTAAGAATAATGGCTGACTTCTCATAAAGTGCAGAAGCCCAAATTGGGAGTAGTATTCATATGATAATATCATCAATAACCTACCCTGTTGGATATTCGCTATTTGGGGGGATTAACTCCAATCTGTAAAATAATGGAGAAAAAAGAGAGAGAAAAGCCAGCAGATATAGTCTTATTTTCCTGGTTATTTTGTCCTATAATACAGAGTTCATCCTAGCTTATAAATAAAGTTTTCTTAGTATTGGGATTGGCCAGTTTCATTTCTAGAGTGGACATTTCTTATATATCCCTAAAGAAAGAGCAAAGGGGGAAGGGAGTTTCTTTACTGATTTAATTATTATGACCATAAAATGTTCTCTCCATGTGAGAAAGTACATATTCTCTCCACGTGAGAAAGAAGAGAAATCGAAAGAAGTATTACACCACATTTCCCCTTTTTTCTCCCCAAAGAGGGGCCTCAGAGTTCTGTAATAAAAAGTCGCTTTCTCCTCACTCCCAGCATTTGATGTAGAAGATTGACAGCATGCATAGAGACTTAGTCTCATTAGAGTCTAGGCCAAGGAAGACATCATAGCCAAGAAGATCAAAGCTCTGAACTGAAGCAGGCACTTTTCATTCAAACTTGAATAAATCTAGAGGAAAAGGATGATCCATCTCCCAAAAATTAAAAATCAAAATCAAATGGGAAAAAAATGTCACACCTATAGTCTTTTAGCCCTACAAATTCTGTATTTATTTTGAATTGAACATTTTCAGGAAAACATCATGATTCATTAGTCTGAAAAATTATTGCATTATCATAAGAAAAGGATTGTTGACTCTCGTAGAAATAGGCTTTGGATCACTTATAGTATGAATTAGCCTCATAGCATTAAACCATAATAAGAAGATACAGATTGCTTGTTCATTGAATAAGATGATTTTAAATATTACTCTGAGGACTTCTTTCTGATATCAGAATTGCACACAAACACCTCACTGTGTAACTCCAAAATTCTGGTAGGCAGGTAGCGCTTGGTAGATTGATTCTCATTATTAGCTTAGAGATACACAGAAAAGCTGGTTGATTTCCTTTTCCAGGTCATTTGGCTATGATGTCAAGGGCTTATAACTGCCATTTTTCCTGTGATATCTACAGTAAATGCTCTCACGGTAGATGAAAAGCTACCCACATATAAGTACTTGTGATATAAGGGTATATTCTTAAAAATTGATCTGTGAAAAAATGTGAATTGTGGTTACTGCCACAAACAGCATAGAAGTACAGTATCTTTTCAATGAAGATAAGTGGGCGATGGGGAAGAGAATTTTTCCTTCTGATTATCCAAAAGTAAATTGAAGGCCACGTACTGCTAAAATGTTTTCTTTCTTTTTTCTTATTTGTTTTCTAAAGAGAAATATGAGATATTTAATTTAATATCATCTAGGGATTTTAGATCCATACTTACTAAACACAAAAATTGTTGAAACATCTCAGCTCCATTTAGCCACTTAACACAGGGAATGGAACAAAAGGAAGGAGTGGAAAATGGCAGAGAAGCCAACTAAAGAAGAAAGAAAAGAGTGACAGGGATCCAGAGAGAGGGAGGAAGAGCAGGGGAAAGAATGAATCTTGGTTCAAGGAGGAGACCTACTTGGTAAAAGAGAATTGGAGACGTTGGGGCAGCTGTGGACAGAAGGCAGCCCCGGGGATAAGGGCCTTGTGTGGCCCCCCTGGTTTGTCAGCCTCAGAACAACTGGCTGTTCTTACTGTTTTATGGAATTTTGTCTGTGTTTCCATTCTCCAAACTCTCATTCATGATGCTCATTTTTACTTAGAGATATAAAAATGAAAATAGCTTTAATGCTTTTGTAGTAATATCCTAAAAATTCATAGGCCAGACACTAGTAAAACAGACCCTTTTAGGACTTAAATATTAACCCTGCTTTTCCCTGGTTGAAAAGAAGAAAAACAGAGTGAAAATCTCCAGAACAAAGAAATTATAGGAACTCAAAAACGCTAACAATGGCAATATTTACCATTTTCTAATTAGGGAAAATTCTAGGAAGAGAGCACCATCAGCAAGGAAGTGAGATTGTGTCCTTTAAGGGTTTTGACCTGAAGTTGCTTATTTGCTTCCATGTGTGGTACTTTCCTGTAGATTTTGAGGGGCCTGAGGGTGTGTTCTAATGAAACTTCAGAAGGGAAAGAGAACATTATGAGAGTTAATTTTTATATTTGTTGGTAGATATTATATTTTCTGTTACATTGAATTGGCCTGGAATCCAAAAGGGTAACTCAGCTTTGAGGAGTTTGTTTTTGTTTTTGTTTTTGTTTTGCCTTTTTTTCCCCTAAAGGCCAAAGCAAACCTCTGCACTTTATTATGATGAAAAAGTTCTCAATATGTTTGTCTATTACAACTGAAAATACCCACGGTACCAAGACCCTTTTATTTATAAAAGAGAGTCTCAAAGTCATTTTTGAAGGGTATACAAAACTGCACTGAACTATTTTTACACCACTTTGCATTTGCACACAAACACTGTATTGAGGAGGAAAAAAAAAATTCCTTCTGCCCTTCCAGATTATTTAACTGGTCTCATAAATTAACATAAGGCAGATAACTGAAGAAAAATTTACTTCCATACATAGGGAAACCCTACATGCATATGAGACCCAAGGAGAAGCCGGGCAATCTTGGACTAAGGAAGTCAAGGTTAGGGCCTTCAGAGGATGTTCACAGGATGATAAGAAGAGTGATGTTTGGTAATTTGACGTTTGTCTCGCTTTACAGACAGGTCAGATAGAAAGTTATCTCTCGGTAATGGCTCCGTTTCTGGTCAAGACCCCCTATCTAAATTATTTTAGATAGTTTAAGGGAGGGATGAAAGTTTTTCTTGAATCTGCCGGTTCTTGATTGCCTTCAGCTCAAAACAGTCCACATGCCAAAGTGGCACGTTTTGGGGAGACTTGTTATGAACCCCTTCAGTAGCAATTCATTTACCTTTTAGAACATTCCTTTCTTTCTGGCAGGTTAACAGGGTAAATACCTTCTCTAATTTTTTTTTTTTTTTTTTTTTTTTTTTTTTTTTTACCTCTGAGTCTTTAACTCTGCAAACATCCTTATATTCCTTGTAAAGTCTCCAAAGCTTAGCAAATACTTTTCCCTGTATACCCGACACTCTCTTCTCTGTATAGCTCTATTTTCCTCTCTTTGGAAGATAAGAAAGAGGAAGCCTGACTTGATGAACCTTTTCTTTGTCACTTTCCAAATACCTTGCGTTTCTGAACTGCACAGCAGAAATTGAAGTGAAAACAATAAAAGTATATGAGAATGGTGGGCTTTCTGTTCATAGCCCTTTCTCTTTATGCTTCCGTGATATGAGACAGCAGAGAACTCAGGGCTGGAGGAACAGGAGGTGAGGAAATCTAATTATAATAAAGAGACCTCATCAGGAAAGATACAGGCAGTCGTGAGAAGAAATGAGTTTCCTCCTAGATATCATGTATTTTTTTTTCCCCTTCGGGATTCATGAAATAGGGTTTCTAATATATGGAGTTTTCCTTTAATAAGAAATAGGCTAGTGCACTGGGCCATCCCTGTCTTTCCAGGACTGGTTCTGTGCATGCGTGAAGAAGGGCTTATAAAAATCAATTCTGCATGAAAGAATATGCCTCAGTAGGAATTTGAAGGAGTGCCTTCAATTCATTATTAGGTTGCTGAGAGCTCTGAAGGAGGTTGTTTAGCCCTGAAGAAATGCTATCGATATTCAGGTGTTGAAGTCAAACCAGTCTAGTCCATTCCCATTCTAGTCATCCAACTTCCAAAAGTCTGTTTCTTCATCTGTAAAATGGGAGTAGTGCCACTGACTCTGTGGGATTGTTAGAAGATGAGCCAATCTACATAGATCACTTAAACGTGTACTTGAAACAGTAAGGTCTTGACAAATGAATGATGTTTGTAGATGTTACTGTAATTGAAACTGAAAATGGATGGCTAAATGGATCACCATTTTTAGAAGATCCGTGAGGCCTTCGCACTTGGTGGCTGTTGGTTGTGGGTGGGGCAAACTGAAGCGGGGTGTGTGTGTTGAATATCTGTCCTCTGACTACAGTCCTGGGCCCAGTACTTGTCTTTTTTTCCTTTCCCATTGCTCAGAGCTCCGTTAAGTAACGGGATATATGCGCCACCATAGTGTTAGTATAGAATGACTTAGGGAAAGATCGCTTACACTTAATACATTATTAAGGGCTGAATTTTAAGCTTTAGTGCCAAAGATATCATTTGGGAGGCTTTCATATTAATATATTAGAGTAGGCTGTGTTCTTTTCTGCCTGGGCAAAGACATTAGCAGAAATGGAGGTGGGGAGAAATGGAAAATGAATGCTGTCTTATAACACATCTGAAGTATGTGACTGGAGTAGTGAGAATTATTTTCAAATTCTAAAACTGCTCTGAAGGTAACAGTAGCCTCCTCAAGCACAAAACAGCTCTCGTAAAATGATGAATGACCCATTAATTAGAATAATGTTGCAAATGAAATGGCGGCAGAATACAGATAAAATTGCCCATTACAAACACATTTACATTAAACAAGTTAAGTCTGAGGGAGGACTGTGGTGAACCATCACAGAATGAAAAGATAGGCAGCTCCTTGTATAAAAACATTTCCATCTTTCCAGAAAGAATCCCCCAAATCATAAGCATTGCAGTTATTTGAACGAGTTGAGTCAGGCCTGACTCTCTCTCTCTGACGTGACCCAGTAAATCCACACCAACTACAATACTGTGAAGTGATGTAATCCAGGTTTGTAGTGATTCTTTTAACGTTTTGTGTGATATTTGCCTGTATTTTATTTTTGATGTTCAGGTGTAGGAATTAATTCCTGGGGTGGGAGGCAGGAAAGAATATCTGATCTGGGGACTTTAAATGAGATTTCAGAAGAGCATTTCAAAGAACAAATGATACTTAGGGAACAACTCATTCATCTCATCTAGCATGTCCTGTGAATAGAAGAAGACAGCCAGAAAGAAAGCGTCGGAAGTGGCAGATATTCTTAGTGTGTGTGTGTCTTTTGTTTTTGTTGTTGTTGTTGTTGTTGTTCTCAGCATGGTAAGATACAATAGTATTTCTTATGGTCACTGAGGCATGATTTTTTTTTTTTTTTAATTTTTTTTTTTCAACGTTTATTTATTTTTGGGACAGAGAGAGACAGAGCATGAACGGGGGAGGGGCAGAGAGAGAGGGAGACACAGAATCGGAAACAGGCTCCAGGCTCTGAGCCATCAGCCCAGAGCCCGACGCGGGGCTCGAACTCACGGACCGCGAGATCGTGACCTGGCTGAAGTCGGACGCTTAACCGACTGCGCCACCCAGGCGCCCCAATGAT
Source organism: Lynx canadensis (assembly GCF_007474595.2). Taxonomy (NCBI): domain Eukaryota; kingdom Metazoa; phylum Chordata; class Mammalia; order Carnivora; family Felidae; genus Lynx; species Lynx canadensis. The sequence goes on from NC_044304.2 coordinate 149,102,019, forward strand.
TTTAAAAATATAGAAACAAAAAGAAGTCATCCACCTGCATGATGATAGTCGCTGATCACTTCTGACTTCTTTTTAACTTAATGGTAGTGAAGTCTAGCAAAAGAGAATCAATTACATCAGTTTCTTTTTGCTTGTAATTAACATTCACCACCAAAAAAGAGACTGCCATTTATAGCTATTAAGTTCTTAGGATTTTGTTACAGAGCATAGAGTTTTGTTAAGTAAGAGCATGTTTTTTAGCATGGATCTTAAACCTCATCGAACGTTCTGTTAATCTATCCCAACTGAATTTCCGTGATGTTCCCAATTTGAAAATACCCTTTCACTCAAGAGGATCATTATACTTTTAGGATAAACTGTGGTTTAAGTAGAAAGGATCTTCAATTTCCTGAGCATATTATTTTGGGAAAGCGTGTCTTTTGAGTTTCTCATCTAACCAGAGTTGCAATCCTATTTTACAAGTCAGTGTGGATCCTGTCCGGGTTGAGTGCGGAATCAGTGTTGGAAGATAATTGAATTGGTACTGAGGCTACGTGGAAAAACTTGGAACCAAGAGATGTGGGTTTTCTTTATTCATCTTTTAATGGTCTGCATTGGTCTGTGCTTTCAGAAGAAATCAGTCGTGGTCTTTGCATTTAGCCACTTCGTATTGCTACAGGGTGACCAATATATGTGTTGGGTCCTGTGCAAACCAAAAGGAGTAAAACAGACATGAATAACACTCCCAACCCTCATGTTTTACAGGCTAGCGGGAAGGCTAAGAATTCCCAAAGAAGGCAGTTAAGTGCCACAAAGAATGGGAGAATACAGTAGAGACAGCCTTAAGGCACGAGAAGTCCTCATAATGTAATAAATTGTCTACATGAGGTGTACCAAGGAGTTGGGGGGGAGGGGACTTTCCTATCAGAGAATATGTCATATGCAGAGGTAGTAAGGGATAGAGGAGGGAGGAAGAGAGAGAGAGATCTATATACATCTAGGAGTACTTAGAGAGGTCTAAGACCTTGACTGTCAAGTTCAGTGATTCCATATTACCAGCACCAGAATGTGCTGGTATGAACTTGTTTGGTCATTAAGCCCTTGCTCTTCCTTGACTATGGCTTGAAAGTGCAACCAGATGTTTATAGGCCACTCCCCTCCCAAGTGTATTTTTGGCCTTAACAGAATTCTAGCAGGTTAAAAATTACTTTAGCGACGCCTGGGTGGCTCAGTTGGTTGAGCATCTGACTTCGGCTCAGGTCATGATCTCGCAGTCTGTGAGTTGGAGCCCCACGTCGGGCTCTGTGCTGACAGCTCAGAGCCTGGAGCCTGTTTCAGATTCTGTGTCTCCCTCTCTCTGTCCCTCCCCTGCTCACGCTCTGTGTGTGTGTCTCTCTCTGTCTGTCTCTCAAAAATAAATAAACATTTAAATTCTTTAATCTGCCCTGTGTCCTGGTAAGGAGTTTTAGAATTCAGGAAAGCTGTTTTTATGGTTAAGATAAATGCGAGAAAATGCCTTTATTTGGGCTAGTTTTCCCAGGATAGAAGCAGCTCTAGTGTCCCCTCTTAGGAAAAATGCCTTCAAATCATTGGGCATTGACTATCCATAGTGGACAGGAACAAGCAGACTGTTTGTGTAAGTCAAACCTAGCTCCACCATGTTTTGATTATGTACATTGGGCAAGTTGTGTAATCTTGGTTTCTCTTTCTCATGAGGATATAGTAGTGGTACACATTTCATAGCGTTGTTGAGGATTACATAGGTACTCAGTAAATGGTAACTGTTACCCCACTATAAGAACATTCATTCACTCATTTGCTCATTTAGTCACAAAGCGAATATATACTAAGGAGGCTCAAAAGGTCTTGTCATCTAGCCTCGTTCCAGAGGGAGGAGATGGTCTTGTTACTTAAATTTCTTTCTCCTTCCCCCCCCCCCCAGATCAAAATTATTGCTTATTTTGGTTCTATCTTACACCTTTTCAGTGTTTGTGAAAGTATGTTCCGAGAACCACCTGTATGTATCAAAATCAGCGGAGGAACTTGTTAAAAATGTGGGTTCCTGGTCCTTGCTTTGGACCTGCTGGTTCAGAATTCTGGACACAGCAGACAGGATCAGCATTTTAAACGGGTTCTCCAGGTGGTTTCTAAACACACTGAAGTTAGGATCGTGTGGTCTCACTGACCTCTCATTTGGTGCTACACTTTGGAAAGGCAAGCGGTCACTCCTCTGTTCTTGCTATGATACGAGCGTTCTATGACTTGGGATCCTGAAAACCCCTCCTTGTTGTACTTTAGATGGGGAAACACTCAGAGCCTGGAGCCTGTTTCCGATTCCGTGTCTCCCTCTCTCTCTGCCCCTCCCCCGTTCATGCTCTGTCTCTCTCTGTCCCAAAAATAAATAAACGTTGAAAAAAAAAAAAATTAGATGGGGAAACAGCAGTTAACTTTTTTAGCAGCCTTCAATTCCATGGATTTTTCCAGTGATGAGTAAGATATGTCTGAACCGTCTTTGTCTCTGGATGTCGTCTCAGCATCCATCTGTCTAAAACTCCAGAAGAAGAAGTTTATACCCGTCTGCCGCCAACCTGCAGTGTAATATAGTTAATAATGCACGTTCCCTTTCCCGGTTGTAGGGTTTTTTATGGCCCTTGGGCAGTATGTTCAGGACTCACAGCCTGACTGTTAATGACAAGGTAAAAAAGGACTAAAACTTCTGAGTGTGTTTTCATTAATTTTTTTGCAGCCTTGAATTGATTGCTTCCCTTCCCCCAAAGCATACCCCGTGTGACCCTGATTTAATGTGGCTTAATCAATAGACTGCAGAATGACTAATTTGTTTCCACTCATTTCTTTATTGAGTATTTTCCAAGCAAAGGTGAGTATGGGGAAACTACTGTCTGTGAGCTAGGGTGCAGGGAAGTGTTGAGGCATAGAAGGACAGCTGCCTGCCTGTGTTGACTGCAGTAGTTTTTAAAAAGAGTAAATGGAAGGGAAGAAAAATTGCTGGTTAAGATGCCTGTCCCTCTGAGATAGCATTTCTGCCACATTGTGTGAAAGGCCTCTTGATAGCAGGCAGGCAGCACTCAAATGCCTGTTGTTTTTGTTTTATGTTGATCTCTGTAAGCCATGGAAAAGCATATATTCCCTACTGAATGGGCCTAGTGGAACTCTGCAAATTTTAAAAGCATCCAGTCTGAAGAATATTAAGCCTTTGAGTGCAATTTAGGGCTCCCCCCCCCCGCCGCCGCGCATTCTTCTCTTTTTCCTTTCTGATTACTTATTGGGGAGACCCAATGCCACTCGGATTCTGTGCAGATACACAACAAACACCTCATTAAAGTGGAGTGCAGGGTTTGATGAAAAGGGTGGTTGTGTCGGGCTGGACTTGGGAACCGCTCTTTATTAAGTGTTTGTTGTATACCACCGACTTTCCGTGTCTTGACTTTTCTTCATTTCCAGAACATTTAATTTAAAAAGCAGGCATCTCTCTGAGAACTAGATAAAGTGATTTGCTCAAGGTCACCGAACACAGTACCTTACAGTGAATTTGAAGTTTGAACTCCTGTTCCTCTGGCTTTAAGTTTGCTTGCCAGCTAGGGCATTTTCAGGATTCGAGGGGCAGTTGAGATGGCTGAAGTAGCAGAGGGGCTCCATGTCATCCCAGAGAGGGGCAAGGGGCGTGAGCTCAGCCTACCTGCATGCTCTCCAGGGCCTCTGTCATTTCATGCTAGCAGAGCCCCCGCGTAGTCAAAGAGTAGGGCGCTGGGAAGTCCCACTTCAAGAGGGGCAAGCTTCTGGTCATCAAATAAGTCATGGGGCTGAAAAGTATAGCAGGGAGAACATCGTCAATAACACTAACTGTGTGGTGACAGATGGTAACTATACTTATCGTGGGAGCATCGCGTCACGTATGTAATTGTCAAATCGCTACGTTGTACTCCTGAAACTGATATAATACTGTATGTCAGCTGTACTCAAGTGAAAAACCAAACTGCTGTTGGAGGGGAAGAAACACAAAATCACCATGAACCGTGTACATGTTTTACTGTGTGTGGTCATGGAGCAATACAGGAGGAATCCTGTGCATTTTACTAACTACCTCCAAGACCTGAGCTGTAGTGACCTTCCACCTCCTTCTTCTGGGCCAAAAGCTTATAGCTACAAAGGATACAGAAAGCTCACACAGAAATGGTAAAATACACGTTTTACTGGCCCCGTGGTTATGTTTTATCAAGTGTTTCTGATGAGGGGCTATATATTTGTGAAAAAGAAGAATTTTGATTTCAGTGAGAATCTCTATTTCAGAAAAGACCACTGGCCAATTTAGGTTTTGACAACTAATAGAGTATCCCATTAAAAATAAGCAATAAGCCTTCTTATTCAGTCGTTCAACGTCCGACTCTTGATTTCAGCTCAGGTCATGATCTCACGGTTTATGGTTTCAAGCCCAGTGTCAGTCTCTGCACTGATGTGTGAGCCTGCTTCAGATTTTCTCTCCGCCCCTCCCCTGCTCGAAAATAAATAATAGCTTCAAAAAAGAAAAAAAGAAAAATAAGCAACGAGCTAGGTGTCCCGTAGAATTGCGTGTGATAACACACTTCAGAGTGCTTTTATAGGCGAGAACAGGACAGCTCTGGGTGCGTGCTCAGTGTTCTCTGTTAGTACTCCCTCCCAAACAACTTTTGGGATAATAGGATAAAATATTTGAAATGGAATGATTTGTTATTTAAAATACATTAATAATAAAAGTTTTTTGTTTTTTTTTTTTTTTTTTTAAGAGGAAAATGCCTTAGAATCGTAAAGTTCCCTGTGACATTTTCTAAACTAGCAATTTTCATCGGGGATGAGAAAGGATGATTGATTGAATAAACATACTGTTTTATTAGTAAAAACTGTAAGAATGAAATTTGACTGGATGGAGGCTGGTGAAGTAAAGAAGGAGCTGGACAGCATTGCAGGAGGCATATGCTAAACGCTTTGTAGACACTCTCTCTTTTTTGTTTTTCTTTTAATGTCTTACTTATTTTTGAGAGAGAGGGTGTGAGCGGGAGCAGGGAAGGGACAGAGAGAGAGGGGAACAGAAGATCCGAAGCAGGCTCTGCACTGACAACTGAGAGCCCAGTGTGAGGCTCATACTCAAACTGTGAGATCACGACCTGAGCCCATGTCAGACACTGAACTGACTGAGCCACCCGGGTGCCTGTAGACACTCTCTTTATTTCAAGTTAGGTTATTTCAAATACTGAAATGCCATTTCACTCATCATACTCTTAGGCTAACATTCATTGAATGATTTGCTGTAATTGACTCACTAATGATTCAACAATGGATTTTCTTTATTCTGCGTGTCCTAAGTTATTTTGTCTTTGGTTCACAGAGAGTTTGAGGAAGTCAAATGACTAATTCCAGTAGGCAATAGAAGTGCACTTGAAATAAAGAGAGGCTGGAGCTAGGACTTTACATCTGGGAGGTACAATAGCAGTCAGCATTTTTTGCATGCTTGATACGTGCCAGTCTTCCTGTTGAGCCTTACATGGATTAGCCCATTAAGCCTTCACAGAACTCCATGAAGCAAGTAATAATGATACTCACGTTTTACAGATGAGGAAACTGGTGCAGAAAAGATTATCATAATTTGCCATAGGTCACACCACTAGTAATTGTTACAGTGAGATTTCAGCAGAAATCTTGATGATTTTAAGTCCAAGCTCTTAATCCCAATGGTTTCTGCATAGAGGGGATTTTTAAGCCTTTGAATAGAGTTGAAAACTGAGGTCAATTTAATCTTGGAACACTCCATATTAAGAGGACGAGAGAAATGATGAGGCAGCAAAGGACATAGAAGTTAAGCCAGTTATGGAAACCATACAAGAGGGTTTAAAGGAGGAGAGGGTTATTAAAAGCTGCAGAGAAATCAGGAAGAAGAGAAATTATTAGGTAGAGCGAAGATGTGTCTCTGGGAACTTTGAGCAGAGCAATTTTGAGTGTGGCATTTAATCACACCTCAATATGTGGTTTGTTTTTGCCGCTTTGGACTTATTTACTCAGTCGTTCTCCTTGGCTGTCATTTGAGGCTGGTTCAAGGGCATTACTTAGTTGAGGACAAAAGTGCTGCACGTTTTTTAGCAAACGAGGGCACGTATGACACTCCCTTTCTTTCGTCCCCTTCCTTCTTTCCTTCAAGATATATCAACAAGTCCAGGTATAGAACACAGGGGGAAACGTAAAAGAGTGTCTGCCTTACCGAGAACAGCAGACGAATGCCAGAATGGCTTTGTCTGCCTGAAAGGTTTACGTAAAGTAGTAGATAGAACGTGGCAACAGGTGATGTGATAAATGTGTTAGTGGACTCTCCCCTCTCGGGAGTTTTCCTGAGCTTTTTACAAAGACCTCAAAATAGGTTACAGATTTGGTCAGTTTTCATAAATATAACATGGAGAAGGGGGCAAGGCTAATTTCCTCTAGTTTTTCCCTCACTGGAGAAATTGAAACAGAAAGGGATGGCATAGACCAGTATAACCCCCAGTTCCCTTTTGTTGTGCGTTCTCTCCAATCTGCACTTTTCCTGCTAGTCAGCACAGTGTCCCCTTTCTTGTGACCGTGACCGGCTACTTAGACATGTCTCCACAATTGCGGTATGAGATGCAGCTTATATCTGCCTCTTCCTCAGGGGTTTTCCTCACTTGGCCCCCAGGACTTCACACTCTGCCCGTTCCCCTTCCATCCTCATGAATGTCCCCCTCTCCTACCTGACGTCTTAGCCTGGAGCGCCCAGGGTTTAGTTCTCGACTGCCTTCTCTTTTTCAGTCTACCCTCGCTTTCCTGGCGGTCTGAGCCCATCTCAGGACTTTAAAAACCATCTCAGGCTGATGGCTCCCAAATTCCTATCTCCAGCCTGGACTGCTCCAGTGAACCACAGCCTGAAAGCCTATGTCTTGGGCTTTCTTGACTCTTCTGCTTCTTTGTCACATGAGAATCCCAAATTTAAAATAACCAAAACGTGGGCGCCTAGGTGGCTCGGTCGATTAAGCATCCAACTTCGGCTCAGGTCATGATCTCATGATTTGTGAGTTTGAGCCCTGCATCGGGCTCTGCTCTGACAGCTCAGAGCCTGGAGCTGCTTCAGATTCTGTGTCTCCCTGTCTCTCTGCCCCTCCCCCACTCAAGCAAGCACACTCTCCCTCTCTCTCTCTCTCTCTCTCTCAAAAATAAACATTTAAAAAAATAAAAAATAAAATGTCCAAAACTGACATCCCAGTATTCTACACTCTCTGTTCACCAACTGCTGCCCTTTAGAGTTCCCCATTTCAGTAGATAGTAGCACCATTGTTCCAATTGCTCAGACAATTGCTAAAAATCTAGGAGTGTGCCCTTCTCACACTCTAATCAGCACATCCTTTTGGCTTTTCCAAAAACAAAACACCCAGAAACTGACCATTGCTCACCATCTTCATAATCACTATCCTGATCTGTGTGTGCCACCTTCATTTCTTGCCCGGGTAATTGAATCATGCTCCCAACTAGTCTCGTGCGCAACCCATTGCTCCCCTCCCTTTTAGCCGTAGTGATCTGTTTAAATGTGAGTTATGTCATGCAAACTTTTGGGCTCAGAATTCTCCCGTAGCAATTCATGCAGAGGGAAAAACAGAATTCTTCACAGTGGTTTAGAAGGCCCTGCGTGATCTGCCCCTACCATTGTTGCTAAGTGCATTTTCTACTGCCTTCTCTGTAGATCACTTTGCTCCAACCACACTGGTCTCCTTGAACTTTTCCCTGAACCTTTGCACAGCACTGTTGTTCCTCTGCCAGATAACCCTGTGAGTCACTACCTTAACGCCTTTAAGGCTCTTCTCAAATGTTACTGTCCTACAGAAGCTTTCCCTTGACTGTCCTATTGAAAATTATAATATGCCTGTTTCCCCTGCCCCATTTCCCTTGTCACCATCTGCATACTTTATCTCGTATCTCTCTTACTGTCTCCCCCAACCCCGATCCCTGCTAGGAATGTAAGTTGCATAAGGGTAGAGATTTTTGTTTACTTAGTTTACTGTTGTTTTCCTATTACTTAGAATGGTACCTGACATAGAGTAGGCCCTTAATTTACGTTTGTTGAATGAATGAATGAATAATGAAGTTTCTGAGCCTCAAATAGGGCTCTGGAGCTCAGGGTATGCACGTATATGTGTGTCTGTGAATAAAATTTTTCTCTCGATTTCTGACCTACAGTGCCGAGATAAGAGTTTTCCACCTCTAAACAAAGGTGCCTCTGAGTGCCCAGATCCTTTTCCCCTTGAGCAAGCATTGCCTGTTAGAACCGGTGTGACAGGAGAGGCACATATTACTTTCTCCAACTCTGGAGAGTCCTTTAGCCCAGAGTGATTTCAAAATGCTGTCCCATAAAGGCAAACATACCCAGAGACCTTTGTAGTTTCCCTTAGCCTCTGCTGCATTAGTTGAAGATAAATCTATGCAGAGTTCACTAAAGGGAACAGACAACTGCATTAAGCTGTGTAATGATGAACACTAATGGCCTGTGACAAAATGGGTCTCTTGTCGGCTCAGCTGCCATGCGAGGTGGGGATTTTTCCTTCTTTTTGATAATGGTAATGGAAAAAAAACAAAACAAAATCACGCACAGAGATGCAAAGAAACAGCTTACAGGCCAAGTTCAAGGTGATTTTCATGGTATCTCTGTTTTTCCTTTTTCCTTTTGGTAAGCACACGCATTTTGACTGTAAAAGATACATATGCTATTGTCATCATACGGTGATACGGGACACTGGCGTATTAAACAGGAATTCAGTGTTCTTTATCTTCAGTAGCAACTCGGTGTAGTTCATTTGTTTCCTTTTCTGTGGCATATGCATTGTCATGCAAGTGGTAACAGCAAATTTTTTTAGTTGCTTGTTATTTTTACTTATAGGCACTTGTACCTTTATTACAGTGGTTGATTTTATTGTCTGTAGATTTCTTTCCCATTCTTCATTTAAGTGAGAAGCTTCTTTACTTAGACGTCTTCTCCCCTTTTGACTTTCACATGGTCAGCTGAGTAGTCTTGGGTAAACTAGTTAATTTCTTCTGTTGCATGTGATTGTTGTGAGGATCAAATACATATGTGTAAATATGCCGTATAAATATTTTATAAACATTTAAGTTAATGATGCCATTGTAGATATTAGACCAGTTGATCTCTAAGATTCCTTTCAATTGTAGAACTAAAGTGTTCTAAGACTTTCCAAAGCAATCTTTCTAGTATATTCTATCAATCTAGATAATTGGGATATGTATATATTTTATTGTACATATTTATATTTTATGGTATTTATGTATGTATGTATATTTTATGGTCAACTCTGAGAAACCCCTGGCTCTACATTATGTGTGTCTTTTCTATATATGAAATATAAATCTATACCTCCATCCATGAAATACTGAATAACCTGGCCCAGGACTTTATTTTTAATCTATTCAGAATGTCAGTATGACCTACACATACTGTATTTCCACTGTTTGCTTCTCAGATATTCAGAACACATTTTACTCTATAGCAGAATTATTTGACAACATTTTCCCCTGCCCTCTGAATCTCCATGGATGATCTACAAAAAAATAGCATCTCCATTTGTTACTAAATAAAACCCTGGTATGACTCTTTTCTATAAATCCAGTTTTATTACCTTCTTCCAAAGTAATTTCTGGTAATTCAGCCAGAACCTTCACTTTTGTTTGTCATTTTCATGCTAGATTCTTGAATAAGAGAGCTATTTCTAATTTTAGCCTAAGAAGAGAGGATTATGAGGCGACTTTCAAGACCCTGGTTTTGCTGCCTGATCTATTAAATTTGTAAATTCTAGGAGTCCATGTACTTTTTAAAAACAGTTTTGTTCTTATTTTCAGTGTCAGTTTGTTTCCTTCAGCTTTCCCACATGCATGACTTTTATAGCCCCTTATAAAGTAGAGTGCTCTGCCATATTGATTTAATGGTATGTTTCAATAAATTTCCCCTGTTACAGTGCTTGCTGCATAGCAGGCAGCCAAGGGGGAAACAGACGGATGTGCTGGTTAACTAATTTTAAAAGAGGAAAAAATTCCATTTTCTCCATTCTTTAATGTCATAGCTGTCCTGCCAATGACCTGATACTGAGATGTTTTAGGCTCCCCCTGACATATGTTACAGGAAGTAGTGACCTGACCTTTTAAAAATTTTATTAACATTTATAAATTTGTTTTAGTGCATTACGTTGGAAGCAGTGATTTTTCTGCAGAATGGATTGAGGTGACTGGTGTACAGATTGATAACCATGTCGTACATTAAGCTGGTGGACATTATGTAGAGTATACAGGTGCTGGGTGGTTTTTTTCCCCTCCTCTTCTCCTACATTTAAAGCTTATGCTAATGAGGGTGGATACATTTTAATTTTTTTTTTAAGCATTTTACAACAAACTGAATCATTAGCGTCAGCCTTTACGTAGCCACTTATGTTGTCATTATTGCTTGATGAAACTTTGAGGCTTGGGCATCCTTCCTTTCATTCCTTCAGCATCTCCTTAGTGCCTAATGTATTTCAGACACTATGCCAGTCACTAGGGATGTGTGAGCGATTGCCACAGTCCCTGTTCTCAAGCAATTTACAAACTGATGGATTAGGTACCTGTGGTATACAGTCAAGATTTTAATCAAAGATTTTTTTTTCTCTCTCTCAACTCTGTATTCAGAAGCCCTGATCTGTACCTTGTTTGTTTTTCACCTGTTCTATTCTGTTTTGGCTTTTCCTAGTAAATAATTTAATTTATAAATGCTTTGTGAGCAGAAGTATTTGCCAAAGATTAATAAAGGGAATCTTTATTAATGCAAATCACTGGAACTTGGCTGTATTCAGTTTTATTGCCTTAGCAATCAGTTCTCATCTTTTCTGCCCAACCTTGAGAAACTGAGCAGTGTGTGGCTATATAAAAAGGACACATCTCCCATGACGGGAAACATAGGAGCCGGGAGAGTTGGCATGCTGCGTTTCTAACCTGTTCATCACAACAGCAGTTGTGACGATGATGATGATTGGCATCCCATCCATCATCCGCCTTTCCCCAAATGCTCCTGTAACATAAATTAAGCCTCCCAGCTCCTCAGAGAGTATGGATTGCTGTTTTATTTCACAGTAAATATTTGTTTATTTTATAGACAGAGAAATTGAGGCATTGAGAACCTGAGCATGGGTAGGTAAATAAATAAGTTATGGACACTGCTGGGAAGCACCAGCTAATGTTGATTGAGCTCATGTGGTGCGTAATACTTTCATAAGCCCTGTGCAGTAGATTTTGTTGCTAGCTTTCCTCCTTACTTCCCAAGGAAAGTATTCCATGGAACGTACTGGCTTGAACTTACCTTTTTGTCCTCTTGGAAAGCTATTGTTTTGTTGTTGTACATTTCACTTTTATGTTGGAATTTTCCCAATACATTTTACTGTTCACTTTAGCTATATAAGACCCAGGAAAGAAACATCAGCCATAGTTCCAGATTCTAGGCTTTTCTAGGTTCAGTCATTCAGTTTTTCAAAAAACGTGAACACCGTTACATATCAGATACTGTGCTAGGGCCCATGGCCAGGAAGGTGAATTAAGATACAGTTCTTGCTCCCGAGAAACTCTTTTCTAGTAAATTCTTTTTAGTACTGTGAAACTGAAATATACTTTTTGTTTGATATTAAAATAAGCAACTCTTTATTGCAGAACTTTTCAGAGCCTTTAATTCACAAGATATATTGTGACTTTCCAGAGGCAAATAGCATACACTACGTTTTTTAAGGTTATATGAACAATAAACATGTTATTCAAGGAGTAGATTTTGGAGTTCGTATTCTTTAGAACACCCTTGAAAGAACTGATGACATAGCCATTTCTCTCCATCCACTTGCCACGAGGCAGTAGAGGTGATCATGGGCAGACAACCCAACTTTAAATCTCTTCTCATTCTCTGAAGCTGGTTTTTCCCAACTGAGTAGCAACCTGTGAAAGAGAAATGGACTGCTTCCCCCCCCACCCCCCGCTCACACTTATACTCAATCTATATATTTTTATGCATGAGATTCATTGAAAAGATTAGCGATCACCTAGTCTTGCCTCTATATTCAACTTGAGAGGAATTAAAGTTAGTGTAGAAACGCTCTGTAACTTACCTACGATAATAGAAGTACCTGCAGAACCTAAAAAAAAAAAATCCAGCTCTCCCAAGTCTTCCATTATACCATACTCCATCTCAGAGGATGCCTCATCAGAAATTTTCTACTTCAAATACTTGAGACGACTTCTTCTTCTTCTTCTTCTTCTTCTTCTTCTTCTTCTTCTTCTTCTTCTTTTTTAAGTTTATTTATGTATTTATTTTGAGAGAGAGAGAGCACAAGCGAAGAGGTAGAGAGAGAGAGGGAGAGAGCAAGAATCCCAAACAGCTCCGCACTGTCAGCACATAGCCTGAAGCGGGGCTCGAACTCCCAAACTGTGAGATCATGACCTGAGCTGAAATTAAGAGTTGGACGCTTACCCCACTGAGCCACTCAGGCGCCCCTCAAATACTTGGAACTTTTAAGAACCAGTACATTTGGTACAAACTCCTATAGTAGTCTTTACAATCAGATTAACTAAAGATAGCCTTTACAATCAAATGCTTTTTGCCCTTTTCCCACAAAATATCTATTCCTGCTTTACTTTGTGGCTTGCTCCCCTGCCATCTATTCCATCATAATGTTTACCTAATGTTTTACCTAATAAGCATGTTGTGTCTTGGGCACTGGGGGGCTTCCCTCCTCTGTGCTCCACAAATGAATACAGTGACTCACTGTTAAAATCTGATGCACTGCAGAAGCCCTGTGTAGGTTATATTCTGAATATATATTTTTTTATGTCAAAGGAAGTGCAATAAATCTAGGCAGGGGAATAAAAACCATTAAATGTATGAATGGAAAAGAAGTTCTAAGAAGAACTTGCTTTTCTCATAAATGTGTTCCAAAAATGCATGCAAGTCAAATAAAACTGTGTGCATACATTGTATAATAGTCTGTGGGCCTCTTTAGGTCATGTTTCATGGTCATTTGCCAAACTGCCTATTTTCTGAAGCTTTTCTGTAACAGGGTACCTGATGGCATCATAACAATATAGTTTCATGCTTGTGAATAGATTATAGTTCATATGTCTGCTTCATTTATTAGTTAGTTGTTTAGAACTCTATTTTCTCATAGAAATAATCTTATTTGGTGCAAACCTCTGTGAAGCAGTGTTATCCATAATATATCTTATGTCTTATCGTAAGTGTCTTACTGCTCTCTCAAATTTAACTAAAATATTAGCATGTGTCCTGAGAATGGATTTAGAATTGGCTTGGGATTCTGGGAGCACATCTCTTCCTACTGAAGGCCTAGCAGTGGGGTCAGAAGCCCATACGCAGTGTTGGGACGTGGGAAATACAAGGGACTTTAGAGATCATCCAGTCTGGCTTTCTGATTTTCAAGAATAAGGACATTACCTTCAACATGCCCTACTCGTGGTTACCAAAGACTTGGGGCAGAGGTTTCCTTCTTGAGAGAGGTAGGTGGTGAGGGGCAGAGTCTCCAGGGGTCGCTGGTATGAAGAGCAAGGTGTGGCCTGGGTGAGATGGCCGTTCTGGGAGAGGGAAGTGTGGTGACGGGGGTGTGGGCGTGGCGGGGTGTATATGGAATCCTTAGTAGGCACCACAAAATTGTTCTCCACCTTTTGCCTCTCTCTTTGTACCCTACTCTGTCTTCTTCCCCTTCATAGTCACGGAGGCACACTGGGGGAACCCGCTTCCTTTTGATAAGACGGCATTCATCTTCCTCTTCTGCTCTGGCACTATGAGTGCATCAAAGCAGATGCTCCCTTACTCAAGGAGGCCATGTCTGCAGGAGGGGAGAGATGAGGAGCAAAACAAGTTGTCTTTGGTGCCTGCAGAGCCCGCAGTGGAGCAAGGAGATGGACTCGGATGTTTCTAGCAGTGGGTGAGGGCGAGGAGTCGTCTGGCATCCCAGAGCAGGTGTGTGGGTCATGAGGCTGCCCGAGCCCAGGGATGGATTCCTGCATCCACACCAGGGAGGCTGGTATAAAGCGGCGGGGAGAGAAAGTGGGTGCTAACCTCGTGGCTAAGCTGGGGGATCTGTGTGCATGCGGGGGTGGAGGGTTGAAGAGAGTCTCTCGCGCTGTCTGGTGAACCAGAATTTGTGGCACAGTGACCAATCCCAGAAAGTTGAGTACGGAAAATTGGATTTTAGGAAATAGTCACACATCATGATGAAGAACCATGTATGTTAAATGGCCTGTGTTGATCTTATAAGAAGGTATGTCGCTTTTACCCTGAATCTTCTAAATATTTATATTCTTAAAAGACAGAAATTTGCAGTAAAAGGCAGTTTGTATGTGTTTGGGGGAAGATAGGATGGTTGGAAAGAGAGGGAGGAGGATAGATAGGCTGACACAGAGTCCTTCAGAATATTCTGAGAGTCTCTTGGAGTCACTTAAAACTTCTCAAAGGTCATCAAGAGAGAACACTCTCATTTCTGAGGAACGCCTATGAGGACTCTAAAGGATGTCGTTTCTCTGAGTATATCTTTATATCAAAACATTTTCTTTTCATATAGTTATTTTCTTTGCCTAGTTTGGTTTTGTAGCTATGAGATTTAGGAGAGTGAGCGGTTGGAAAGTCATTTTATTTTTTAAGACTGAGGTTTCTGGTAAAAGTTTTGTAGGTTCTTTATCTCAACTTTTGGTAGTACGATTTCGCTGTTGGCTTTAGTATTATGACCGTTCCCACTGCAAGTAACCGGTACGAGTGGCTGTTTCACTGTGATTTCAGTGTCGGGTTCAAAGGTTGGGGTCTACTTTGCTGAGCTGGGTGCTGTCCTCAGTACCTTTGTCGCTTAGCACGTTACCACAGACTTCAGAATTCTTTGGAGTCATGCGTTGGTTAAAATTCTAGCCTGGCCATCTTTGTGACTTTGAACACGGTCTTGAATCATCTGAACTTGTTTCCTCGCCTATAAAATGGGGCAAATAATAACCAGCTGGCAGTGTTCTTGGTCTCAGCTGAGATGACACAGGGGAAGGCTCCTGGAATTTATTAGCAAATACTTGGCTTGTTTTAGTTGACTTCACTTCTGACTGTGTGCTTCTGGCCTGTTGCTGACCAGCAGACAGAGAAGCAGAGGCACAGTCTGGCTGAAGATATTGTTGAGCCGCTCAGTGCTGGGGGCAGCCTGGAAGACTACTTAGCTTCTGTGTCAGGAGTGGGAGCTCTCGGGATTTGCTTCTTTCCTTCCTAGATTCCCTAATGCTGCCTCTTCTTCCCCAAATGTAACTTGTTATTCGTGGGAAGCTCTCCTGAATGCTTGTTAGTACCTGAGTTCTCTACATTTGTGGTTAGTATTTGCCCAGTGGAGATAATCCCAACTGGTTGGCTGTGAGTTGATGGATCTGGAGAACATTCTTCTTATACATTCCTTTGTTAGGGCATTTGCCACAGTGATACAGTTTTTTGTTTATATTTAACAAATATTTATTTAGCTTCTATTATGTGCCAAGCAATCAAAAAAAAAAAAAAAAGTCCCTACTCTGGTGGAGTTTATATTCTAATGGAAGATTCAGTCAATAAACAAATTAAAATATGGTAAATACTATGAATAAAAATAAGGCAGGGTGAGAAGGAGCCAAATAAAATGCTGTTTTATATAGGGAGCTCACAGAAACTGTTCAAGCAAAGACTCGAATGAAATGAGGGAGCACACCATGAAACACCTAGGAGGGAAGCATTCCAGGCAGGAGACAGAGTAAACACCAAAGCTCTGGGACCAGAATGACTGAAAGTCAGGTGAGCAAGGAAGGGAGTGTGTTAAAGATAAGGTGAGAGAGATTATAAAGCCAAGATTATTTAAGGCCTTTTTTAAATTTATTTTTATTTTTCACTTTTTAATGTATTTACGTAATCTCCAGTTAACATACAGTGTAATATTAGTTTCAGGTGGACAATATAGTGATTCAACACTTCCATACAACACCTGGTGCTCATCACAAGTGTTCCCTTATCCCCATCACCTATTTCACCCAACCTCCCACCCTAAGGCCTTTTAGATGGTGGTAAATGTTGAGGGAAATAAAGGCAAGAGAAATGGAACATAAATTAAATCTCCTTGCAGCTTACAGCCCACGGATAGACGCCTGAAACATGGAAAGCGTGACCTTGCTCAAGGAACCCGTGGCTGCCTTACTTCCCCCATGTTTTTGTTTTATTAGAGACTAAAAGCAACCTTATCTTAACAACAGCTAGCCCCTCAAGGTCCTGAAAGCCTTGCTTCCAAATTCCTTAGAGACTTACGCTATCCCTACCCCTACTAACTTAAAAGTACGTAATCAGTCACTCCTCACAACCCGGCACAGCCCTTTCTGCCCATGGGTCCTGTCCCTGTGCCTTAATAAAATCACCTTTTTGCACCAAAGACACCTCAAGAATTCTTTCTTAGCCGTTTGCTCAAGAACCCCATCAGTAAGCATTTGGGATTTTATCCTGAGTGAGGGGGGAAACTTTTGGAGGGTTTTGAAAAGAGGAATGTCATAATCTGATTCAACTTTGTTTTAAAGGATTGCTTTGGCTGCCATGTAAAAAATATACCATCAGGGGGCAAAAGTAGTAGCAGAGGGTAGAAAGCCACTGCAATAATTCAGGTTAGATATGATGACCCGAACTAGGTTGTTAGCAGCGGAGGAGAGAGGCGGTCACACTCTGGATGTACTGCTAAGACCGGCCAACGGGTTGGATAGGAGTGTGAGAAAAAGAGGAGCCAAGCATATCGCAAAGGTTTTTGAGCCAAGCAGCAAGAAGAATGAAGATGGGATTGCTCGAGAGGGTGAAGGAAGAGCTAGTTGGAGAGTAAGATCCTGAATTGAGTTTTGGAGATGGAAATTTGAGATGTCTGTTAGATTAGCCCGGGTTATATGTTGAGTAGGTAGTTGAATACAAGGCTCTACAGTGAGAACTAGACCAGCATTGTCCAATAGAACTTTTTCCATGATAGAAATATTTTATAACTTCACTGCCCGATACGATAGCCACTAGCCATATATAGCTAGTAAGCATCTCAGATGTGGCCAGTGCAACTGAGGGACTGATTTCTTATTTTACTCAGTTTTAATGAATTTAAATTAAAAATGCGACGGCTGCGTGTGATTAGGGCTACTGTACTGGTCAGCATGGAAGACCTTCGATACAAATTTGAAAGCCAGCAACATTCCATTGCTATTTCAGACCCTGAGACAAGATAAAATCTGCTTGGGAGGGACCACAGGTAAAGAAAAGACCTCCAATGTGCAGGTTAGGAAGATACAGAGCTCCTGGTAAAGAATATGAAAAAAGGAACAGACAGGGAGGAAGCAAAAGACCAAGAGAAGGTGGTTTTTAGGAAACCAAGTGAAGGAAGTGTCTTAAGGAGAGTGAGCAACTATGTCAGATGTTGCTAGGCTGTCCATCACCCTCATTACATAGCGAGTCACGTAAGGACTTCCCCCAGCCTAGCAAGCAGCTGTTGCTTTATAAGTATTTGTAAAATGAAGAGCGTTGAACAAATGAATGGATCAGCTCCATCAGCTTTTACAAACTCATTTTCAGGAAATATGCTCCCTTATTTAATTGTCAGGGCACCGAAGTTTTAGGACTACCTTCTAGAAATGCCCAACTCTGCTTATGACCTCTTACTCACTGGAACCTCCCACCATCTCCCCCCCACTAGTCCTCATAGAACATGATTTTGGAGAAGCCGGTATGGAGACAACATCAGCACCTCTCATCTCAGCAGTGGAAGTGAAAGAACCAATGATCTGCCTAGCCCTTGACTTCTCTCTTCCTTACTGTGCCCTTCAGATGTTGGTTCCTTAAAGGAATCCCTTTTAAAGGGGATTCCTGGTCGGGAAGTTAGAAGCTGTATGCACACTTGGCCTGTCCACACAGCCTTCAGGGTCAAATAAAGGAGTCCCTGGGGATGGCTGGGAAGAAGCAGATAATTTTACCCCAAATCCCTGAAACACTGGTGTGGCTTATTAAGTTGGTTATTGTGATACCTAGATCTCTTTCCCCCCCCCCCCCCCCCCTTTTCCCAGATTCCCTGTTAGTTCTTCGGACTCTGAGTGTTGACTGTCAACTTCGTGTGTTCTGCCTTTTCTCTTGTATGTTTTTTTTTTTCCTGATTTTTTTCTCCATTTATTCCTCTGGTTTGAAAAGTTCCATTCATCGTTCCTATGTGTGCCCTGACTCAGATTGTTACTGGTTCTAACCACACACTGTTGCCTTGTCTTGCTGTTCCCTCATAGGCCTTCATTTGGAATTTCTCCCTTGCCCCCAGACTTCTCACTTTGTTCTGTGCACCTGGCCCTGCCTTAGCTTCCGTTCTGTATTTGATACACTGCTTCTGATTATCCCTGATTAGCTGGGAGAGAAGTCTCAAAAGCCAAGACACAACAGGCTTGTCTTTCTCCTTGCCCTCTTTTATATGTCGATTGTAGTTTCTATGGTTATCCTCTTAAGTATGATTTTAAATAGTTACCATGGTACTTTGTTAATACTCATTTTCCTTGTTCCTTGTTTCTGTATTATACCATCTTCAAATACTCAGTGAGTGTTATAATTGACACAAAATTCATTATCATCCCTATTGTTAAAAATATTCACAGTCATGTGGGTGGTGTTGGTGCAGCACCGTATAAGGAACAGATGCTAGGGTGGTACGGGGCCTGATGCTGGAGACCCACGGTGACTTTCTGTCGTGAAGTCCAAGGGCAGCAAGGAATTTGTGTCACTCTCAAGCACTACAGAGTTTAAATCTGCCAAGGAAAAAATGCAGAATTGTAGGTCGCCTTAAATGATTAAAAGTCACATGAAGGATGGGGAAAGAAAACCCCTAAGGATTGCTGGCTAGACAATCTTTTATAGTCAGAAGCTGTACCGAAAGCAATTGTGCGAGACCCTAGAAATCAGAGATGGAAATGGGAGTGGATTACATATAATACAAAAGACAAATGCACACACATTCCCTATGGAATGGCCTTTTAATGTAAGACAAGCTGATTAGGACAAAATGCACAGTAATTAAGGCACGTCTTCAGAGGGGTTGGGGTGCCGAAGTCTTCACATTCATACACTTAGTTTATTTTGAATTCTATTATGATAATTATATTATTTTTAAAGTGTGAATTTTTATAATCCAGTTACATGAAAATGACAGATGACTAAGTGAGGTTTGTGTGTTTAACCTCATGATCTGGTTATATGCCATTTGTGTGCCTCGCCTAGAATGTTTGCCTTCTAATATTTCTGTGTGTTAACCCAGCTGCCTCCTTTTATTGCTGCCATATTACAATGGATGTTTTCTGCATTTTTATGAAGAGCCTATTAGCAGCCTAGGCTTGATTTAAAGAATTTCTCCAGTTTATGAACACAGTTCATCTCTGTGAATGAATTTAGCACTTTAATGCTATTTATTTACTCCACACCATAAAATGTAATATAATAAATAATGGGTCCCTTGGGCTTGTGGTAAAACTCAGTGATCATCCTCTCAGCAGGAAGATGAACACAACTTGAGTGGAGAAATAATGATCAAAATTCACCACGCTCACTGGGATGCCATTTATATACCTGAATCTAATAAAGGCAGAATTACAATGCTTAACATTATGCTTCGTACTAGCATCTGAATGTAATGAGACCGGGGGAAGGAAAAGACTCAATCATATTAGCAACATTTTGGAAGATTGTAACAACTCCAAATCAGTACTTCAAGTAAAGAAGAGTTCTTAAAAGTATATAACACATGATTTCTTGTGATAAATACGTGTTAGGTTAGTATTTTCTACCATCTTCATCCATGGAAAATCCTTGGATTTTTTTTGGGAGGGGAGCAGAGGGAGGTAGGCAGAGGACATTGTTTCACATTTTCTTCATTATCAGTTTATCATTTTGGAGGTTTTCAAGATGACCCTGTCAACTCTCCATAAATGGAATATCTCACTGTGGTCATTGGTCCATAGGGCCATTCTCTTTCATGGTTGAAATCCAAAAAGAGTTAACATTCACAAATGTTTAAAACTCTGTGTGTAGCAATGTGTCCATGATTATATTGAGATTATTCAGGTTATCTATGTATCATCTTTGCTTCTATTTCCTTTCATTAGACGTTTGTTCCTTGAAATCGGAGGCAAATATACATGCCTGTAGGAGCTTGACTGTTAAATAAGTGTCTTTGGCATAAATGGAGACTTAGGCAAACTGAAGGGGCTAGGCTGTTGTCGGCTGCAGCTAATCACTGTCATTTAGAAGATAATCCCAGTGGTGCCAGATTGTCTAAAGTTGAAAAACAAGGAAAAAGTCAGATGCCTTTGATTACTGTACGAAAACCTTAGACATTCAATTGTCATCTCATTTTTAAATTTTTTTTAATGTTTATTTATTTTTGACAGAAAGAGACAGAGCATGAGTGGGGGAGGGGCAGAGAGAGAGGGAGACACAGAATCCGAAGCAGGCTCCAGGCTCCGAGCCGTCAGCCCAGAGCCTGACGCGGGGCTCGAACTCACAGACCGCGAGATCATGACCTGAGCCGAAGTCGGACGCTCAACCTACCGAGCCACCCAGGCACCCCAGTCATCTAATTTTTAAAAATTAAGTAGTGTGGTCTCCTATCACATATGTCAGCATTCTGGTTTTGATTCATCGGTTGCCAGTGTGATAGTTTTGTTTTAAATTATAAATTCATGCAAATGCTTATACAGTCAAGGCTCTTATTATACTTTTAGTTTGAGGCATTTACTACCAGTTCCAGTGTGCCTCCATTTTCGTTCTCCCTGGCCACGCAGATTTGCCACGTGATACATTGCTAGGGCTTTTCTTTGACATCAAATCACTCAAAACTTTTCACATCTTTAAAGGAAGACTGTCGAATGAAGTTAGATATTGCAAAGTACAGGTATATATACTTCAACAAACCCAAAAATACTTAGTGTTTCTTTCATATTGCATGTTTACTTCTCAGTCTTTAAAATGAATATAATTTAGGGGTGCCCGGGTGGCTCAGTCAGTTAAGGGTCCGACTTCGGCTTAGGTCACGATCTCATGGTTTGTCAGTTCGAGCCCTGCATCGGGTCCTGTGCTGACAACTCAGAGCCCGGAGCCTGCTTCGGATTCTGTGTGTCCGTCTCTCTCTGCCCCTCCCCTGCTTGTGCTCTGTCTCTCTCTCTCAAAAGTAAATAAACATTAAAAAATTGTTTAAAAAATAAATAAAATGAATATAATTCAATTTCAGTTGATTATTTATTTAGAAGTATATAAATGGTAGAAGGATATGCTGAGGTTTACCCTTACGGTAACAGAATCATATATGATTTGGTGATTGCATTTTGCTACTAGCAAATGATAAGCAGAGTCATCACCAAAAAGAGGTATCGACTATAAATTTAATGTTTTTTAAAGACAGGTATCAAAGGGTTTTCTCATTTCATTCAAAGGCATTTGCTAAAGTCATAATTTTACTGTTATCATATGATACTCAGGAGAATTCATATTGATCTATTCGTACAACCCAATGTTTCTCTAGATAAAATTTATTTAGTATCACCTGGAACAGTGCATGTATGTATGTAATAGTGACCAATCTGTGAAGACTTTTTGCCTTCATAGGTCTATGTGAGAATATGTGATATCACCTTAGAAAACCCCAGGTTATTCATATAAACCAGGCAGTATATCCTAGAAATACACCATAGGCTGTGTGTAATGCTGTGGTTCTTGATCAGGTAAGAGTTGGCTTTATTCTGAAAGATTTTGAGGCCTGATTTGCTAGTTATCTGCTTCTGGCGTGGACAGATCATTCTACTTTGCAAACTGTATAGAGCAGACTATATTCTTGATGGCCCTGCAAGATGAATAGCCCCAGACTGTGTCTCCAGATAATGGGGTGGGAGTAGGGAACAGTGTAGAGTAACCCTCTGATGAGAGGCTTCGGAAGGCACAATTTTGATTTGGGGAGCTGGGAGTTCAGTACTTGCTTCTTTGTTGGCCATCTTCAGTTATTAGATTGAGCTGAAACCTGCTTCCTTATAATTTTTACTTTTAATCTCTTCAGCTTCTAAATTCACGTAGCACTTTTTGATTCTCTTCTCTGGCAGTTGATCGTCTCTGCCTTGTGCGTTATCTGTGCTTCTTTCGTGAATAAAGAATGGCTCGTCTCTCTTTGGGAAGGCTGCCTCCTTTTTGAGCCTGCAGCTTTGATGAAGAAGATGAGGCAGCCACATCTGCTGATGCAACTCAGTCACGCAGGGAGCTGCAAGACGAGTGGGGCGAGAGTTGCAGTCCTTTACTCATTCAGACAGATACTTAGTGAGTGCCTGTTATATACCAGGCACTGTTCCAGATGCTAGATGGCACTCCTACTCTAACTGGATGTCTTCGTTTCCTTTAGACTATATGAGAGCAGAATTTTTGTCTGATTACCTCTGTATATTCCACTTCATCTAGCACAGCACGTTACATTTAGAATGTGTTCAGATTTTATTTTTTAAATGAGTACAAGGCTCAGTATGCCTATTTTGGAGAGCACCATAGAGTAGAACTAATCCCTTTACGACAGCCATTAAATAAATTAGTTACATTAGCCTTCTGTCCGGACTAAGTGACCTTAGTTCTTCAACAGTTCTTTTTTCTAAGTAGTTTGATCGCCTTTCTTTGGTTCTTCTGTAGTAGAGTATTTCCCTTTTCATGTGTAGGAACCAGGAGTAAGTACCGTATTCAGGATGCGATCTGATGTATGTATGTTAAGTGCAGAGGAGAGCACTGTACTTCCTGTGATTCATGAATTTCCCATAAGGCATTTTATTAGCCAGCACCCTCTCCTTTTATCCCCCAAGGCAGTCTTTTCTCTCTTTCGTTAAGTAAATATATTAACTAATAGGGTATTAAATGTCTGTGTACAGGCTCCAAATATGTATACTCCTGAACTGTTTTCCTGATAATTTTCATTAATGAAAAGACCTTTTATTTTCAGTAGGAGGTTCTTATCATGTACATTACAGAAAGCTTTTCAAGAAGTCATTTACGATTACCATTTTGGGGATACAAAAATGTAGTAAGTGTGTGTGTGTAAGAAAGAGGGGGTGGGGAAAGGGAAAATGAGAACGAAGTGATGACTCTCCAAGGCTCCACATTCTTGCCTCCTAATTTTCTGACATACTTGTTTATACTGATAATATCTGTGTAATCCTTGTAGAATAGTATTCTGTTTTATTTGACTTCCCTATTTCCTGTGCACGAAATAAAATGAACTGGTTTGGTAATTCTTAGTGTCTCTCTTATCTCTGGTTTTTAAGTTCTAGAAAAAAAGAATGAAAATATTCTTGTTGACATCTTTGTTATGGTTACGATGTGTTGCTGTTTCTAGGAACAAATGACAAATCCCCTTGTCTTTACCACTGCACAAACCTTCTACCAAACCCATGGGTCAAACGGCCCTATCCAGGTGATTTACTGTGCTTGATCTGATCCATGATTTCATCTTTAGACACTTCCATCTTTGTCAGGGCCATACTGATCTCCCCACAAGGGATATGTAGCAGTATTTCTCATATGTCAAGTGCATTCCGTGCATTAAAAAAAAAAAAAAAAAAAGAACATCATCTGAGTTAGCCATAGTAAAATTCCAAAGCTTCATTTTGGAATTACAGGCTTGAATTTTAAGTTTGCTTTTCTGTTTTATTGTTGTTTCGCTTTTGTTTTTTAATTTGGCTTTTGCTTTCCTCCTGGGTTCCAGCTTCCTTTTTTCTTCAATTTATCACATATTTTTAAAATGCTCACTACATGCAAACCACTGTGTTCAACACCTTGACAGTTAGAAAGGTAAGTGAAAGCTCCTTTCCTTTTTCCCCACTTCAAAGCAACCCAAAAAAGTAATCTCTCAAATCCTCCCCTTTCTGCTAACTTGCTTCAGAATAGAAAGCTTTGGTTTGTTGTTGTTGTTAGTGTTAGCTAAAAGATTTTATACATATTTGCTTACGTTTCCTCCACTGGTCGATAGTATGTTTTAGAGAGCCTACATCACTTAGTGCATTAGGATGTTTATTTCGAACCTATAAAGCGTTCAGCAGTATACCGGGCTTAAAATGCTTCACTCTAATTGTACTCTTAAACTTTCATTGGCTATTTTTAATAAGGCTCTATTTTCTCCAGTTTAAGAATAACCTTTTTTAAAAGGGTGAACTTTATGGAAATTGTATTAAATATATTTTAGTAAGGCTTTTTTTTTTAACACACACAAATACACATACACACACGCACACACAAAAGATCTTATCTAAATAATGTTGCTGTGTGTTATAAACACAAAAAGGCTTCTTTGGTTGGATTTAATCACATGTCTAACAAATCTGCAGTGCCATTTTGTAGCACCATAGATGGACTGCTTTATTCCATAGACTAGTTCCAGTTCTAAAACACAGGGAAATCTGAGTTAACTAATTGAAACACTCATTTGGATAAGAACTTCAGCAAGGTTCAGTAATTCTCAATTTCCCACTTTGCTTGCAAAACACAATGTAAGTACAGAATTACGCTCTTCACAGCTTATTACACTGTGTGTTCACTCAAAGGGAAATAATTTAATGCAATTTACTCCCAACTGTTTCCCTCATGCTGACCCCTTTATTAAAGTTACTGATTTCTCAAGGTTATGTTTATTTTGAAACTTTTTTTTTTTTTTTGGAGGTCATAAATTTAATCACACACCTGGTGTCCTTCTCCTTTTGTTTTTTTCCCCTTTCAAATTTCCTCCTTGTGTCACCACACCAGCTCTTGAGGGCTCCTGCCCTCTTTCTTCCTGCCTGGTTGGTCTGTTTCATTTTAGATATTTGATTTTTATATTTCCCTGGTTATTCTTCATATGTTCAGACTGATCTCAGGACTTGTGTTTAGTTCAGGGTCATCACATATTAATCATTCAGGCCCTTGCCTGGGGTTGTTTTTGCCAACACTCTCAAAGTTGGAAAAGCAGGACATATTTTCACTTGTTATCCTAGAAGTCTGATGCTTCTCTTCCATAAATTGTTCATTTGGAGATGAGCCATCATGCTGAATGCGAACACACCATGCAAAAATTTGAAGAAATTTTGTTTTCAGAATTTTACAAAGAGCTTTTTTTTTTTTTTTTTTTTACCTTTTGCCACCTGTGTTCTAATCATGCTTTTCAACTTTGTCTCCAAGCATTTTTAAAAAACTTTTTAAATGTTTGTTTAATTTTGAGAGACAGAGAGAGACAGAGAGCACGAGTTGGGGAGGGGCAGGGAGAGAGGGAGACACAGAATCCAAAGCAGGCTCCAGGCTCTGAGCTGTCAGCACAGAGCCCGATGCGGGGCTTGAACTCATGGGCCGCGAGATCATGACCTGAACCGAAGTCGGACGCTCAACCGACTGAGCCACCCAGGTGCCCCTCAGAGCATTTTTATTAATAATGTTGTCTGGTAATCTTTCCTTCTCAAAACTGATGGTGATCAGGTATCCCTCTGTTCATGCTCGGAAGGCTCTGAGACTTGTTTTGACAGTGATAGATGTCCACCACAGAGGCACTTAGAGCAGAGCTTTGCACCTGGTGTTCCTTCCAGAGCTCCTGCTGAAGGTGCTGTATCGTGCCCAAGACCTGGTCCTGGGGTTGGCTATTTATTTATTTTTTAGCTTCGCTTGAATCCCATCTTCTCCCCATAGAACGGTGGAGACATTCTATTAATTGTAATGCTTTATAATTGGTTGGCATTGCCAGTCATTATTTGTGTTAGGCCTTTTTTCTCCTAGCGTTTGTATTTTCTCAGTGGGCAACTTTCTGTAGAATCCCGGAGCTAAAAGATGACTCTGAAATGGCCAGAGGTGATAATGTATGCAAGACAGCATTAGCTTGTTAATCTGCCTATGACCTAAGTATGGAAGTAAATAGACCTGAAAGTGTAGAATACTTAGCACAATATCTCACTGTTAAGTAGTGGGTGTTTTTAGAAAAATTAGGTCAAAGTCCTTTGTGATTTTTATTGATTTTATTTAATGAATTTATTTTGTCCTTCTAAGGAACCACCTTTATTCCTCAGCAATCCCTGTGAATTAGAGGCTAAAAATCTTTGTTTTACACCTGGGGAACAAGTGGATGTTCTGCTTCATCCTCAGACAAGAGGGTGATTGATGGCTTTGATATCAAAGTCTTAACTGAAATAAATTTTGTCTCAATTTGAAAGAAAATAGTGATAACACAGGGCCACTGCTGACCATCTCAGGCTTACGGAAATGTTTTCTTTTTTTTTTTTGGTCCTTCTCCATTTACTTGTACCCTAGACTGAAAATCTTGCATTTTCCCTTAAAGTTGATTTAACAACATGGCAAACATTTAAAAATATCTGAAATAAAGAATATAGCACATTCTACTGAAATAGGAGGCCAGTAGTTTATATATGCTTGGTCTAATGCATTCCTCACCTTACATAAATCTCCAGAAAAGCTATAGGAAGGAAACACATTCCCCTGACACGACAGGATGTAAAATGGATATAAACCAATTACTTTTTGCAGTTCTCAGAGCAGTCTCAGGAATACTGACCCCTCTGACTTCATTTTCAGGCAAGATCCTTCCACCCCCACCTTGCAAGAAAAAATAATTGAGCTGAATTCCAAGCAAGAAAGCAGATCAAGGTTTTCAAAGAATAATTTTGCTAGGACCTATGAAGCAAGTCACCTTTAAAACATGCCAAACGTAGTTGCTTAAATACATTTAAGACTCTAATCACAGAGGTCTTTGATGAACTTTTCCCACTTTAAATACATCAAAGTAAGTAAAGAGAGTAGAGAAAGCCATTAGAAAATCATTATAATAAACACCAACATTGATCTACTTCTGTCTCCTTTGGAACCTTCCCTCCCCTTGTTTTAAGCTATTCAGGTGGGCTTTATCTAGTGAAGTAATCAGACTCTCCAGGCCATCAAAGAAGAAATGTAAGTGATGGGGGGGAAAAAAAAACTTTTTTGAGATTTCAAGGATACTGATCTGTACTGTGAGGACCCAGTTTTTGGTTCTGACTTTCAAGTTGAACCTTTTTGATGGTAAACAGCCTCCTGCTTATGTCTGTGTGTTTTGGCTTAAAAAAAATCAATCTCTGAGAAAATGGGCTTCCTTTCAGCCCCGTCTCCTCTGATGATTGATGTTAATTCAGGAAGCTGCTGACCCAAGAAAAAAGAATTGTTTGTGCTGTTGTTTTGAATAAATAAACTTACGAAGAATCAATGGCTGTAGCTTGGAGAAATTAGGTGGTCGAGAGCATAAAGTCTCTTTCCATCGTGTCTCTCATGTAAATAAGGCTTGTAAAGGGCATTTCAGCTCCAGATATCTTTTTGAATGATGGAGGCTTGCTACAAAGGGGAATTGTCCTTTAATTTAAAAAGAAGTGTTCTATCTGTAGTGAGGAAAGTTCGTGTTTGTGACAGAACAGGACACCTACTAATTCCTACAAAGAATTCCAAACTGGCAGTAGCAAAGCCAGTGTCCCCGTCACGGGCCTTAGCTCACATTCAGGATTGTTTGCTTTGGGACCTCAGTCTTCCCACTGCGGTTCAGAGAAACATTTCGGAAGGACTTTGGAATGTTTTATTTTGTTTGAAAATTCAAAGGCTACGTGGTCTGCCAGCCCCAAATAGTTAACCCGGGTGATTTTCGGATCCTGCTGGCTGTTTATCCACTGACCGTACGTGAATGCTTCTGCTTTGCCGCATCACGATTTCCTTGACCTAAACCACACCACCAAGCGTTGCGGTCACGGAGGGAGGGTGACATCACCTACGATGTCTGTTCTTCAGGCAAAAATGTGGTTCACTGGGTTCCTGGCCATGAGACTCACAGTCCACGTTATAGGCCGTCCACGACATTTGAAAATAGAAAGACAGCCTTGCTCTCTGTTACTTTTTATTTTGGTACCACTTACTCAGCAATGTCTGGTAAAGAATGTGCTTCGCTTCTAAGATGATCTAATCCACAGTTTCAGCCAATCCAGCACAGATTTATGTTAGAGATACATGCAGAGTTAGGGGCGCCTGAGTGGCTCAGTCGGTTAAGCCTCCGACTTTGGCTCAGGTCATGATCTCACGGTTCGTGAGATCGAGCCCTGCGTTGGGCTCCACCGTGACAGTGCATGGAGCTAGCTTCTGATTCTGATTCTCTCTCCTCCTCTCTCCCTCTCTGTTCCTCCCCCGCTCACGCTTGCTCTCTCTCATATAAATAAACTTAAAAGAAATTTTTTTAAATATGTGCAGAGTTAGAACTTAACATCACCATACTAATTACAGCCTTATAAATTGCAAAAAACATAAAAATCAAGCGATAGTGTGGAAGCTAAGTAAGTTATGGTATTTTCAGGTAATGTACTATTATATAGCCATGAAGTCAGTTTCTTAATCTGTAGAATGGAGAGAATAGTACCCGCCCCATAGGACTGAGATGCAGACTAAATGAGTTCACATATGTGAAGCACTTCAAATAGTGACTGGCATGTAAATATGATAGAGCTGTTTGCTGTTTTTATTAGTGGTATGTTAAAAGTTTACACATGAAGAGCTTTTGTTAGCAAAGAGAAGTATGTATGTTTCAAGTAAATACAAAATTATGGACATAATGAGATCTTAACTATGTAAAATACTTTTAGGAGGTAATATAACAAATAATGAATATAGTTATCCCTGAGTGTTACTTTTTCCTTTTTAGTATTTCATTTTTTCTATATTTTAATATTTTCATCAGATGAGTATATGTTCTATGATGGGGGAAAAAATGTGATTTTAGAAAGTGTCAATAGTGTCCAAAAATGCATTTTGTCGAAAAGAAATGATCTGATACATCCAAGTCTGCTCAGGCAATTCAGATTAAATAAAAAGAGTGAATATCTACCTAGTTTCAAGTCCTGACCCTACCACTTACTAGATGGTTGGTCATCGGTAAACTATTTAAACCCTAAAAGTCTCATCTGTAAAAGAGAAATAAGGTCATTTTTTTCCACTTATCTGATAATGCGATTGAAAGGGTTGCCTGAGGAAATGTATATGGACGTGCTTTACAAATACTATCTCACAGTATACAAAATATTCTATCTAGGCTTTGTTTTCTAGATTTAAATGGTAGGGACTTTCAGGTGTAAATGGTAT
Source organism: Lynx canadensis (assembly GCF_007474595.2). NCBI lineage: Eukaryota > Metazoa > Chordata > Mammalia > Carnivora > Felidae > Lynx > Lynx canadensis. Next base: position 149,131,246 of record NC_044304.2, read on the forward strand.
TAACTAAAGAGATTTACTGAAATTTTTAACAAAAAACGAATGACGTATGACTCAACAGTAGAAAATGGGTTTACCTAAGACTGTATCTTAGACTTAAGCCTAAACTGTATTCCACACTGGGATTTAGATATCTGTGAAGTACTGATTGGGTAGCCCAGAGTCCAGTTCATTTTATGGGAAGAAAATCGGATTGACATTCTTAGGTCATGAAACAATACTCTTGATTTAGAAGGAGAGTGGCCATTATATGCACACCCAGCTCCACCCTCAAAACCCTAATTGTCTCCTAGACTATCCCTCTTCCCTTGTTTTCTGTTATTCAGATGTAGTCTTTAGTAGGGTGAGTTAATCCCAATGAGTGTGCATGCCTATGTATGCCCCCCCTGCTGTTTGGACAGTGAAATCTGACAGTGCTGGTGTTGAGCAACGAAAGTCGCAGTGTCTTGTAGGTTTATGACTATAGCATGAACTTGGGGATCTGCTTTCACCTGTAATGATACTGGGACGTGTCCATCATTCTCAGGTTCAGTTTATTTGTTTATTAAGTAGAGGATTCTTGGGAACGTCAAAGGAAATGGTATCTGTAAAAAATGGCTTTTGGAAACACTTAAATTACAGAAACAGGATATTTGTATAGCCTCAAAGTATCTCTCCCAAAGTGTTTATTACCATGGACGTTTTAACCTAAGTCCACAGATGCCTTGACACTCCTCCCCCCAAAAGATAAAACCTAATTCCCCTGCCCTAGAGTGTGGGCTGGACCTTGTGACAAACCCCTGGAAAGGGAAAGAGAGGAACTTTATAGTAGAGAAACCTGTCAGACACCGCCTTGCATGTGATCAAAGTTTACATCACCAGTAATAAGACCTATTGATATCATGTATCCCCTGATGTGATAAGATGAGGAAGGCACTTCACCTCTGGGGTAGTCCTCCCCGAAATCCATAACCACCGTCTAATCCTGTGAAAACATCAAAGGAACAACATAACTGGTGAGCCCTCCTCAGAAGTTTTGAAATCATGAAAGACAAAGCCTGGGAACTGTCATAGGTTGGAGGAGACTAAGACATGATGATTAAATTCAATGTGGCATCAAGGAGTAGACCCTGAAACAGAAAAAGGACATTAGTGGAAAAACCGGGACATCAGAATGTAGTCTGTAGTGGAGTTAATAGTATTGTACCAATGTTAACTTAGTTTTAGTAATGGCACCCTTGTTAAAATGCGGGGAAGTGGGTGAAGGGCACGCGGAACTCTCCATACTGTACTTGCAGCTCCTCCGGAAGTGAACAATTTTTTCAAGATTAAATGTTAAAAAAAGAAAAAGAAACTTAATACTCGGGAAGTAACACACAGGTGTATAACTTAATTCGAAAGAAATGGTATGCTGTGCACTGTATTCAGTTGTATTTAATAGAATCTGTATAATCTGTGTAATTAAAAATTTGATTCATCTGGGGTGCCAGGATGGCTCCGTCAGTTAAGCATCGAACTCTTGGTTTTGGCTCAGGTCATGATCTCACGGTTTGGTGAGTTCAGGCCCCGCGTCGGGATCGGCTCGGTCATTGTGGAGCCTGCCTGGGATTCTCTCTCTTTCTCCCTCCCTCTGCTCCTCCCCCACTCATGCTGTCTCTGTCTCTCTCAAATAAATAAATAAGCTTTAAAAATTTTTGATTATTCTGATGAAATTTTTGACTTACTACCTTTTGTTACCATTTTAGAGCAATTCTATCATACATTTTCATTGGGCTGTTTTCTCTGCTGGCACATCAGCTCTTGTATACGTCCTTTATTCTGATGGTCATTTTTAAATATGCACAGTAACAAACGCTTTCCCTTTACTGTGGAGAAGGAATGCTATATCAAAATGGCTGAAATGGAAGCTCGCGAGAAACTTAAAACTTTACAAGTTGGTTAAACGATGTAGAAGTCAGGAAAAATGAGTAAGTCTGTTAAGCATGATAGCAGCCATGCTATTAGAATAGTTAATTATGGGATATCACAAATCTAGCACTGTTTTCAACACTTGATAGCTATGCATTTATTTAATCCTTACAATGAAAACTTACAACCTATGAGGTACTCTTAAAGTTCTCAAGGTGAAGAACTTGACACTTCGAGAGGTGTCACCCTATTTCTGAGAATCCATATGCTAGGTTCATGCCATAACATGTACTAGAGAAACACCCAGGTTACCCTGCGTGGCTTTCCAGAAGAGAAGCATTCCCTGAGCAATGGCGTAGGCCACTTTTCTCATGCACACATTGTAATTTCATTGCCTGCTAGTTCCGAACCAGATGTTAAGTCGTGTTTGCCATCAGACCCTTTTACCACCTCCTAGGGGCTGAGGCCGTCAGTCAGAATGACTCAAAAGCTACACCTGCTGGGTCCCAGAGCACATTATATTCTCCAGCACCAATACGTGCTTTTGAAGGAAAGGAGTTGGTCCACACATGGCAAAGGCATGTATGGATTTCCTTTCTGTGCCAACACCATGAAATGCTTTTCTTTAAACAAGTCCGTGTCCTGATTTTTCAAAGACTTTATCATTCTATGAAAGGGGAAAAAGTGTGAAGACCTGATTGAAAGACTGCCCTTCCCGCTTTGATTTTTCTGAGCACCGTGGCTCTCTTGAATGCCATCTCTCCTCTTCTTTTACTCCGGTCTTTCTTCGTGGGGCCTCGCTTCTCCTTCCCTGTGTGTTTGTATTACATGGCTCATTCCAGCTGACACATTTTGTTAGTGTTCACAGACAGATGAGAAGGAGTAAAATCACTGTGAGTGTTGTTTCTCATTCTTTTAGGTCAATGGGCTTACTTTCAGAGATGGCACTCCTCGATTGCTCTGCTTGGGGCATAATTGATCAGTATCAAGTTGGCAGCATATTCTACATCTGGCTTGTTAATTTAACTCACCGCGTGCCGACTTCATAGCGGTGTTGGCTTCTCTCTTAGGGCTCAGTATGTAACATACGTATTAAACTGTCAAGACGCTGGCAAGGCAAGAATGAGTGGTTTATAACTTACTCATCTGAGCCATTATAAGTAATATCTGTGGCTTTTGCATCAGACTAAAACACATGGTGATAATTACTCTCTCACTGATCGTTAAATATTGTTTAAGGTTAGAATAATTTTAAGTAGAATCCTCATTTGAAAGCCCTACCTCTAATATGGCTTTATGGTCTCTGCACAGCACATAATTACCAAGTTTTGGGGCATTTGCAAGATTCTAGGCATTCTTTAATCAAGAAAAGCAATTTTGCCAGTTTTGTTAAAACAGCTGTCACTTTATGATACGTCCACTTGTGGGGAAAAAAAAAATGAGGTGGTATATATTAGCATCAAATATGAAAAGCTGGTGAAAATTTTACCTACAAATCTCCACCTCCAAAATACAGTGATATAAAATAAAATACCTAGAAAACAGAAATTCCACCCATTTTTCAAAATTATTATTAAACCATGGCATATTAAGCAAATGATCACCCTGTGCTCCCGGGTTTCTTTATATGCATTTAGCAAGCTGTCCTGGATCATTTATAAAGAAAGTCACAAAATCACATTTGCTATTTTAAAGATGTATTACTTGGGGCGCCTGGGTGGCTCAGTCGGTTAAGCGTCCGACTTCGGCTCAGGTCATGATCTCGCGGTCCGTGAGTTCGAGCCCCGCGTTGGGCTCTGTGCCGACAGCTCAGAGCCTGGAGCCTGTTTCCGATTCTGTGTCTCCCTCTCTCTCTGACCCTCCCTCGTTCATGCTCTGTCTCTCTCTGTCTCAAAAATAAATAAATGTTTAAAAAAAAAAAAAGATGTATTACTCTGCCAACATAATCCATACGGTTTATCCAAGTAGTTGAGACACCTCCGCTTAACCAAAACTTTAACAGATGCTACTTAGCACAGATGTGATGAACTTGTAAGAGACTGATCACAGCTCAGAAAAGACGCCTCTAGATGTCATCTCCTTCTTTTGCCTTTGATAAGACTGCATGTAAACTGTGATATAGTGTTTTACAAATGAAAGGTAAAGTATTAATCCTTCATGATAATTTATTATATCAAAATTAATTAATTAATTAAAATGTGTTTAAAATGCCAGAAAGCATTATTCTTTGGATTTTAATGCACTTCTATAACTTTGTGAAAGATGAAAAAGTGATGGTTTCATTATACTGTTTATAAGCTTGATAGACTTACAAAGACCAAGCATTTCAGTCCAAAACTACCACATTCTTACTTGATTTTCAACTTTAAGTATTGGTAGTTTGAAAAATGCCACATTACCTCAACTTTTTAACGACTGGGTTTGATGAAGGAGAAAAGATTTTGCATAATACGAGACATTTGTGGGTCCTAGGTTAAAGGAAATGGGGAAGAAAAATTATTCGAAATGACCACATAAAAACAAAATGAAGGGGCTTTGATTTCTGGCAAGGTTGAGAGCTAAAAAGTCTGGAAAATTTCCCAGTATGAAACAGTTAGAAATGCTGGATGTAATGTAATAAAGGTCCTTTCAAATGTATTGCTGACCTTGTTAGTAAGAGGTCTCCTGGGGACGAAAATAAAGAGAAAACCAAAAACCAGAGCAGTAAAGCTAATACCGATATTGCAGCTGCTTGGGGCATTTGTCAGTCTCAGTAACCAGGAGGCTTGAGTTTTAACAGCTGCATCACTACTGGAGACAGGACCTTGGGCCTGCACAAGAAGGGATTTTAGAATTAAAACCACCATATGAAGCACAGAATTTTTGAACAGTTATAACTTTAGTAAAAGAGTAGAATAGAAAAAAAAAAAAATCCACTTAGCAGTAAAGAGAAATGACGAGGAAATTCGTCCTGGCAAAGCAAACAATTCTTCTCTGGAAGGATACGCTGTGAATTCAGACCTCAGTTCTGTCCATAGATAAAATTGCCTAACACATGAATTCGCAACCTGAAATTATGGAAGTACACAGGGGAAATGTAACCATGAGCTAGAGTCAAGCAGAAACAATAAGCAGTTGAATTAGTTCCTAATAATTTTAGAAATGGGATTAGTAGTTACAGAATACAAAACAGATGTGTTTCAAATATTTAAAAACTAAAATTTGCATCAAAAACATAAAAGAATAAGATGCTGGCAAAATAAAACTCTAGGCAGTCTTGATAAAGAACCAAAAGGACCTCTAGGAGTGAAAATTCTAATCTTTGCCTTAAGAATTTAGTTCATGGTTTAAACATCAGATTAGACACACGAGAGAATTAGCAAACCACAGACAAATCTGAAGAAACTACTTAAAAGTAATGAATAAAGACAAAATATTTAGAAAATATGAAAGAGAAGTTAAAATATGTAGGCTACAGTGACACTTTTACAAAGGACTATGAATTTTTTTTTTTAATTTTTTTTAATGCTTATTTTTGAGAGAGATAGTGCAAGAGGGAGAAGGGCAGAGAGAGAGGGAGACACAGAATCCAAAGCAGGTTCCAGGCTCTGCGCTGTCAGCACAGAGCCCGATGCAGGGCTTGAACTGTGAGAGCTTGACCTGAGCCAAAGTTGGACGCTTAACTGACTGAGCCACCTAGGCACTCCAGGGACCACCAGTTCTTTGATGACCTTCCTATCTTGAGATGGAGTCCATGCCCTTGAAACTGGGCAGATTTGTGACTGGACCAAGAGTATGGTGTAAATATTATATAATTTCTGAAGCTAAGTCATAAAAGTCTATACAACTTCTACCTTGTTTGCTAGAATGATCGTTCTTGGATCCCTGAGCTGACATGAAAGAAATCCATTAAATTACTGTGAGCCTCTGATGTTTTGAGGAATACCAAACCATTCAGAGCCCAGTCCTAGCTCTTGAGGTCACTCCTAGTTGTTTGAGTGTTCCCATCCGAGGTCCCAGACATCATGGAACAAACACATTCCATCCGTGCTCTGCCCTATTAGAATTCTTGACCCACAAATAGTGGTTGTTACTAAGTTTTGCAGGGAGTTTTTACACAGCTGTAGGTAAATGGAACAGATAAGATGAGAAGTTCAAACATACATCAAGAGAGTTTTGAAAGAAGATAATAGAATGGGAAAGAGGCAATAGCTAAGGAAATAGAAATTGAGAAATTTCTAGAATTGATAAATGACAAAAACCCTTGGATCCCAGAAGCATAATGAATTCCAAACAGGAAAGATAAAAGAGACCATACTTTAATGCAGCAAAATACTATGGAACATTAAAGTCAAAGATAATACGTTAAAAGCAAATGGAGAGAAAATAAAAATAGATTACTGAGCAATGAAGTACAACCTGCATCAGTAAGTATAGTTAAAACCTGGAAACATTCTGTTAATTGACAGAAGGATTAATAAATATATTGTGATACGCTACAACAATAAAAAGCTACCCATGCTACCCAGTAATAAAAAATGGTTGAACAGGAACTGTGTACCTCAACAGGAATCAATCTCCCAAACATAATGTTGGAAGAAGAATATAATATGATGGCATTTAGGTAAAGTTTAAATGTGAGAAACTGTACATATGTCTCTGTGTATTCTTTCGTAGTCCATGTGTATATAAAATATAAAGACATAGTTCAGAAGGATGAACATTAAAGTCAGTATAGTGGTCACTACTAGGGGTGAGAGAAGGAAGAGGAATGTGATTGGAGAGGACTACACTCGAGGCTTGAATGTTTTATTTATTATTATTTTTTTAATGTTTATTTCTTTTTGAGAGAGAGAGTGAGAGACAGAGTGCGAGCAGGGGAGGGGCAGAGAGAGAGAGGGAGACAGAATCCGAAGCAGGCTCCGGGCTCTGAGCTGTCAGCACAGAGCCTGACACGGGGCTCGAACTCAAAAACCGTGAGATCGTAACCTAAGCCAAAGTCAGACACTTCACCGACTGAGCCACCCAGGCACCCCAAATGTTTTATTTTTTTAACTGGGTAGCAGCTGCATGAGTACTCATTATTCTTTGTACTTGTATGTCTGAAGATTTTATAATAGAATTTTGAACAGGAATAGGAAGATTTAATGAATAGGGTGAATAGGAAGCTATATGACTTCTTGAAGGAAATACGTGCTTAGTGTGAAAAGATTTGGAGAATAGAAATTATGTGAATCCTATTGTCACAGGAGGGTGGGAGAGACACTGGTCCTTGTCTCACAGAGTCGAAGAATTAATCTCACGGACAACAGAGAGTGAGCAAAGTGATAGAGTCTGTTGAGAGAAAGTGTAAAGCTTTCAGGAGTGAGAGGGGTCCCGACTGGGTAGCCAGCAAGGATTTTTGTCCCAGACTTTTTATTGGGACCTTATCAGAAGGTTTGTGAGACTTGATGCGTGGCATCTAGCTCGGGCAGGTCAGGAACAGGTTTATCTCATCCTCCTTTCTTCCCAAACTCTGCTGCCACTGACTCTTCCTCAGCCTCCCCACTGCAGCTGCAGCCTGACTCCCTGAAGATCCCTTACCTCTCCCTGCCTAATGTTAACCCTTTCCCTATTCACTGTTTACCTTTTGGGTTAAGTAAATAGTTAAACACATAGAAGAAAGATCAAAGCAGATCTGGCATGAAATCAGTTCTACCTGACTGAGACATTTTTGAGCCTTGGCAAGTGGGGGTTGATGAACTGGTGGAGGGGAGGAAGTAAAATAGGAGATTCGGAACCTTATGGCTGAAGTCTAGGAATTGTTTATGAATGGAAGGTGTTGTTTGATAATGAACAAGGTAGAATTTGGACTTCTATATCATTAGTGATACCACTGAAACATCTTTATACTCTTAAAAATCCTCTGATCTTTCTGAATATTTATAATAACAAATACCGTGCTCCATTTTGATGGTGACTATTTTTCATTACTCAAACACCTGTCCGTCACTGTGATTTGTCAATCATAAATGAAGTCCTTGTAAGTAAGAATGAATGGGAAAGAGGGGGATGTGCGTGGGTGGGACTAGAGAAAGACAGGTGAGAAGCAAAATACTCACTGATTTTTAAATTGTTAAGAATATTGGTTCTGAGGCCATTAACGCCATTTTCTTCTTTCCAATGGTAATTTGGTCAAATGGAGAAGCATGAGTTATGGGAAGACAGCTTACTTGGAGATTTAACTTAATTTTTAAACCCTTTGGCAAAACTTTTGCTCAGTCTTTTAGTTGGATCTTTTCTTTGCAAATAGAGACTCCTTCAGATTATTGCCAAGTGTTATGGCAAGTATGTGATGTACTCGGGAGTTATTAAAAAATACAGGGGATGGGGCGCCTGGGTGGCGCAGTCGGTTAAGCGTCCGACTTCAGCCAGGTCACGATCTCGCGGTCCGTGAGTTCGAGCCCCGCGTCAGGCTCTGGGCTGATGGCTCGGAGCCTGGAGCCTGTTTCCGATTCTGTGTCTCCCTCTCTCTCTGCCCCTCCCCCGTTCATGCTCTGTCTCTCTCTGTCCCAAAAATAAATAAAAAACATTGAAAAAAATACAGGGGAATCACAGGAATGGTAGTAAACATTATAAAGCTGAGTAGAAGAAGAAAATAGAATCTGAATGATAGCTGGCCCACAAATACTCATCTTCCAGTAAATGATTCAGCTGACTTTTATGTTTGCCTTCCCTACTGTGGTTTTATGTTCTCACAATTTGGATTCTTTTAAAAATTGGACTTCTACATCATGATGCTTCAATTGCTTTTTTCTCTACCTCATTTCAATTTTTAGCTTTATATGAGTAAGCATATGATCTTGGCTTCTAGCCAGGCTTCGAATCAGCTGCCGTGGGTCCACTTAGCTGTAGAACAAGGTCTCTAGTCTGACCCCATCAACAGGGACTTTATTATATGTGGACTAGATGAACTCAGTGATGGTGACAGTTCCTTGGTCTCATTTTTACGCCCAGCAGTGTACCATCAGCAGAGTGTGATTTCCACCTAATCAGCTAGTACAAGCAAAGATTTGACGGGGTTACCACAGTTTTGATAAGTCTGTAGGCAAAGAATTATTACTAAGTTTAATATCTGGTACAAAGTTAACGTTACTAAGTTTAATGTTTGGCTTTCTCTAGTAACCTTATTGTTTCATATGTTTTGATTCTAAATTTCTACAATGGTATTTGCCCCTCTCTAGTGCCTCTTAGAACCTGTGTTCCCCACACCTCATGACCTGATTATTAATACAAGTACTAACCTTTCTCCAAACTAGTTAGTTCTTTAATCTGGCCTTAAAATAAATTCAAGCCATTGTTCATTATATTTTAGCTTACCTATTACTAATCAGTTGCCGGGAAATGTAACTTAAAGAAAGCACCTACTGGATAAAGGTATTTGTTTGGCATAAATATTTGCATCAAATCTTAAAATACTAGTGTATGAATCTAGGAAACGATGTGTGTGTACAGGCATATGTAAAATTTATTTTTAACAGTAGGCTTAGAGGACATGTTTGCCTTGAAGCACTCTTAAAGTAGTTGGTCTAGAGTAGAACTCTTTAGCATTGCTTTATATGCCATTGAACTCAGACTTAGAATCATGATTGAGACACCCCATAATGCAAATAGAAATGTCCTGAGGTCATTGTGTAATTTTATAGGGCTCTTCACCAAAGCCCAGAAGAAAGTAGTAAATTATATTAGCATGATTAACTCGAAAAGAGCTGGCCTTTTTGGGAAGCCAGCTGAAAATCGAATTCTGTGTGTAGGCACACAGTGTATAGAATAGGCATTATATGGTGTACATATCTACATGCATTTTTCCTTTGATCAACACAGCGTTTAATTAACTGGAATGAAGTCTTCCACAAAATGACAATATGTCTTGAAAAAAATGGCACCAATAAAACAATACCTTGAAGCTTTCTACTCTGAGTCCCAGTGGATTAGTGATTTCACTTTACATTTGAAATGACAGTATAGTGGTGATTATTGCTCCTTTGGGATGGATAAGAAAAGAAATGGTGCCCAATTTTATTAGTCATTAGTATTCTCTGTTATAAGTGATATGGGAAGCTCTGAAACTGGAAGAACATGGCCTGAATATATTTTTTTAAACAAGTAAATTATCTTTCAGTATTAGTAAAAACGTAGTTTGTCTGCCTTAGAAAAAGAAAACCTTCAAACATAATTTAGCTTGTCTGTCATTTTAAACACTTCTGAAGACATAGCCCCATGGTCCAGGCCCATTTTTCTTTGTCAGGAGATGGTTCGTTGGTTCCTGGGTGAAAGTTTTGACATTTATGCTACATTCTGAGTACTTGAGAAACCAAAGGGTGCCAGTTCTTCTGGGATTAAATAATGGTGTCTCCTCCGTCAGTCAGACATTTGCAGTATTCTGTGTATGGTCTGAAATCGTTGAAATGCCCTCTTTCCTTACATATTTTTATTATGATACTATTGATTACCATTCTTGTTAGATTTCTCTTTGTTACTAGTCATCTTTATAGTGTCTTCCATATGCAGTCCAGTCTTTCTCATCCCCACATTTATTGCTGGATGGATTAAGAAATCCATTCCTGAAACTATGTTTTGATCTCCAAGCAAAACAGCCTACTCCTCCAGCTGTATCTTGGTAAGTAATCCTCGCAGTGGAGCACTTGCTCGGAACCATGCTGAAAGTCCTTTCCCTGACCATTTTCGGCTTCTTCCTTGAGTGTTCATCCAGTTCCCCTCCCATCTCTCAACTCTCAACACATACAAAGTAAGGGAAACTGAGCAATCTCATGGCCCCAATCTTCACATACCTGCCCAGTCATGACAGCTTTGAAGTAATAAAGATTTTTATTCCTGATTTTCTTGAAGGGGAGAAGAATCACTTTTTAAAATTCATCTGAAAGCCAAACGTTATAAAAATCTTTTTTTTTTTTTTCCTTATTAACACAGTATTTATTTGTCTTCCCTCTGTCAAACCCGGAGTCAAGAATTCTCCCCAGGCTGCCTGGCAGTGGGAGGGAGGTATTCCAAAAGGAACACACAGGGCAGATGAGACACTGGGGAAAGACCTATGGGAAGTGGAGACAGCTCTGTCACATGGAGAAGAGGATGAGAAAGGCCACCATCATGCAAAAGAGTCCCGTGGCCTCCGGGAGGGCAAAGCCCAGATGACGTGGGAGAAGAGCTGTTGCTTCAGAGAGGGGTTCCTGGCATAACCAATGATGAGGCTCCCAAACACAGTCCCAGTTCCAGCCCTGGAGCCAGCCACCCCTACCGTGGCAGCCCCAGCCCCAGTGCACTTGGCTGCTGTGTCCTGTCCCTTGAAATGGCGCTGGTTCGGAAGCTGCGGCTGGGAATACGTGAGGTCAGGGGTGTGGGACTGCCAAGCTGCCAAGGCTCCATCTGTCAGTGTCTCCAGTGGTTTTAGCGACACTGCAGACAGTGATGGGCTCAGCAGCTGAGAGGTGCTCCTGACCAAGAAGGGACGGAGACTAACTTTGCACTGAGGGGCTTTGGCCGGAGAGTAGTTCCCAGTGCAGAGAAGACGGGGCGGAGGGGGGATCCTCTTCGGATAGCTTTCCTAACACCCTTCAAGCGTTTTCCAGCAGCCCCTGGTCATCTCTCTTTCTTAAAAATCAGTGTTTCTTAATATTGTCAATGACTTAATCACATTTATTAAGCATTTGCTTCGTGTCAGACGATGCGCTAACCACATTATAGGCATTATTTTTACTTTGCCCAAGCGGCCTTATGCAGTATGCTCTTTTTTTTTTTAATTTTTTTTTAATTTTATTTATTTTTGAGACAGAGACAGAGCATGAACAGGGGAGGGTCAGAGAGAGGGAGACACAGAATCTGAAACAGGCTCCAGGCTCTGAGCTGTCAGCACAGAGCCCATCGCGGGGCTTGAACTTGTGGACCGCGAGATCACGACCTGAGCCGAAGTTGGGCGCTTAACCGACTGAGCCACCCAGGCGCCCCTGCGGTATGCCCTTTTGATATCTTTGTTGTTTTGGAAGGGGAAATTGAGGTTTAGCGACTTGAGTTACAGACCCCTCGTTACACAATAAGGAAGTCATGGAACCCTGGTTCAAACCCAGGCAGTCTGATCTGATTCCAGAAGTTGCTCTCTTGATGGTCATATGCACTAAAATCAGTAAAACTGTGTAATGCTGCCTGTGTCCGCACACTGAGGATAGAAAGAAAGATGGCCATACTCAACTCGGTCTCAGTAGCCTCTAAAAAAGAAAGGCTATTAAAAAAAGGTGGGGGGGGGGGCGTCTATTAGAGGAAGGGAGAAGCAGGACAGCAAAACACTAAGACTTTAGAGAAGAAATTATTTTTGAGCAAAGTTTCAGTAGGTGTGGCCAGATTGTGTAGCCTGGCTCAAGGCTGAAGAGAAAAGGGGAGTGGTCCTGAGAGGGTGACCCCTGTACCAGTGCCGTCTCATCTCTTGGGAAGTTGTTAGAAATGCAAACTCTCAGTCCCACCCAGACCCGTGGAATCCGAAACACTAGAGGTCAGGCCCGGGATTTTGCTTTGTTGCAAATCCTTACAGGTGATCCTGATATGTGTTCAATTTTGAGAGTCATTGTAAATGCTCAAGTGAGAACACAAGACTTATTTCAAGAATTTGAATATTATTTTCACTTCTCTTCCTTGCAACCAGAAGGAATAGATCTGGGTCTGATTCCACCTTGCCTGTCTCTGGTCCAATAGTATTTGCAAAGAGAAGCAGTTGACAATATATTCTCTTTTTATTTATTTTTAGTTAAAAAAGTACACTTTATGGATAGCAGGAGCCAATGGTTTACCCTCAAAGAGTTGAGCCTCTTTTCAACTAACCTATCAGTCTTGAAAAACTTACTGTTGTTGCCATTATTTAATGTCTGGGTCAAAACCAAACCATTGACAGCTTAAGTCATTGTTGATCCTTGTTAAACTAACAGTGACTGATGTCCATTAAATGTCTACTCATTTTAAAAGTTTGACATGCAGGGGTGCCTGGATGGCTTGGTTGGTTAAGCGTTGGACTCTTGATTTCGCCTCAGGTCAGATCAAGCCCTGCATCAGGCTCTGTTCTGGGCGTGAAGCCTGCTCTCTCTCTCCCTTCCCCCATGTCTAGAATTGACATGCAATTCTAGAAGTTCTGAATTACGCTTATCTGAGCAACTAATGTTGTGCATCACATCCTGTTATAGTAAAAGCCAAAGGCCTGTCCAGATTCATTTATTGTAGTGAAATATGACTGTAGTAAGGATCACTTGAAATAATACTGTCTTATATGAAGATTAACATATGGTTGGTGTATTCTTCACATTTCAGAGATTATCTGTGCTGTTTCTCAGGTCATTAAAAAGCAAAATATAGTACTGATTATGGATCATTTAAGCATGACATTATAAATGTAAAACAAATTAATAGTCCCCCTTACATTTTGGTCTTTTTTTTTCTTTATAATCTCTTGGGTTTTTTATTGTTGTAGTTGACATTGAAGTGACATAATTTACTGATTTATTGAAATTAACTGCTTTTGAACAGCACATTAATCCCCCTCTCCTTTTTACTGTGTTTCTATTATATTTATTACAGTTATATTTTAACTTACTTGTTTGCATGTTTTCGAATCTGAAGGCAGAAAATCTTGTTGGTGTCCCATGCCTAGGGCATAATTACTGGATTCCTTTTTTTCTTTTTAAGTCGTGTCACAAATGGTCCAGTCAGTCGACCCTATGCAATATATACATTTAATAAACATTCACTGAGCACCAACTTTGTATGTTAATTGCTTTAGGAAACATTCTAAGCACTGACTGGTCTGTACTTGGCTGCGTGAGAATTACTACCTCCGGGCCCCATCCCTAATGATTCAGACACTACAGGTTAAAGACTGGGACCTGAGAAGCTAGTATTTGAAAGCTCCCAAGGTAATTCTAGTGTTCTCTTAGGGCTGAATGATAAAGAGATGGTCCTTTCCCTAGACTGGTTAGTCTTCTTCCTTATCTTTTCTGTTACTCTTTATCTCTGTTCTCATTCATAGAAACAAGCGAAGTAAAATAGGGAGATGATGGCTTATGTTAATGCTACAGAAGTGGAAGGCACCTTCACAGATTATCTTACTTAACTGCTACAGTTTTTCTGTGAGGTAAATACTATTATTTGCATAATTTTTTTCATAAAGCACCGAAGGTTACAAAATCTTACACAAGGTCATGCATCTAGTTAGTTCTACAGCATGGGTTTTAAAACCCAGAGGCGTGTAACTCAGGAGCCCACGTTCTTTTCCCCTAACATAACCAGCACTACCATACAATGGAAATTAGTTGTTTTATAAACGTGCTATGCTAAACTGAATATATGTGTTCAGTTTTAAGAACAAAGAAAAATGCAAATAAGTCGAATGCTTCATTAAAAAGAGTTCAAATGCTCTAGGAAAAAAGAGGATGAAGTTGATTTTATGTTTGTGGCCTTTGATTTTATTTTTTTCCCCTGTGCTCTGTGTATTTGTGCCTTTTCAGGAAAAGAATGCCTTCGGCTATTTTTTTTTATTCGGCGTGTATAGTTTTAAGTAGTGATTTCATTTTTGAGTTGAAACTACTAATATGAAAGACAATGCATAGGGGTATTGTACAACTTTATTTTTTAGCACTATACATTATATATCTTTTCAACTCGTGAAAAGAGCTACCAACATTTAGTGGGCATGTTACTCTGTACCAGGATCTAATGTCTTGGTTTTTTATTTACATCAAGTATGTTGGCTATTGTTTTTCTCTCTAAAGGGTTTTTAAGGCCATGTATTTAGATTTTGCATAGAATGTTAAAGTTTGGAGGCCGATGGTTAATTTATTTGTGCGTGTCCTGTGTCTATAATATGGAAATTAAAAATAGGGTCATGATAATAACTTAGTCAATAAAAGTAGGCATGTGTTTTACCAGTATGATGCCATGAATATATTATTTCTTATAAAGGTATGCAGTAACCTTGAGGTTGCTTTTGAAAAGTACTGTTACTGTTAATTAGTATCAACATTCACCTTTTTAGAGCCACACGATATGATGCAAATGTTTGCAAGGGTGAAATCTTAACACACACTACAGAGGCCAGTGTGAACTATATTTACAGAGGGTTATATTTACATTGAGACTGTTCAGAGATTCATATTCTTAAACTCCTCTGTGTCTTTAGGATGCCCTTTGCCTTAGCCCCTCGTGCAAATCTATGATCAGCCTTCATATCCACTCCTCAGTAGAGTTTTGCCTGCCTGACCCTTTTTATGCTGAATCAGTGATTAGGTGCATCACTTCCTGTAGAGATTTATCTGAACGTGTGTCTTCTTTACTACTGTGAGATATAAGGACCATCTGTAGGTGCTCCAGTAGAGTCTAACGTATTGCACATTCTCTAAATGTTTGATTTTGGCTTAATGAATAAAGTTTATTACTTTGTTGTTTATTGCCGTTGTAATGGAGAATGTACTAGAGCAATTGATTTTTCGTTATTAGTTGTGAGATACATATTGTGACTCTTATTTTTAGGAAAACTGAGTTCCAGAGTAACTAAAAAGCTTGTTAGAGTCATATAGAAGGTTCCTTAAATTTAGTCTGACACTGTAATCATTTGTCTTTCAATCCTATATACTTTTCAATAAAACAGCATTTGCCAAACTGTTCCAAAAGACATTAGTGCCCCAGGAAATGTAGCTGGAGTCATGGCCTGTAAGGGACAAGACAGAAGTTAGCGGGGGAAACCCTTGCTTAAATAAAATCTAGTAGTTTTTTTTTGGGGGGGGGGATTGGTTTTTTTTTTAAACTCCAGGACTTTTCTGAACTATAATGTACTGAAGTGCAGAGTGCCAGAAAGATTCATATAACATAGAGTATTTTACGAAGTTACGTGTTAACCCCATCTTTAAATTTACTCTTCTCTTGAGAGACTATTTTTTTTTTAAAGATACAGTTTAGAGAAGCTGCACTAAATGAATTCTGTATGATGTTGATTCAAGTTCTTTATATCAAAGTCATCTTGACTTTGTGTGTGAACAAAAGAAATTGAAAGATATTGGTTGTGGACTACTCTTTTCCTGGATTTGTCTCTGATTTACTCTCTGAGTTTTGCAAATTCCAAAAGTGCAGGAAATCATTTCCATTTATTCATTAATAAAGAGGTTTTCTGGGGAAGACACATGTTAAAATATCCAACCTTGGAATTTGCGATTTTGAGCCTGTAAGTCTATTGTTTTGCTAATAGGTCCTGGCCAACATGTATATGCCAGATAATATTACAACAAATAACAATGGACAATCCACATTCATTTATTTTACTGAATTTATGTTATTTCCTGAAGTAGGTTGGCTTGGTAATTGTTTTTTATATGGAGACTTAGTTATCCAATGTGGTCCAAGGAACATTGCAGGGACCACTCTATGTTGTAGTTTATTTGTTAATAAAGGGAAAAAAACAGAGTTTTTCTCTGCTATTAAATATCATCTTGATAGTATCTGTTTTAAGAAAATTCAACTGATCAAATTCAAATCCTAGGCTTAACCTGAATTAAAGTTTAATTACAAGAGGGCAGTTAGAGGTAGTTGTGATTTCAGAAGGAAATCTCCAAAAGCTAATAGAG
Organism: Lynx canadensis; assembly: GCF_007474595.2. Taxonomy (NCBI): domain Eukaryota; kingdom Metazoa; phylum Chordata; class Mammalia; order Carnivora; family Felidae; genus Lynx; species Lynx canadensis. The sequence goes on from NC_044304.2 coordinate 149,147,757, forward strand.
ATTGTGGTTTTGGGGAGAGAATCCACAACACTAGTTGTAAAGAGAAAAGAACCCATTAGTGTCCAGGGTAATCAGTGTAAGGGACTATTACTGCCATCACTGTAGGGAATTCGTGATGGTAGAAGGGACAATTGAGTTTTTATAGTTTCCTCCAGGGACTAAGTAACTTAATTTGGTTAAATGTAGTCTGGAAAAAAAACATCCACACAAAATAAATATTGTGACTTTGAGAATGAGAATACCTGGCCTATTTGAATTTGAAAAGGAAAGGGGAGCTCCAACTGTGAATTAGTGTGGAAGCAGTGTGACGAGGGACAACAGGCTCCACCATTTTCAAGCTTAATGATCTTGCACAGCTCACTGTCTATATTTACTTAAAAGGAAGTGGACTATGACTATAATTCTGATTATAACCTAGGAGTGTGAAAGAAAGTAAAGTAAATATGTCTGCAGCTGATTTTTTAGATGACACAAAGGGTACCTGGGTGGCTTAGTTGGTTGAGTATTGGACTTCGGCTCAGGTATAATCTCACGGTTGTGAGTTCAAGCCCCACATCAGTCTCACTGCTGTAAGTGTGGAGCCCACTTTGGATCCTCTGTGCCCCTCTCTCTGCCCCTCCCCTGCTTGCGCTCTCTCAAAAATATTTTTAAAAAAGAGAAAGAAAGAAAGAAAGAAAGAAAGATCGATCATAGGACTGATTTTTTTTTTTTTTTTAGTAAATATTCCAGATCTGATCATCTAATTGAATTTTATCCATGAAACTCCTTAGATTATTTTTTTAATACAAAAAACTCTACCAGGGCACCTCGGTGACTCAGTAGGTTAACTGTTCCACTCTTAATTTTGGCTCTGGTCATGATCTCAAGGTCATGGGATCGTGCCCTGTGTCGGGCTCAGCATGGAGCCTGCTTAAGATTGTCTCTCTCTCTCTGCCAATTTCCAGTGCATCCACTCATGTGCTCGCTCTCTCTCTCTCTCTCTCTCTCTCTAAAAAAAAAAAAAAAAAAAAGCCACCCTTGCTCCAAACATTTCTTTTTAAGTTTATGTATTTATTTTGATAGAGAGAGAGAGCAGGAAGGGCAGAGAGAGAGGGAGAGAATCCCAAGGGGGCTCCGCACCATCAGCGCAGAGATGGATGTGAGTCTTGAACTCACGAATGAGCTGAAACCAAGAGCTGGACCCTTAACCAACTGAGCCTCCCATGTGCCCTGAGCTGAAACCAAGAGCTGGACACTTAACCAACTGAGCCTCCCCGGTGCCCCTAAACATTTTTTTTTAATCTTCCTTTGGAATTACCTTACAGAAAATGTAAGGACCCAAAGGTTAAGTACAATTGCTTTATATATCCTCATATATGTTATATATACTTACATATAGTCTATGTGTACACATGCACATATTTTTATAACACCAAATGAAAGTACCTAATTTGTTCACTTTTATATTCATTAGAGGTTTAAATGATTTTAAATGATCCAAAAAATCTGTAATAGACAAAGATATGTAACAACTTCACTTTTTTTTAATGTTTATTTTTGAGAGAGAGAGCGTACATGCACGGGAGGGGCAGAAAGAGAGGGAGACAGAATCCGAAGCAGGCTCTGAGCTGTCAGCACAAAGCCCAGCCTGGGGCTCGAACACATGAACCATGAGATCTTGTCCTCAGCCAAGTTCGATGCTGTACTGACTGAACCACCCAGGCACACCACCATTTCATTTTTAAAGGCAGTTTCTGAAGTAGAATAGTTTTAACAGTGTCAGTACCTCTGAGGTTAATATCTAACATCCATAGGCAAGTATTTTGAACGACTTTTATTTGGATGTTTACATTATTGTATTTAAAAAAAAAAAAATAGCAATTATCTGGGCCACCTGAGTGACTCAGTTGGTTGAGCGTTCGACTTCGGCTCTGGTCATGATCTCACGGTTCGTGGGTTTGAACCCCTTGCCGGGCTCTGTCCTAACAGTTCAGAGCCTGGAGCATGCTTACGATTCTGTGTCTCTCTTTGCTCACCCCTAGCCCCCTCCTCTGACGCTCGCAGGCAGGTGCACGTACTCTCTCCCCTTCAAAAATAAACATTGAAAATTTTTTTTTAAAAAACAGCAGTTATATTATAGCATATTCTTACTTGGTGAAAGAAACAGGACAGATAGGCAGGGAGTTTGTGAATAAAATGCAGAGATGGGTATCAATGAAAATAAACAGTATGTTAAATTGGCAAGTGGTATTCCATCAAAGGGTTAAAAATACCTAGCAAGTCTTAATTTGCCGAATTCTTAATTCGTCGAATTCTTCTGAGTAATTAAAATTAAAATATAGTCCTAAACTTCAGAAAATTTCCATTATTCACATAACTCTTATCCTCCAAAAGACCTGAGCAGAATATAATAGGACTGCATAATTCACAATCTCTGATAGGATCATCTGAATTGGAGCTGAGTTGAAGCATAGTATTACCTTAAAGATTTTAATGAAATTGAATATTAACACAATTAAACAAGATCAACCAGATCAGAAGCTAACAGTCAGATCATTTTAGGCACTGTTAAAGAGCTTGCTTCCACTGGGGCTTTGCTGTGCCAATTGCTCATGTGCTGTATTTGTGTATTAAACCATATTTTCTACCAGACCGCATTTAGGTAGAAGTTCCCCTGCATTTATAGCTTTAAAAGTGATTCAAGTTTTTTTTAAAGACAAAAGTATGGTATTCACTTGGCCTTTCTGATAACGTGTTAATGGACTTCCCTCCCATCCAATTTGAACTTGATGACCATCCTGTGGATGTATGCATGATGCATGCAGATTTCTATGTGAAAAATTACACATGTGTATACCTTTTTATTTTATTCGTTCCATTAGCCTCAATATAATTAAATTATTATGATGAAAACATCCAGTTAAACCATTTCCAGCATGGTACCTTTATAAGAATTTATAAAGTATATGTACTTTATAAGAATTTACAAATTTGATTGATCAGTTACAAATGCCTACTGCAAAGGTGATAGACACACATATGTATATTTGTATTTGTGTGTACATGTATACAACTATACAGACTCCTAGGTCAACATTGAACGTAGCTTTTGGTTGCCTACTAAGTGTACAGATCAGCACTCTCCAAGAGAGAGATAATATGAGCCATGTTAGGAAAAAATGGTAAACAAACAGATGAAATAAATTTAGTAATATTTTATTTCACCCAACACATCCAAAATGTGATTTTGTTAATCTTAAAAAATAAAACTGCCAGTTATTTTATCAGCAAAAATGGGTTTATTTCGGAATACCAGAGAATTGCAATCGGAGACAAGCAAGCCATGTCAAAACCAGAGGCAATTCCAGAAAACCAAGGAAGGGTACAGAGAAGAGGGGGGAGTTGGGAAGGCTGTTACAAACAAAAAGCCCATTGGAGTGCCAAGTATCCTTGTTTTTCCGGTGGCTGAGTTGTGAAGGTCTCTCCTTGACTGGGCTGTTGCTGGGGGAGAAGGAAAGCCTTTCTTCTGCCTGCTGGGAGAGTGAAGTCTGCCCAAGGTCCTTCTCTTCCTGTGTGTGCCCCCTGCCGGTCTCCATTCGAAATGAGACTTCCTTTCATTAATTTTCCACAATTTCCACCTGTAATTAATATAAAAATCACAAGATATTTTACATTCTTCTTTTCATGCTAAATCTTAGAAACCCGGTGTGTATTTGACACTTAGAGCACATCTCAGTTTAGGCTGCCCACATTTGACTTCACAGCTGCACGTGGCTTTTGCCGCCACTGTATCGGACCACGCAGTCACGTCCGAGTCTACGCCCAGCGTGAGGGGCAAGAAGGGTCGGGATTTTGAGAACAATGCAGTTAGGATGAAGTCAGAGATCATTTAACAGTTTCTCCAGTAATCGCTGCTTCCTTACTATAGAAAGTTCAAAAACAAGAAAACAAAACACAGGGTAGGAAAAAAAAATAGCTTTCTAAATACACGAGGACGCAAAGACTATCTGCCAAAGAGCTGCCTGAATTATTTTTCTTTGTTTGCTGACAGAAGCCACATTTTCCAAATTCAAAGTAAGAACCACAGAAAGCTCCAGTCCTTGCTGATTCCTTCTCAGGTTGGGGAAGAAAAGTCTGCCTGCCTCCCCGTTGGAGCCATCAGCAGCTTTCCTGAACATTCCTGTTGGGGAGGGCTGCCCCCCCCCCAGCAGCTCTGAGGGGAGGTGTGGGGTTATGTGAGTAATCCGCTTCTCAAAAGAGATTGCAAACAGAAGATTCTGCAACTTTAGACTCTTAGGCCCAATTCATATGAATATGAAAGGGGGTGTCTTAGTCCCTAGACTGGGCAGCTTAGGAAACAAATTTATTTCCCACTGTTGTGGACGTTGGAAGTCCGAGGTCACCATGGTACCAACCTGGTTGAGTTCTGGCGGTGAGTTCCCTTGGTTTACAGGTGGCCCACCTTCTTGCTGTGTCCTCACATGGTGGAGAGGACGCGTTGATGTCTCTTACTCTGCGTAAATGAGCCCTGATTCCATCGGGATGCTCCCTTACCATGACCTTATCCAAGTTTAACTACCTCCCAAAGACCCCACCTCCAAATAACCATCACATTGGGCTTCACTGTGCAAATTCTCGGGGGGCGGGGGGGGGGGGGACACAAACATTCAGTTCATCACAGAGGGACTGCTTTCATATCTCAGGTGTTCACTGTCTCCATTTCTGGTAAAAAACAAAACAAATCAGTTCTTACGCTAGTTTGTGTGTACATACTCAGTGGCCTTTTCCTACCTGTTTTTTTTTTTTTTCTTAAACTGACAAAAAATTGAAGCCAAGGGACTCATTTAGCATATAATTAATTGTCAGGTGCTTTGATAGAAATCAACTTATACTGGTGATTAGTTAAGAAAATGACAAAAAACATGGGGTGCCTGGGTGGCTCAGTCGGTTAAGCGTCCGACTTCGGCTCAGGTCAGGATCTCACGGTTTCTGAGTTCAAGCCCCACAATGGGCTCTGTGCTGACAGCTCAGAGTCTGGAGCCTGCTTTGGATTCTGTGTCTCCCTCTCGCTCTCTGCCCCTCTCCTACTTGCCCCCTGTCTCTCTCTGTCTCTCAAAAATAAATAAACATTAAAAAAATTTTTTTTAAATGACAAGACACTTGTTAAGTAGAAACAAAGAAAAAGAGAGTTGACAATGGTATACCAATTAATTCGATTACATTTCCTATTTTAGATTATAGAAATCTGTTCATTTTTCCCCCTCAACTCTCAAATGCTTATTTCTGAAAAATGTATGTTACCATTTTTGTTTCTGACAGATACAAGGACTTGAAATTTTGAAATTCTGCTTAAGTGACAGTGGACAATTACTTAGATAATGGAATAATAAAAATGGTACTTGAAATTTGCATGGTGCTTTACAGTTCATATTATTTGTAAAGTGCTTTTTTGAAATCCTCAAGATAGAACCTAATGAAAACCCTCAGATTTCGAGAACTTTTGAGCCTGGGCCACCCAGCTGTCAGCCAAGATAAGTCCTGCTTCTGACTTAGAAAACCCTTAGCTCTTCTATTAGAATGCAGCTGACTTTCCTGATTTACAAGAATTATAGGAAAAAGAAGACAGAAAAGTAGAATATGTGGTCAGTACGGGAAAAAGAAATTCTTCATAAGTGACTTACAGACTAAAATGAATGATTAGCTTGAAGCTCAGATTCAGTTGAAAATAGAGTTTGGGAAAGAACATCTATTCCAGTTGGCTGCATAGGGCCATACTGATTGAAAGGGTTCCGTAACTTATCTAGTCCTAATAAGAATTTCTTCGTCACTGAAAAAGAGGAACTGACTTGAATTGATGTTGTCTCAAGGAAAAAAGCAACCAGTGTGTTTATTCATTAAATATTTATTGAGCATGTATTATGTTCTGGAGAACAAAGACAGGAATGTCCGCCATCATGGAGCTTCAATTCTGGTGGAAGAGAAGTTTCTATTTCACTGAAGGCACTCTGCTGAGTATTTGATACTCTCAAAAGTCCTACCATGACCATTCAGCCTCTAGCATTATCCTGTTTCCAATTTAAAGATGAAGAAACTGAGTCTCAGTAAGTTGCTCAATATTGCACAACCAGTAAGCCCCAGGAATAGTAATTAAACTTTGTTCTGCCTGACCCCTTTACCCAATGGTTCCACTACTATTCTGTCTCCCAGGTCACCCTCTTTATGAGAGTACCTTTCCAAATGTCAGCATTTAATAATGTTAGAACCTTGTAAGTCTGCTCATCCTTTACTTGCTTTTATTCAAAGCAATCATTTTGTAGTATTGGGCTTAGCTTTATCTTCAGAAGAAATTACATGTGATGTGTTTAGTCTATTTGGTTGCACAAATGACTGCTTCCCCTCAGTAACAACAGGACGGTTCTTAATGGGCTCTATCTTCAGGATGTGATTCTGATAAGCAGTTGCCTCTTTAATAGCATAGTCTGTCATAGCAAAGGACAGCCCATTATAATCAGGCAGTGTCCGCCAAGGTTGACTCTGGTGGCCATACTATAGAAATAGATTTTGTGAAGGAACAGAATTCAGGAGGTGATGTCAAGAGAAAAACGTAAAATAGATAGAAAGGGGGCAAGACAGAGCCACACTTCCTGATCGGCTACAGTGAAACGTGTTGCATGCTGATGATTCCCAGCAGTTTGTTGTTGGGCTCTGCCCTAGCACGTAGAGTTGTTACCTGGATAATCATCTTCTTTCTTAGCAGATTAGGGTTTTGACTACGTCCGGCCCAAGGGAGGGGGCGTAGTCATGTTTAGAATGTGTTTGGCCGAATCTCGGACTTTACTTACTGGAGGATTATATCTCTTGGTTGCCTGTGTGAGCTTAGCGTTGTGTTTCAGATTTCCCGGGATGCAGTCATCACTACCATCATGTGTTTTCTATTTCCTTTTTCAGGGAGGTGTGAGATCCTAGTGTCAGGGTAAAGAAGCTGGGGCTCTCAGGCCTGATTGCCTTGGTGCCACTCTCTTCCTGGCTCTGAAACCTTGGGCAGATGACTTAGGGCTCAATCTCTCCATTTCTTCATCTGTAGAATGGGGACAGCAATAGAACCCGCTTGATAGGATTTTTGTGAGTGAAGCACTTAGACCAATACGTAGCCCCCGGTACATGCTACATGTATTAGGGGACTGTTATTATAATGGTGGTTATTATTACAGACGTGTTATCATGCTACACGTAAATCGGCCACCATTATTTTCTTAGCATCAAATGGCAGGTGAGCAAGAACACTGACCTTTAGATTCTTAGCACTTTGCCTATGAATGTTGACAATTTTGTATCAGCCCTGGGAGACCTTGTGAATTTAACAAAACAGTGCGTGGGGTAGTTGTCAGGCATCTAGGACACAATATGTGCTATTTTAGGCAGTTGAGTCTGCTGTAACAAAAATGCCATAGGTGGCCGACAGCAGCAATTTATTTCTCAGAGTTCTGGAGGCTGGAAGTCCAAGATCAAGGTGCCAGCAGATCTGTGTCTGCTGAGGACCTGTTTCTTGATTTGCAGGTGGCCGCTCTCTTGCTGTGTCTTCGCCTGCTGGAGAGAGATCATCTCTCTCCTGACTCATAATGGCCCTCACCTCGTTCATGAGGGCTCTACCTTCATGACTCCATTACTTTGGGAGGTCCCCACCTCCAAATACCATCACACTAGGGCTTCTCAGGACTTCAACATGAGTTTTAGGGGGACATAGCATTCAGTCCATAGCACTTGGGGAGAAGCACGGTAGCAACCGCACACGGGTAATGGTGAGGCTCACATCTCAGATTGGGGTGGCCCTCAGGAATATGCTCATCTCCTCTGCATCGGACCTTGTAAGGTGCCTTCCTGTGTCTTCCCTCTCATTCGCAGCCCTGCGGCAGTACAGTTGCTGTGGCTCATGTTGTAGGTGGGGATTTCTCAAAGAGGCGAGCTGAGTTGGAGATGGAAACCAGTTGGGATACAAACTGGTGGTTGCAGATATGAAATGCTACTATATGAGACCTTTCTGTAACCCCAGCTATGTTTACTGTACAATCAGACAAAGAAGCGAATTCCAGAGCAGTTGCTACTGACTTCCTCTTTGTTTTGCTTTAACACTATTGCCACGTGCTTTTTATTTTCGTTTTTGTAAGTAATCCTAAATCAGATAACAATGTCATGTTAGCCTGAAAGTTAAGCTATGTCAGGCTTAATTCTATCAACGGCAAAAAACAAAAACGAAGAAGGAGGAGAAGAAAAGGAAAAGCCATCACCACCAAGATATCAAACATTTTACAAAATGAATGACGGGCAGGGATAAATTTAGCACAGGGATAAATTTAGTGGAGTCGGTGGGGGGTGGGTGGAGAGCGAGGTACGACATGCCATACCGTCCCCATAGAACAACAGCAGTAGAAAATAAGCTATATCATTTTTTACTGACTTCTTCTTTTGGTGATTGAGGCATTTCGTTGCACAACCAGGAAAATAATAGGTTACTCTCACAATGGGAGAAGTTTAACAAATGCTCAATCATTCACCTACATCATCACTGTCGTTGGCGAGAGCTTTACTGTATGATATTGATGCCTTGCTTCTTTCTTATTGCCGTATTCTTTTCAGATTCAATCTGTCTGCAATGGGCCACTAAACATTTCAATTTGCTACCTGTAGAGCTGGATTGCAGTGTTCAGGCTGAAATGAGAGAGAAATGGATTTAGTGAAACTCAAAGCAGAGACTTTCATGGATTTTTGAAGAAGAATGCACAAACTGAAACCCAGATAAGATACACGTGATCACTTTTGAGTGTCTCAAAGAAGTACATGGTATTAAGCAATTCATGGATGCTTATAGGGAAAATAGACTCAACCAGATACTGATGAGACCCCCTGCAGTCTGAGGACCACAGACTCTGCCAGCCTGGGGTCTGCTCGCCTATAGTCGGTGCCATTATACTAGCCCTTGAATACTTCTAATACTGTGCTAGTTTAGGCGCTCTTAAGGAAGCTTAGCTAGTGAAGAAGACAAAGTCCAAATTATTTTCTGGCCCCATCAGACTGAAAGGAAGGATTCCAGAGTTGGGAGAGAGGTTTTCTCTGCTTTGCAATTATAAGGGAAGACAAGCTGGCTACAGAGGAGTGAAGAACCAAGAGAATCACAGCCAGCTGAAACAAGAGCCTTGATTTTACCATTCCTGCAGCCCTCACCACCTTTGGGACTTACTGTTACATGAGAAAATAGATCCTCTTCCTGGTGCTGCTGAAAGCATGCTGATATGTAGATCACCTTGGATGTTTTTATATGTCTCTCCTCTGTCGCTATATGAGTTTGAGAAAGACATCCATCTTTGGGCCTCATTTTTCTCTTCTATGTAATGGGGTAGGTTGTATCTGTTGATCTCCAAAAAACTTTTTGTATAAGCCTGATTTCAGTTAATGTTTTTTTCCTCCATATTTGGCCTTTCTCAAAATCCTCAAAAGAGCCACTGGTTCTTGGTGGCTTGAGTAAATAGGGGAGAGCTAGAGGACAGAACACCAATTGTGGGTGGCCTTCCACTGAGCATTCTAGGCTTTGGGCTGCCAAGCCAGTTACTTGGGGATTTCAGGGGTCTCACTGTTCTCTTATCTCTTGCTGCCACCACTGAACACTCCCAATTGGAAATGGCCTTTCTTTACCTGACTGTAGACTACAAAAATGGATCTGTCTGTGACTCGTTCCCTGTTGGCCCTGAAGTAGCCATTAGAGTCTTTAATGGTTTCCAGTGATTGGGGAAGGGGGTGGTCATATTGGGAGTTCAACAAATGGGAGAGATCCCAGGTTAGAGATTAAAAGTAAGAGTAATTTAGAATCTTAAACATAAAGGCCCCTATATTTGGAGTGAATTTAGGGACTTGATATTTTTTTTTTGGCCTATCCTTGCTCTTCTTTTTTATTTTTCTCTGAATTCCTACTTCTTAGGGACTTTCTGTCCTAATTGTGATAAATTCAAACATGGTGCCTTCTTCTGCATTTTGTGTGTTATTTCACCAGACATTGCTTGTTTGTCTTCTCTTCACTTTCAGGGGCGTTTGGGTCTGGAGGGTGGGGGATGATGATGCTAGAATGCTAGGGCCTTGAATTATCTTACTTGGGGAGGAAGAGCTATTTGTGGTACAGACACAAACTAGGCAGGCTACTTCTTGTGGAAACTCTTAGTCTTACTGTAGAAAGCATATTTCTTTATAGGAAAGTTGTTGTCCAAGAGCCATATTATTTCTTTTCAAATGGGGAGCACTATTTATAGGTGATGCACAGTCATTCAAGCAAATAGCTTTGCCTTGAGTTACATAGAAAGTATATCCCAATCAAGAGCTTTTTTTCTTCTTGGGGCTCCTGGCTGGCTCAGTCGTTTGAGCATCAAACTCTTGATTACAGCTTAGGTTGTGATCTCACAGTCTGTGATATGGAGTCCCGCATCAGGCTCTGTGCTGTCAGCACAGAGCCTGCTTGGGATTCTCCCTCTCCTTCTCTTTCTGCCCCTATCCCTCTCGCGCTCGTGCACCCCCTCTCTCTCTCTCTCAAAATAAATAAATATGCATTTAAAAAAATAAGTTTTTTCTTCTTAAAAATATTATAGGCAAGTTCTCAAAGACTATATGTTAGACTGCTACCTTCAGAGAGGTTTGTTCTAGTATTGATACTTAGCCAATATTCTTTTTCTAGAAGCATTCCATTCATTCAGCAATTCACTCAGCAAATATTTCTTGAATACTTCCTGTGTGCAGAGCACTGCTAAGTGCTGGGGACAGAGCCATGAAAAAGTTGCCATGGGACTCTACCTTCCAGAGGCTTTCAGTATGGTAGAAAGAGCAAACTTAACCAGGGATTGCAAGGGCTTGTTAGAGTGGGAGTACCTGTGTGTATTCACTCTTCTGTGAGCACAACCTATTTATACACGTGCACTTGGAAAATTTGGAGAGAGGAGAGCGCTGCTTTGGAAGGATCTGTGAGCAAAGTCCTCCCTGATCATCTTGGCAGGATGCATTTTGCACATCTGACCTTAACTGTTAGACTTGAAGATTTAAAGTGATTTTTAATAAAGATCTGGTCTCCTGCCACGAGATATACAAAGAAAAATACCTTGGGATTGGAGCTTTCTTCTAGAGTATTTTCGTGCAATTAAAGAGTTGATTTTTTTACATTAGTTTTAGAAAATGTTCTTTAAAAGTAGCTTCCTTTATTTGGCAATATTTCACACCAGCTCTATGTTCCTTAGACTCAGATATAAATAAAGAAACAATAAACTATTTTTAAGTTCATTTTAAGGTTTTTTTTTTGTTTTGATAGCAAGTAATTGTATTTGATATTTTCCATAGATTCAGATTTAGCTGTAGAAAGAAAGAAAGAAAGAAAGAAAGAAAGAAAGAAAGAAAGAAAGAGTAAAAGAGAGGAGAGAAGAGAGAAAGAGAAAGAAAGAGAGAAAAGAAGGAAAAAAAAAGAAAAGAAAAGATCAATCCAGACAAAGATGAATTGTTAGAATTTCTGAAAGCTTCACTACTTTTTTTATGTAACCTTTCAGATGGCTCATGCCAAAGAATGAAATAAGTAAAGTTGCCCTTTTCTGTGTAATTCAAGGTTAATAACTGGTAAAAGAACTTTTGAAAATTAAGTGAGCTTTATAATTTTACAAGTGATAGGAATAATCTCCTTTTAAATTAGCATTATTCATTTATCAACTCTTTAGTTGATATACTTCTCTCATTCAGTTGTAGAAGTTTTCTCCCTTTTAGTCTGTTTTACTCATCAAGGCCCAACAAAACTGTGAGTGTTCTGTGTGTGCCCCCCTTTCTCCCCATACCCCCAATCTAAAGCTCTCCACGATCTTCTCCCCCCCCCATAGATCTATATAATTTTATTATAATACAACACTCACATATCTATCTTTCTGCTATGTTAGGAGTTCCTTGTGTCAGAACAGTGTTCTTGTAAACCCAGGCCCAACATAGGGCTCAGTATATAGCAGGTGCTCATATGTATGCAATGAGTGGATGAAATGTGGCCTTCTGAAGAACAAAATATACATACAGACTTAACACACATACAGCCAGGAAATCTATATAAGATGCGTGGTGTTGCCACTGTTGAAGGTGTTAAGTGTATAGGGTCCCTCCCCTACATTTGGGAAACTTAAAATTTCCATGAAATCCAAATGCGTATTTGTGGAAAAGATGCCCAAACTAATGATACATAGCAAAGATGTGCTTTGTTCAGACACCGAAGGGTAGCCTATGCTGTTGTTGAGAGGTTCAAGGATCTCCCTTTGCTAAGGAGAGTCAGGAACTTTGTCATTTGAGAAATGAGATTTTAGCTCAGTCTTGAAAGAGTGGGTAAGATGTGTGCGAGAGGGTGGTTCTGTCCATTAGGTCCCATCTTGTTATCAATTCAAAGACTGATTGCACAACCTCACGCAGCATCAGTTAGGGAATAGATTTTACTGGGGAAGAGGAATACTTACACAGCTAAGTCAGCAAGACAAAAGAAAGCACGGTTTCCCCCCATTCTCCATCATCCCCCAGAGCAGTGTATGGGGGCTTTGGCTCTGGCGAGCTTTCAGAGTGGCTTTGAGATCTCCTGTTATTCTGCCTTACTATCACCAGGAATGAGAAAGCATCCTTGTCATTGAGGGAGCACTGGGGCTGCTTAGGTCCAAGCAGTTCAGTTTGGAGCCCCAGCTGCCTCCAGAAGTTGTCTGAGAATGTCAGCTGCCTAGTCTCTAGATGCTTCAGTCTCTTCTTCTGAAGGACAAAGCCATCAGTGCTGTGGATAACTAACCTTCACCTGGAGTGCAGTCCCTTCTGTTGGGAAAAAGGTGTTCACCTGCTCCCAGCTCGTGTGTTTCCAGGCAACACTGAGTGAGCTCTGGGGGTCACCATCAGATAATCCTGCTCATTGCACTAGAGTGGTCAAGAGTTTGGGGCCTGGAAGTAGAGACCTTAATTCCAATCCTAGCTTGCCTGCTTACTGGCTATGTGACTGTAGACCTTTAGTCTCTCTAAGCCTCAGTTTTCGGAGATGGAAAATTAGAATAATAATAATAATAATAATAATAATAATAATTGATTCTTCATAGGGTTGTAGTGAGATTAAATAAAATAGACAGGTAGCACCTAGTAAATGTTCAGTGAACATTAGCTATAAAGGAAGGATAATGATTCTCCAAGAAAGGTGGGAAAGGTGAGAATGTGTGAGAGCAGGCGTGCTCTGGGGACAGTGAGTGGACCAGTTTTGTCAGGCTAAGGGTTCATTCTGGGGAGAACAGGACTGGATTTGTGGTGGGCCCATAATGTAAGACTAAAGAGTCATCCTCCCATCAGTTTGGAGCCAGTGAAGATTTTCTTGTCAAAATATGACATGTAGAGGAATTTTTCAGAAAAATAATGTGGTGGTAGGCACTCCAGGTATATTAAAAGGTAAGGAAACCAAAAGCAGAAAGACCTTATAGGCTAAAAGTAATTTATTTTCCAGGAAGCTGTGGATTAGAGTTGCTTGAACTTTGACTTCCATTCTGTCTGCCATTAGCCTTCACCCAGTGAGTTATAATCCCAGTTGTAGTATGCTTTCCGAGCCGTGTCCCTCCGCTGTTATTCTTGACTGTGTGCACAGCTTGAGGCTTAGCATTGTAAAAACAGTTAAAAAACCATTTTTAATAAAGCATAGTAACAAATAAAAATACTGGCAAGCAATATGTACGAGAGGAGTGTCTTAGAAGTGGGTTTTGGTGATTTCTCATTAAAATGAGTTGACAAACTTAGGAACAGTTCTACCCCTTTTCAAGAAATAAATATTCTTAACTAGGGAGAGTTTTATAAAAGTTTGCAATGTCTTGTTTACCATTGTTTTCCAACCCTGCTTAGTGTAGAGCTTTATAGAAACTAATCAAGAAACGATGGATGAATGAATGAATTGATGGGTTGCAAAAGAGTTCAGAATTACTGCCTAGAATAGTCTTTTCTTTCTTAAGTGAATTTATCCCTGAAATAAAATACGGGATTTTGAGAGAGTACATTATCAATAAAGGATTGTGTTCTGGCCCTTGGGCTACTTAAGATCTCTGAGCCCTAGTTTTCTTATTTGTAAAAACGTGTATTACACCTATTTTGCTACGAAATGATACTTAAAAGATAGCAAAAAATAGTTCAGAATTATATTTAAATCTGCTAAATATGCAGCTAATAGGGGTTATCGTTTCAAGAGTGTTGCCTGTGAATTATGAGAATTTAAGGCACAACCACCAATAAAGGAACCACCTTTTTTTTTTTAACCTTGAAAATTAAACAGCCAGTTAATTTACCAGCAATATAGGTTTATTTAGGAATAGCAGAGAAATTGCCATGATAGACATGCAAACTGTGAGGAACCGGCAAGTCTGGAGAACAAAGGAGAGGAGCTTGCTTGTATAAAGGAAAGGGGGGAGGCTGGGGAAGGGGTTGCCTTGACTAAAAAGTCCAGTGGAGGAGACCAGGAGTGGTGGCTTCTCATCGGCTGGAGCTGTTGCTGGGCGAGGTGGAAATCTTTCCTCTTGCTGGGCTAGGAGGGGAAGCCTCTTCCTGTTGGAGAATGCAAGGGACGCGTGTGCCTCTGGGGATCTGCAGTCACAGGTAGTGTTTGAGAGCTCCCCTCAGGGCTTCCCCACTCCGTTTCTTTTTTTTTTTTTTTAATTTTTTTTTCAACGTTTTTATTTATTTTTGGGACAGAGAGAGGCAGAGCATGAACGGGGGAGGGGCAGAGAGAGAGGGAGACACAGAATGGGAAACAGGCTCCAGGCTCCGAGCCATCAGCCCAGAGCCTGACGCGGGGCTCGAACTCCCGGACCGCGAGATCGTGACCTGGCTGAAGTCGGACGCTTAACCGACTGCGCCACCCAGGCGCCCCTTCCCCACTCCGTTTCAAGTGAGGCTTCATCTTCACAACTTTCACATGCAAACCAGTCAGCCTTAGGATCTGATTTGGAAGGTATTTTCTTATTCACGCAAAGCAAAAAGAATTAGTTACTTGGCAGATAGCTTAGGTTGTAAAATTTCTAGAAATTTCTGACAATGTAGATTTTCCTGCCTCAGTTGTTTCCTGTTAAAATATCACAGGGGAAAAAAAAACCCAAAACTTTTAAAAGCAATATTTTGCTTAACTTGCTTATATTTATGGCAGTCCAGCTGTGGTGTTTAGGAAACCATGTTTCCATGGGAGATAAGCAGAACGTAGACCACTTGGAGATGTAGAAAAATGAACATTCGGGCAAGGGGATAGATAACTTGGATTGACTTGGATCGCCATTTGAAATATGCCACCTCAAACACGGCAATTTTATTTGGGGCTTAAATTTATCTGATAATTTTAAGAGAAAATAATTTTGGGGCTAAAATAGAACTTCTTAGTATGAATAACACCCTTCAGTTTTCTTAAGTAGCTAAGTGTTGTTTGATGTTACAGTTGTCATTTTGCTGTATTCCTTTTGCCTCAGTAAACTTGTCCTTATATTTACTATCTATATACAATTAAGGGGGAAAATGGAGAACTTGAAATTCAGAGACCTCATTCTTTTTGTCACTAAATTAATGGACTGGCCTTGGTTTTGGGGGAACGATGAGAAAATGTGGATCTTCATTTCCATTTTTTTTTCATTAAGAAAAACATTCGCATTTTGTACATTTATCACCAGTGGCATCACCTTGCAGTTTACTATTTTCCATACTCTTAGGAGCTTATTATAAAGAAAAATACTTTGGAACATCATCAAGCATACATTCTGAGTGTTACCTGTTGGGGGTTCATACGGTATCCTTAGAGAATGAACCAGGAGTCAAAATTATAATTGGAACCATTAATAAGATTTTAAAAGTCTCTTAATAGGAGGGCAGTGTGGTGTGGCAGAAAAAATGTTTGGAAGTTAAGAGGTCTCATTCCTATTCCTAATATTGTTACTGTGTCAGAGAACAGAGTTTCTCTCCTTCGATGTAGGTCTTTGTAAGATTTAGAGAAATAGAAATGCAGATGTAATGTAATGCTGGGTGTTAAGATGAAGTTTCTGAACCCTTGTAGTGAGTTTCTCACCCCCTAGTGAGTCACGTGTCTCTTCTACACGTAGCCACTTGGCAGGTATATGTGGTAAGAAGATGTTTGTTGGGAGACAGTTTTCCATGGGTTTCTTGTGTTTCTGCACGTCTCGTGAACAGAAAAGCACGGCAGGTTTTTATTGGAGACTGTCTTCTCAATGATAGTTGTTCAGTGAACAGCCTTGGGATAAGGAAAAAAAAAAAAAAGTCTCCTCTCCGGAGCAAAGGGACAGGTTTATTGGCTGTCCAGTCTCATAACAATAATGTCTCCCAATAGGAGAAAAGATTGAGAGGGTTTGCTTGCAGCCCATTATGAAGGATCAGGTTTCCTGACCCCAGGATTCCACTCTTGTCCTGCACCCACTATGTGTCATGCATTACCTGACCCTTGTCACGTGGCTCTGTGGGAGGTAGGCCTCAAGGAACCACAGGAAGGAATTGATGATGCTCTTACTGTTACTGCTACAGTAAAATGTTGTCTCTGACCCATTGGGCTTTTTTTTCCTGGCAGCATTCTTGAAACTGGGAGGCTAACTTGTTAGCTTGTAAGTAGGGTAAAAACTCAGACCATCACAGTTTGTGACAGAGTTGAGTTTGAACATACTGATTTTGAAGTAAGGTACATAGATCAAGTTATATACATCTGAGGCAGTTGGCAAGTGCATAGAAATTCTGGCCGGAAGAGGTCGGAACTCAAAATAGAAAATGTAACTTTACGATTTCTCGCTAAACAGACTTTACCTAGTACTGCATTTGGAGCTTGCCTTAAAACCATTGTTTCATTGCAGTGAAATGTTGGAACTGTATTGAGAAGGCACTTTGATTTTGAGAGTTAAGGATACGTAATGAGGGAAGACCAGTTTCTCTGGCTACACATAGCTCCTTTACCTGAGTTTGTTAGTCCTGTTGCTCTTGGGTTTATACTGGGTTCAGAGGAAATCAGAGGCCCTTTAAATGGAGAAAAGGGGTTACTTTCTTTCTTTAGAAAAAAATCAAGATTCTGCAGACTGAGGAACGTTAAAGAAGAAACGTATCCTTTTCACAAGGAAAGGCAAACTGGCTGTTGTTAAACTCTGCTTTGGGCAATTACATGTCTCTATCAGTAGCCAATTTGGAAACATTATTGAAACCTCAGGGATTTTGTATAATGTAACTGGTGCTGTAAGCAGGAGTGAAAACTGTTAGGTCCCTCGGCTTGAATTCTAGGCATTTTAAAGGTCATCGGGAAAGGGAGAAGAATCCATTAATTTTTACTAGAGTGTTCATTTAAGCGTCTTCTGTGAAAATCAATGTAAAATTTCCCTGCCATTCAAAATGCAAAGTGGTGGAGAACTCCAAACTGCCCTAAATTTGTTGAATTTTTAAATAAGCAGGCTTTGAGTTATGCCCTTACCACATAAATTCAGCTTCTCAGATTGGATTATTGCCATATGGTTGCAATAGCAAGAAAAATAAATTTATGTCAGTCTGAATTCTACTTGTGCATTTATTATTTAAGCTGCTCTTAACCTTTTCCTAGGTCAGTGATCATCTCATGGATTTGCTTTTACTCGCATGCCTCAGAGGATAACAATTCCTTTCTTTATGAGTATTATTTATAAGTTAAATGTTACTTCTCCATTTACATCAGTAATCTTAAATTATTCACCTGCTTTGGAATTCATATGTTACAAATTGGCCAGATGAAAACTGTCAGATGAGCACGTATATTTGCCCTCCTCCTCTGTTGCCCATTAAAGTAGCTGGTTTGGGAAAAATACAAAGTGTTCAAAAGGGCAGAGAAGAGGTCAGGTGGTCCCTATCAAAGTCTGCCTTGCTACAGCTGGCACCAGCTGACCTCCTGGCACCTTCCCGAACTTTGAGCAGTTGTGTTAACCTTTCTACCTCCTGTGCGTTTCCTCCATTAATCACTCAGTGGAGTCATTGGGGTGGAGAAACAGAACACCTTGGGGGGCCTGGGGGGCTCAGTCAGTTGAGCGTCCAACTTGGGCTCAGGTCATGATCTCATAGTTCATGGGTTTGAGCCCCGTGTCAGGCTCTGTGCTGACAGCTCAGAGCCTGGAGCCTGCTTCGGATTCTGTGTCTCCCTCTCTCTCCCTGCCCCTCCCCTGCTCACACTCTGTCTGTCTGTCTCAACAATAAATTAAAAAATTTTAAAAAGTTAAAATAAATAAAAGAAATGGTGTCT
The DNA here is from genome assembly GCF_007474595.2 of Lynx canadensis. Classification (NCBI taxonomy): domain Eukaryota; kingdom Metazoa; phylum Chordata; class Mammalia; order Carnivora; family Felidae; genus Lynx; species Lynx canadensis. Next base: position 149,166,025 of record NC_044304.2, read on the forward strand.
CCCTCTGGGCAGCGGTGTGACAATACCTTTGGACTTGATCGGGAATAATATCTTGAGTTAGTAAAGAGGTTTAATTTTTTTTCCATAATGACTTAATTCCAAATTGAAATGAAGCCCTGAGTTATATAAATGAAAAAAATCTTCCATGTAAATTGCCAGTCATGCCAATCTAAATTATGTGAGTCAAAAATCCCATTATCAAGATTAATAATTAGCCCCAGGCTAGCAGATTTGGCAATGGCATTGGTGCTCTGGGCCTGGCAAATTTAGTCTCAGGCCTTGGGCAGCTAGATCGGGGCTGGTTTTTCCAAGCTGATATTTCCAGTCTTATAGCCTGTCTTGTTGAATAGCTTGAAGCAGAAAGGACTCACTTGGGGCTGTTGAGCAACTTTCACTTAACTGAAAGATCATCTAAGCTTTGGTAGGATTCAAAGACAAAATTTTCAACCCACATCTGGAAGATAGGTTAGCAAGGCAGATTTTAAAACAGAACCTCTTCTTAATTTTTCTGGAGCCTCTTGTGCAAGGTATTCTTATTCATTCATTCAACAAATATTTATTGAGTACCTACTGTGTACCGAGGCTCTGAGGGTATGTGAGAGAACAAAGCAGACAAAATCCCTGCTTCTTGGAGCTCACACTCTGATGGGAAAACATAGATATTAATGTCATATCTATTTTATTAGGAATAATAAACTGTAGCTAAAACAGTCCAGCTAGTGACCAGTGTGCCAGGAAGACAGGGAAAGTGGAGTGATAGGCCAGTTAGGAAAGGGCTCTCTGAGAAGGTGTTCTCTGAGCAGAGACCAAAGGAAGTGAGGAGATGATTCATGCAGGTATCTGGAGACAGATGGTTAGGTGGAAAGAACAGGGAGTGAAGTACCTGAGACCGTTAGTGATAAGAAAAAGGCACGAGAGATGTAGCTTAAATTAAATCTCCTTACAGCTTGTAGCCCAGCAATAGGCACCTGAAACACGGAAAGCGTGACCTTGCTCAAGGAACCCATGGCTGCCTTACTTCCCTCATGTTTTTGTTTTATCAAAGATTAAAAGTAACCTTATCTTAACGACAACTACGCCCTCAGGGTCCTGAAAGCCCTGCTTCCAAATTCCTTAGAGACTTATGCTATCCCTACCCCACCCCCCCCACCCCCCACCCCCCACCCCGCCACTAACTTAAAAGTGGGGAATCAGTCCTCACAATTCCTGCACATCTCTTTCTGCCCATGCGTCCTGTCCCCGTGCTATAATAAAATCGCTTTTTTGCACCAAAAACGTCTCAAGAATTCTTTCTTAGCCATTTGCTCATGATGCCCACTTCATGACTTCATCGTTTTGGCACCCTTATGTGGGGCTTTGAGTCTTTTCATCTGGACTCTGAGCCTCGGTGCAAACCTGACGAGTAATTCCTCTTCTCTTGCCTTACTTTTGTTTCAGGGACTCTTCCAGGAGTCTGGTCTTACTGGGTCACTTTCGTGTCAATTGCTCAGGCTGCAATCCTCTAGCCTGTGGCTACTCTACAAGGAGGAGAAAGCCTGCCTTTTGGCTGGAAGTTAGTACTCTGGCAGGAATGGTAATAAGACCCAGAAACTTGGTGCCCTCTCTTCATTCCCATTCTTATGCAAGGTTATCTATCTTGTGCATGGGACAGCCACCTAAGTCACCAGGACGACTGCAGTCTTAAAGACTCCCGTGTGACCTTTCCTCCTCATTGGTCTAATGTGAGCCCTTCCACACCTCTGGTCTAGCCACTTCTGGCCGTGAGAGCTCCGCTCCGAGCCAGTCGAATCCAATACCCAACTGAATTAAAACCCAACTGAAGACCGTTTCCTAGGGAAGTTGGCTTTAAAGACTACATGTGTTGGAATGTTGCTTAGACCATGGTGGATTTCTGTCTTTGCTATTTTTCATGTGTCCCCTACTGACTGCTGAAGTTATCTCTTCTATAGGAAATGGGACAAATAGACTGAGTTACCTGTGTCCAGCCCTGAATAGCCCTAAATCAGGACCCCGATCTAAGGGCCTCTTGTAGAATGTGTTTGGCCACTAACCAGGCTGGTAAACTCCCTCCCTGTTGCTTGTCTAAAAAGGCCTCCTCCTCAAGGAGCTCCTCCCCAGGAGTCTTGTTTCATTCTCGTCCTGATACACTTGGTGTCTGTGCTGCTCTTAACCTCGTCCGTCGGTTCCAGTCTTCAGTTCCATTCTTCAGTCAGAACACGATTCTGGGTTTAAAAAAAAAAAAAAAGCAGTTACATTAGCATTTGGAGTGTTTGCTTAGTGTTTGGAGGGTGCCATGGGAGGACCCATAGTATTAAAACACAGTGAGTAAGGGGGAGTGAAAGAAGATGAGGCCAGAGAATTGGGGGGGAGAGGGCTGGGGGCGGGGGATGATCAAAGAGTAGGCCTTAGCAAAGAATTTGACGTCGAATAAAAAAAGAAGTTCATGAAGAGTTTCGAGAAGTGGAGGGAGATAATCTTACATTTTAAAGCACTGCTGAGCAACAGAACTTTGGTGAAAATGTTCTAAATGTTCTAAGATCTACAGTGTCCCACAGGTAACCACTAACCACTTGTGGCTGTTGTGTACTTGAACTGGGGCTAATGTACCTAAGGAACTGAAATTTTTATTTAATAGGATTTTAATTTGAAGAGCAACACGTGGCTAGTGGCCAGCATATTGGACAGCATAGTTTTGAATTTTCATTGGTTGCTTTGTGGGGAAAGCAGCAGTAGTAACCCAGACTAGAAGGTTAGCAAATAATTGTTTTGTAATGTGCCAGGTAGTAAAAATTTAGGCTTTGCAGGTCATATGGTCATCATTACCACTATTCAAGTGCATCGTCACCACCTGACGTCAGGACAGATAATACATAAGCGAACTGAAATGGTCATCTTTCAAAAACACTTTATTGGTGGGTCACATTAGGCTCTTGAGCTGTGGTTGGCCAGCCTCTGATGTGGATGACAGGGCTTAGTGACTTCAAAGGTCAAGTTAATGGAGAAGGCTTGATAGCAGATTTGGAAGGAGAGGCCCGAGTGATTTTGGCCTTGTTAAGTTTGAGATATCTATCTGGCAACCTGGGGGAGCCTAGAGTTGAGAGAAGTCTAGACTGCAGAGATACATTTGATGGTCATCGAAATTAATGGCGTTAAACCCATGGGTGTAAATAAGGTCTCCTAGAGTGAGAGTCTGATGAGGAAGAGAAATGGTCTGAGTGCTGAGCCCTGGCATACCCCAGTGTGTAAAAGTAAGACAGGTAAGGGGACCACGGCCAAGGAGACCTTAGTAAGGAAGGGTCAGAGCAACCCAGAAAGTGATGTCCTAGTAACCAAGTGAAAGTGCGTCAAAGAGAGATCTTTCGATACTTGCTAAATGCTCCTGGAATATAGTGGGCACATGCGTATTTGTGGAGTCAGTCAATCACTGGGCACACTACTCTATTCTGACTTCTGTTGAGATGTAATATGCAAACTCCCTGCTCAGAAACTTATTAACGAATGAATGAATGAATGAATTTTTGAGAGAGCAAGAAAGCACGAGCAGGGGAGGGGCAGAGAGAGAAGGAGAGACAGAATCCCAAGCAGGCTCCACGCTGCCAGCACAGAGCCCGACACGGGGCTCCATCTCATGAACCCTGAGATCATGACCTGAGTTGAAACCAAGAGTTGGGCGCTTAACCGACTGAGCCACCAGGTACCCCCAGAAGCTTTTCGTGAGTCCCCTTTACCTACAAAATAAAGTCCTAAGTCCTTAACCAGGACTTGATATTTCAGTATGGCTGTGAACTGAACTATAGGACCTCTTCACAGGTCTCCAATAAGCCTGGCAATTTTACAGTTTTTAATTTACTCGTCCTCTTCAGATTCCTTGATGTTTGAAATGCCATTCTGTCCTTATTTACCTGTTACAATCTTAGCAGGATATTAGGGGCCAATTCAGATGCCCTCTTCTCTGTTAATACTTCTTCACTTCACCCACCATCTCTCTGTACCCATTCTTTTTTTAAATTTCATTTTAGAGAGAGAGAGAGAGAGAGAGAGAGAGAGAGAGTGTGTGAGGGGGGGAGAGAGAGAGAATCTCAAGCAGGCTCCATACTCAGCACAGAGCCCGATGCAGGGCTCAATCCCACCTCCCTGGGATCACGATCTGAGCTAAAATCAAGAGTCAGGTGTTCAACCGACTAAGCCACTCAGCTGCTCCATCCTTCTCACCCATTCTTTTAATTTAATTTAATTTAATTTAATTTAATTTAATTTAATTTAATTTAATTTATTTTTTATGTTTTATTTTTAATTTTTTTTCAACGTTTATTTATTTTTGGGACAGAGAGAGACAGAGCATGAACGGGGGAGGGGCAGAGAGAGAGGGAGACACAGAATCGGAAACAGGCTCCAGGCTCCGAGCCATCAGCCCAGAGCCCGACGCGGGGCTCGAACTCCCGGACGGCGAGATGGTGACCTGGCTGAAGTCGGACGCTTAACCGACTGCGCCACCCAGGCGCCCCATGTTTTATTTTATTTTTGAGAGAGACAGAGTGCGAGCAGGGGAGAGGAAATGGCATAGAGAGAGGGAGACACAGAATCCGAAGCAGGCACCGGGCTCCAAGCTGTTAGCACAGAGCCAGAGGTGGGGCCCAAATTCACGAACTGTGAGATCATGACCTGAACTGAAGTTAGATGTTTAACCGACTGAGCGACCCAGGCACCCCCCTTCTCACCCATTCTTAAATCCTTGTCATGGTCCTGAAACATGTCCCCACTCTGCAACTGATGCTGCCTGTTCGTTGTAATTCATTCCCATGCGATATTTTAGACTTTCTGTCAGCAGGAGGATGGCTCTGGAGTGGAGTGATCGTAAGCATGGAGAATGGTATAAAACAGACCTGTTTTTAAATGCCAGTTCTGCCATTACTAACCTGTGACTTCGCTAAGTAACTTGAAGTCCTGGAGGCTCCATTTCTTTACCTGTAAATTAAGACAAATAAGGTTTCGTGAGAATTAAATGAGATAGTCGTATTAATGGTATGCATTTATTGCATTTACTGTGTGTCAGATTAAAGCAAGATCTTTCCAATGTAAATAATTTAACGAACAAGCTTGTACAAGGAAAAGTCATAAAGATTGTTGTTTTTCTCTCTTAAGGTGTTTATCACCTTCTCCTGCTCAGACCTCCTCTTAAATTATTTACATTGAAAGGATCAAGCATTAACTTTTATGCTGAGTTAATTACAGGTGAATTTCTTTTTTTTTTTTTTTTTTCATTTTACAATCTTTGTTGAAGTTCTTTTAGATAATTGCCACTTGGCTGTTTATTAACTTGGTAACAGCACATGACTATCTAATTCTTCCTTTGCCCCCAAACACCACTTTTCGTGTTAATCAACAGAGCATCCCTGAGTGAGAGGGAGCCGCAGCTAAAGTCAATACTTATAACTTTTTCATTAGACCTTAAAACGTTACATTAAAAATTTATAGTAGTGCATCAGGTGGAGAAAGGGAGAGTTACGTGGAGAGCCGGACCTCTCCTTAGGGGCTTTGGGAACCTTCAGCGGGAAGAATCATCGCTGATCTTTCCCGAAAATAACTATTTGCTAGAGAGTTGTCTTGAAAGGCTTGTTTCTGTGACAGGGTGTACCGGGGAAATTTTTACCGAGACTTCCCATTGATGTTGTCACATAGTGTTTACTGAAGACAGCTTTTCATTTCAGAACTGTAGATAACATTGGGAGCTAGAGAATATCTCAAACCTTTTTGACAATATTGAATCAACCGAAGAGTACCTTCCCCTGTCAGAGTTAGTCTGGATTTTCTGTCCTTCCTTTGGAAAACGGTCGTATAGGCTGGTAGTTTGTCTTGTTATTAAGACAAGCAACGATTATTACTTTGTTGCCTTCTAACTATTTAAAACCTACGTATTGTGTCCCCTTAACATGATATAAACTTTTTCTACTCTATAAACTCCTTTTGGGCTCTTAACCTACTTATTAGTTAGCTAACAACAATAAGAGAAGAAGAATGACTTCCATGTATAGGTCATTTTACTAAGAACCTTTAGGGTTTTCTAACCCAGCCATCCTCCAACATATGATCTTTTCTGTATAGTATTTCTCTCTCTTAAATTTTGTCCATTCCAATATTTAGACCTTAACATAATACAAAACTTTCCACGTTTTGAGGAAATTCATTTTATCATTCAATGAAAGCCTTCCTTTGGTGCAGAACACTCTTTCTCCTTGCGGCCATACCTGTCCAGTCCAGCTCCCGCCTCTGTGTTTTTAAGGGAAGTAGTCCCTTAAAAGACTACTAGACTCAAAGAGTAGTCCCTCTTCCACATAACAGTCCTTGGAATATTTCGATGACAAGCACATGGTTCTGTTGTATAAACCCTATAGAGTTTCAATAATGCTGGTTATGGATGAATTTTCTCCCTCTGTTTTTCTTTAGAAGTAGTTTCAGGAAGAGTTACAGCCAATAGATACCACCCCCACCCCCCATTTGCTAAGTACAAACTTGGGCAGGCTGTAAGAAGAAATGTGGGAGTGACATAACATAACATAACACACTTATGCTATTAAAAGAAATCTTATTTTTCAGTTTATTTATTTTGAGAGAGAGAGAGAGAGAGAGAGAGAGAGAGAAACCCAAGCAGGCTCCATGCTCAGTGCCAAGCCCAACATGGAGCTCAGTCTCACAAACTGTGAGATCATGACCTGAGCTGAAATCAAGAGTCAGATGCTCAGCCTTCTGAGCTACCCAGGCGCCTCAAAAATAATCTTATTTTTGAGAAGACAATAATTGCACTAGTGATTGCATTATAGTTCTGAAACATTACTACTTATTCATCACCAATCAGTGGGTTTGGACTCATGTTGGCCTACAATGCAGATCTTGCATACTGCCATTTGAAGGAGTGGGGGAAGGGAGAAATACATAAAAGATAGTGTCGGGTCAATACTTAGTAGAAAGAGGCAGTGTGGTGCTTTCACTAGGGAGTAATGGAAAGGACTCACTGAGCTTCCTGTTGAAAGCCGGCATGGCTGGAAGGAAGTGCTTATCTACAGGAGATCTTCTTGGGTCCTTGGGGCATAGTAAGACTTTTCTCAAGCTTTCCTGATGTTATTTTATTTTTAGTTATACATTTTTATATAGCCATAGATCTAATAAGTCTTCATTGTCATATTTTCATGCCTTTTTTTTTTTTTGAAGAATTGAAGTAGTTAAAATCAACTTTCATTCTTCTCCTTTTCTAAATATTCCTATGACTTCAGTAGACAGATTCTCCCCTTACCCGCAGAAGACTAAGAAAAGTTCCTTTTCCAGGTCTAAAATAGCTTAGTCTCATGGTCAGACTAGTAAGACTAATTAAATCTTAATCTGGAAATCTCCCAGAGCAAGATATAAGGTAATTGACCTCTAGAAATTAAATACTATAGCATTCAGATGAATAATTATTGGCAACTGTGATTGCTTTTCTTAGATTTAGGTGAAAGGAATAAATGATGCGTGCTTTGCCCAAATAACAGCCTGGCTTTGATTTTCTGTTATTCTAATAACTGCTACCATTTCTAACAATCACAAAGCAAGGAAGGTTTTTAAAAGAAAAAAAGGAAAAAGAAATCACTCGGTGGATCTCAAAGGCAGCTAAGGTAGCTTTGTAGTGACCTTCTTTCGGACCTACGTAGGACAAATGAAATTATTGGAAACAAGGCAACAATTACTGGTGACACTAAGGGGAAGCTTGCTAAATGGGCTTGAAATCATATTCTCCACCTGGATACCTGGACAAGGGCCCTACAGGGGAAATCCTAGGGGTGAGTCTGTAGGATCCACAAGTACAGAGTCTTAGGATTAACTGCCCATGATGAACCTTTACTGAAATGTTCTAAATTCCCATTATTCCTTTCAAACAGATGATAGATTGGTAAAATATTGTTAATGGTGCCGCCATATCTGCTGAGCATGGCTCTAGGAAAAAAAAAATAGCTTTTTGATATAATCAAGTCAACTTGTTCAGCTACCAACTATTTCGGATTTGGCAGATCCCAAGTTTTCTGGATGCTTGTTTGGATGTGTTTATAAATCCATTTGTCTTCCTTCTCTCCCCACTCTCCCCTCCCTCCCCTCCTTCTGTTCTTTGTTAGATTCTGAACATACAGCAGAGAGCAAGTCTTTCTGCCCATGGAGCTTACAATCCAAGGCATTTTGAGAAAAGTGTCCAAAAACACCAATATCAAATATTAAACAATTTAGAATTATGAGCTTTATATTTTTTCCTGTTTTGTATGGATTAACTCACATTAATAGATGCTGTTATGGTGAGCCTCAGTCATCTCATGTTTAATGCTGCAAAAGACCATAAGCTTTTAGTAAGATTAAATATTCTAGTCTTCTCTCTTAGATTTCATTTGACTTTACAAGACTCGCTTGATAATCATTACAAAGTGAATCTAGTTGTACAAATGGAAAATGGGATTTAGTTTTTTTCTTTTCACTCCAGATCTTACTTAAAATATGGGTCATATTTAAATAGAACAGCTGTGTATTTAACACAGATAAATCAAAAACAGTAGATTTTACCCTGTAGTAATTTATCTTTCTTACAGCAGAATTTTGGAAATTTTAGTGCGATTTAAAAGAGGGTCTCTTGCTTTCTATTATTGTGGTAAAATATACGTAATGTCAAATTTGCCGTTTTAACCATTTTTAAGCGTACAGTTCCAGGATATTAAGTATATTCACGCTATTGTGCAACCATCACCCATCTCCAGAACTTTTTCCTCTTCCCAAACTGAAATCCTACCCGGTACGCGATGGAACCCTATTTCCCTTTGTATTGCTTTTGATGTCTTCTGTGTGGGACATAAATAAAAGAATGGCCTTTGTCCTTGGACTCTTGGTAAAGTAATAGGTACTGACTGAAGACACTCTTTTTTAGCATTGGAATGAGAAAAAAAAAAACATGCTAACTTCTAGGAAGGACTACCCAATTTGCAAAAAACAGCAGAGAGAGAGGATGAACAGAGAGATAGTAATTTGTGCCACCAAATGAAACCCTCGCTGGTAGAGTGGACCAGCATGGAATCTGCTCTGGGGATCTCGCTTTGATTCCCAGCCCCAACCTTTAATCCAGATAGTTGCTTCTTTGCAAGTTACGGAACTGTTCTGAGCCTCAGTTGCCTTAGCTCTAGAATGGGTATAAAAAAAGCTTGCTTTACGTACCTCACAGGAACCAAGGAGTTAATTAGGTCAAAGTATCCTGAAAATCAGAACTCCCGTCTCAAAAGTTAATTTGTTATGAAGCCATGTACCTGGGTGTCTTTCTCTTTCTGTCTTTCCTTGCCGAATCTAATCATCCTACACTGAGGTTTTGTTATTATGTTTGACAGATCGGCATTCTTCAATTATTATCGTCCCTAAACTTTAATTTGTTTTTAAAGTTTTATTTAAGTAAGCTCTACACCCCCCATGGGTTCAAACTCACGACCCCAAGATCAGGAGTCACATGTTCCTCCAACTGAGCCAGCCTGACACCCCTAAACTTTAATTTTTATGAGTATGATCTTGTCCTTTTCGGTGTATGGAACCCACCACATCTCCGTAGATAGATACACTGGCAGTGATCTGTTGCGACTGTCCTTCACTTCTAATTCTTCAAGCTCCAGATGACAGAGACATAACCTGTTGTTATTTAGGTCGGCAAGGGGAGTATTGCTTCTTTGACCTCTTTTCCAAACATGTCCGGCAGACGCAATTTAAAATGCACATCTTAACTTACTTTTTAGTGATGTTCCAAGAAGATAATCACCTAAAAGAATAATTTTTCTCCCCGTCACTAAATAGTCGGTGCTGTTTTTCAAAATGTGGCTTGTGACAGAGGAATATGATATTTAAATAAAATTCTTAGACTCAAAAAAGTGCCGAAGTTAACAACTTTTTAAAAGGGCTATTTTACCAACTCTGTAATTGACATTCTGTCACTGCTCAGACTTTATTTCATTTCTGCTCAACTCAATATATGGATTTTTATACAAACCATTTACCAAGCACTAGACAATAGCGCCTTTGGCAGATCAAATTTGTGCAGGGGGTTGTTTGTTATCCACAGGAGAGCTTCATTGTATTCCTGGGACAGCTTCCCTTAGCAGCCCAGGGTGAGAGTTGGTGACACTTAAAAACTCAGATTATTGATGGGAACATCCCAGGTACTAGAAAGAATTTACAATTAAACGTTTTAGGCCTGTGCAGTCATTATCACATTAAGCAGGGAGATGGTGATGGGTCATAAATTGGTTTTCCTTTTTTTTTTAAATAGGACTTGGCAAAATGTAAATGGAATCTTTGAAGTTCACTTATCTCCTGATAATTCCCTTTTTTTTTGCAACATGAGTACAAGGTTGAAACGTTAGATGATTTCTGATTGTTTCTGTTAGACTCCATTTATTGGGAAAATTCTCTTTAGAGTTTTTTTTTTTTCTTCTAGTTTCTGTATGTTTTTCAGAAATCCAGGAATTCCTCAACATTCTAATTTTTCTGTATTCATGCAACTTTTGGAAATTTTAGGGACTTAAAACCCTGTGACTCATAGTTCATGGTCAGCGTTTCTTGAGGCTTAAAGAATTTTAGCGTTAATCAACTGTTTTGAAAGCCATTCCTAACTTAGAACTTCAGTCAGAACTTAGCTTTCTTCAAGACACATAATGTAGATTTGAGGTGAAACTTTGGTTCAGGCAGTCTTACTAATTTCCTCTGAATCCCTTCGGAAGGAAGGTCTTGGCGACAAAAGCTCCAGGTTGTGCGGATCCTTGTTACCTGACTTCTGATCTTCAGCCACATTGTTTATTAAACCTCTACCAGATGGGGGCGCCTGGGTGGCACAATTGGTTATGCTTCTCGCTTCAGGCCGTGATCTCACAGTTCTTGAGTTCACGCCCCGTGTTGGGCTCTGCACTGATGACGCGGAGCCGGCTTATGATTCCGTCTCTCCTTCTCTCTGCCCCTCCCCCACTTGTGCTTGTGTGCACTCTCTCTCAAAAGAAATGAATAAACAACAAAATGTAATAAAAACCACCTCTACCAGATGACTCACAAGTTTATCTTGAGGCCTCTTCACTACTCTAGTTCTCTTCCTGGTCTGTTTTCCTAAGAAATCTGATTAGTTACAGGAGAAGATGGTTTACCTACCCTAGTTCAAGGGGATCTTTGGTTCTTCACCTTTTGAGACGTTGTAGTCCTTCTCCACTTCCTGAAGCCCCAAGTCTTCCCGTATTTATTTGCCTATTGACATCATCTAAAGAAGGATTCCAGTAGCATGCCCCCGCTAACACTCTACCTCAAAAATTTCCCTTCCCGGGGCGCCTGGGTGGCGCAGTCGGTTAAGCGTCCGACTTCAGCCAGGTCACGATCTCGCGGTCCGGGAGTTCGAGCCCCGCGTCGGGCTCTGGGCTGATGGCTCAGAGCCTGGAGCCTGTTTCCGATTCTGTGTCTCCCTCTCTCTCTGCCCCTCCCCCGTTCATGCTCTGTCTCTCTCTGTCCCAAAAAAATAAATAAACGTTGAAAAAATTTCCCTTCCCTTCCCGTATTCCTTTCCCTGAAGAGTAAATCCCCCTCGACCATATATCAAGCTCAGCTCCTCATTTGTGCTTTGATTGTATCCTCTCCCAAATTTTCCAGAATGTTGTTCCATTGTCCCCTATCTACCCTCCAACCCTCGCTTCATTCCCGGAAGTTACTTTCTCTACATCTCCTCATCTCTTTCTATCCTAAGGCTGACCGGAGATCTTCTCAAGATACTGCCCTCTCTTTTATCCAAAGTTTATCCCAAGAGTAGACTGTGCTCCTTTTCTCCACTACTCACTAGCTCTAATCTTTCTCCCTCTTCCTCTTCTTCTTTGTTGATATTGTCGCTTCCACCTTTCTGTCTGGAAGAGTGGTTTTCAACCCTGGCGGTGGCTGAATCATCTGGACAGCTTTTAAAAATTACATATGCCTGGGCACCACCTGGACAAATTCTGATTTAATTGGTCAGTGATAAGTATCTCCATTGAAAATTTAAAAAAATCTTTCCGGAAGATTCCCACGTGTTACCAGGGTTTAGAACCACTAGTCCTAATGATGATTGTAATGACCTTCTGATGGTTAAATCCAATAGGTTTTCTCCCCAGTAGGTGTCCTCCTTGTCTTTTTGGTTCTTTCAAAATAGGTGAAAACCTTTTCCTGAAGCTCATAAATTCTTGGTTGGAGCCTTTGCGCCGTATTTGTCTCATACCTTTTTGACTGCTTATTCTCTCTATCCTCTTGCCGCCTCTTCCTCCTTCCTATTCCTAAAATACTGCTTCTGCCCAAATTATTAACTTAGGAAGGTCTTCTAGTCGATACAATTTACATCAGTGATCTTTCCTTGCTTTTACCTTTGTATTTATGTAACATCACCCCATCCTCTGTACCAAAACCCAGATTCCTCATGACAGACTCCTTCTGGACATCTTCACCTCTGTGTACCATTGGTACTGAGGTCCAAAGAAGAACTTACTATCTTGCTCTAAGGTTTGTTTTTTTTTTTTCTTTTTTCTTTCTCACTGCTGTTTTTTCAGCCACCTGTGCCACAAGCACCATATTTGTCTTCAATTTTATCTACCTTTTTATCACTACCAGTTATTATTTAAATTCTATAGATTCCATTTTAGGAGTCACTCCTCAGTTTGCTATTCTAATATTTTCACAGTCATTAATCTTGTCCTGGCTGCATATGAACAATTACAGTGGCTCACTTGCTGGTCTTTACTGTGTCCTATGCACGTTAGAGTCACAGTTCCATTATTTTCACTACCCCTTAAAACCTTCTATGGCTCCTTACAGACTATAATTGAATACCATTATGAAAGTCTAGGCACTTGATAATAGGTCTCTGCCAGCGTTTTAAAATCTATCACCATCGGGGCGCCTGGGTGGCGCAGTCGGTTGGGCGTCCGACTTCAGCCAGGTCACGATCTCGCGGTCCGTGAGTTCGAGCCCCGCGTCAGGCTCTGGGCTGATGGCTCAGAGCCTGGAGCCTGTTTCCGATTCTGTGTCTCCCTCTCTCTCTGCCCCTCCCCCGTTCATGCTCTGTCTCTCTCTGTCCCAAAAATAAATAAACGTTGAAAAAAAAAATTTTTTAAATCCATCACCATCACCCTTCCATAAGAATCTGTGCTTCAGCTAAACTGGGCTCTCAGCTGTCCCCGCCCCTCTAAACTTTTCTTCCTGGCATTCCTTTTCTTATCTAAATGTTCTACCTCAGGAAGCTTCTTATTTATTTATTTTTTCTCTGAATCCCTTAGGAAGGTAGGTTTTTGCCATAGAAGTTCTAGGCTGTGTGGATCTTTCTCTTGTTACTTGACTTCCAAAGTCGATGTGGAATTAAGCAGCTTAAGGTTTCTAGTTGCCTAGATATCATTTAACAAGAGTGTGTTTGTACGTTAGAGGACCGCTGGTGGCTGACTGTGAGGCCTGGGACATCCTGGGACTTGTCTAGCAAATTGCTCTTTAGCATGCCTCAATTATATGAGGTAAAGATGAGGCTTTCACTTTCTCATTAGAGACAACTCCCATGTTTCCTGTGGGCTAGAGTCTGTCTTCCCCGCCTGGACCTTTTCATGAAATATACCATTTAGCTTTTGAGTTCAGTGCCAAAATAAATATCCTAGAAAGTTGGACCAATATGCTTTTAGATTCTTTTAACTTTGCATGCTTTCTGGTGCCCCTCAATTATTAAGCCCAAATTGTCTCCTGCTGTCTTGAAAGAAATGAGATTTCTCAGCAGTGGCAAACAATGTCAATCTATTTGAGACTGTTAATGACTCATTTATAATGCTGGCAGACACACGGAGGCTGGAAAAATTAAATGTACAGCATCATTACCTTTGTGGTTAGCATTGCTGGGAAGCACTACCGTGCTTATTGCAACATTTTAAAAGACAAGAAGAATTCTTTTAGCAGAATGAGTTTTATACTTGAAGGTGTGGATAAGGCAATGACAAACTGATACCTTCTTGCTGTTGGAACTTCCTGCCCCAAAGCCTTCTTTAGAGATTAACTAATGGACGCTGCATGCCTGCAAAAGCCGAGCTGTTCCAGTTACCATGACCTGTTTGCATAGATAATTTTGGAAACGTATTTTTGGTGTCTTAAGAACATTATTTTCAAAGAACAGGACTTAAATGCTTTTTTTTTTTTTAATTAGGAAGTTATCTTTTTTTGTTTTTTGAAGTATAATTGACATATTATCTTAATAGTTTCAGGTGTACATCACAGTGATTCGCTATAAAACCTTTTTGCAAGTAGAAGCTATTAGAACTTGTCTCCACTATTAGCTTCTTCCGGTTTGAGGACGATGTTACTGACATGTCCAGGGATGCTGCAGATGGGCTGCTGTATGTAGCAGCCAGCATGTCTAAGCTCCCTTCCAAGTCCAAGTTGTGCTGTTACTTCCACTCCTTTTAATTCTACCCCAACTAACTGACATGAAGATGCTCTGATTTTCCTTTATATATGGAGAACTTTTTTTTTTTTTTTTTTTTTAAGTTGAGAGAGAGACTGCATGTGTGCAGGGAAGGAGCAGAGAGAAAGAATCCCAAGCTGGCGCCACACTGACAGCACGGAGCCCCATGCGGGGCTCGAGCTCACCAACAGTGAGATCATGACCTGAGCTGAAATCAAGAATCAGATGCTTAACTGACTGAACCCCCCAGGCGCCCCTGTATGTGTGGAACTTTTAATAAAGTAGATAGTTTATTTTGAAAGTTCATAGCTCTGGCAGAGAATGAAACTAACTGGCCCAACTGGAGACTGAAAAAAAAACTTTGAACTGAGATCCAAAATTGCAATCTAAACTATAAAGTGTAATAGAAACGCAAATTAAATGTGGTGGCCTGAAACCTCATATTCCTCCCTCTACTGCCTTTTAAGAATACCCACCATAGTGTAGGACTATGCTTTTCTAAGAGGGCAACAAAAGACATGTTGTGAAAGGACAACGTTGAACTTCATGACATCAGTCTACCTTCTCTTTTTCACAGTGAATGTATACTTTTATCACAATTCTTTTGAAATCTTTATTATTTTTAACCTGCATTGCTTCCTTGAATCAGAGCAAGTTCTGTTCATCTACCCATTGTTTATAATATTTTCTTGGAATTGTTCTGAAATGACCTTTAAGCTTCAGGATAGACCCCCCTTTGTGGTATAGTTAAGCCATTTGGTGAATGGGTCTGCATATCCTTTCTGTAAATTCTTTAAGTGAAAAATTTGGGGTTTGTATCTATTTTCAGCTTTGTGTTGCCAGATTAAGGAGCCAGTTGACTATTAAAATTAATAGGGCTTTACTGAGTACCTGCTTTTTGCAAAGCATTGTGTACAGTTGAGACGATGCTAGGAAGCAGAAGATATGGTCTATGCCATTAAGAGGCTTTACACCGGATGCCACTTAAGGGCCACAAACCACTGATTCACAAAAACCGTGACTAAATGCATATTACTCGGAAGTGTCTGGAAGTTGTCATGAAAAAGTTATGGGCCTGACCTCAGGAAGCTTACACTGTGATCGGTGAAAACCGGTTACACCTAGATGATTAGGTTAGGTTTAGTTAGGGACCCTGAGAGGAGGAACTGAGATAAGACAGAGAGGCATTGTATGGTGAGTAATTGAATTTTGTAAGGAGTATTTCTGTTTCGAAACATTTTGTATAAGTTTTCAAAGTTGTAGCATGAGAGTAGGAATCTCAGAGTTGGTGAAATGCCTTGTTCTGCCACTTTCCTGTTAGGTGATACTGGGAAAGTTATTTATCTCTTAGTTTCCTCATTCGTACAAGGTAACGTAATCACAGTCTTCCCTATATGTGGTTGAGGTAAAATGTTACATCTAAAACTCATAGACTTTCAGTGACTTCCATTGCAGAATCCTATATATGAATATTTGCCATAATAATAATTAATATTCTTTGGAAGACTCCTATTAGTAACCCTTTTGCCCAGTAGATGCAGCCGTTACCACCCCCCCCTTATATAGAGATCTATATATTTAACATACTCTTTGTTATTTTCATTTTATAATTTTCTCTAGTGCGTATATTTTGAAAAGTCAAAATTTCAAATATATCAGTGGCAGAGTTTTCTAGATGGACTGGAGAATAAGTCTGGAAGCCAAATTTAGGGGATAATTGAGGGTTAGCTTTTATACTAAAACTTAGCTTTGAACCTCTCTTAAATGCGTAGGAATCTTTCTTGACTTTGTAAGCCTTATCTGTCCATTCTTGATGATTCACACATCTGTCAATTACTTGATTGTAGGACCTTAAAGCTTACTTTTAGTCATTTCTCTTCAAAATAAAGATTTTTATGGGCAGTAGGCCATGGAATGATATTCCAACAAATTAATTATGGCATTAAAACCTGGTGTTCAATTAGAAAAGCAGAAACACGTGTAGGTTTGTGGGTGTATCATATAAAAACACATATAAGGAAAAATTTGTTGTGAGGACTTGGCCTTACACAATCATGGGCTCTGGTTAAACACAGCTCACGCTGAAACTTGAAGACTGAGGGGCATACAGGAAGCAGGAGGGAGAGATAGCCAGCGAGGGAGAGCCAGGACAAGCTAGAACCCATGAGAATGGGCTGGAATTAGTGTCACTTCTCACTCTCTCCATCCCCGATGATATGAGTGGCCTACAGGAGGAGTTGGCCTTCACATCACTGAGCTAAACACATACCTGGCATAGGCCGTCCAGGAGGCTGCGGGAGGGCCAGGGGAAGGTGGAACAGCTCAAGGCCAAGGACAGTAACAGGGAACCAGCAACAACAGTAAGACCCCAACATCTTGAGTCTATAGAGCAGTCAGTACTGGGTCACTCCCATCCTTCAAATCCCAAGCAAGAACGTCTTTTGTAGCCCACCCTAACTGGAAACACACAGGGAAGAGAATTCAAGGAAACGTAGTTTAGCTTAGTATGCATTACAAAGCTACTACCATAATAACAAATTACCTTCTGTATGTCTTCTTTATCAACTTATTTTTTATTATATGTTTTTAAATTTTGGTTACTTAACATTGAGTTATTGGGTTCAGGAGTAGAATTCAGTGATTCATCACTTACATACAACACCCAGTGCTCATCACAACAAGTGCCTTTTTAATACCCATCACCCATCTAGCCCATCGCCCACTTCTTTATCCTATTATTCTACAAGTCAGAGTTTTTCCCAGCATTTTCATAATAGCATGACAAGATCCCAGGTATAGCCATTTTATATAATTGCATCCTTAATGTTACCAGAGAACTGAAACTCCTATATAATGGCTCGAAGTATTTGAAGGTATGGGATTCTAACGTAGTGAAACTGAGAGTAAATAAATGAGGATATTAGGGGAAGTTCCTTTGAAAAGTTGCATCAATTTATGAGATCATTTATATAATAATATTTTGTATTATAATGTGATTTGATTCAGTGAATTAACTTTGGCAAGCAGAAAGATACTATAAGCATATTAATAAGCAGTCACCCTTGCTACCCTCACATAACTATGTGAAATGAAATTCCACTGAGTGTACGTAAAAGTGTGAATTTGGCAGGAGGAATTTATATGGCTTAGATTGTACCCTGAAAGCAACAGGTAAGCATATGACTCTTTGAAAACCCAGGACTATGAAATTTGCAATTAGCCGCACATTTTATACGTAAAAGCCTGGATGGGTGTTAGCATGCGCATTAATAGTAAGCCCTATCTGTTATCACCTGCTGCAATAGTGGTTGACATGCGTCACAGACATAGTTGCTTCATCAGCGTAGTGATATGGCTCAAGAGAGTCTCTGTCATAAACAGCACAAAAAAGTTCTGTGGCAATATTCCAACTGTAAGGACATTTCATGGTTTATTGGTCGTCTTTCTTCAGGTAGGCTCTAGCCGTCTTGCCCATAATGACAATATAAAACGCTTCAGAAACACATCTCAGCAAATGGCTTTCCTTCAAGGCAATTATTTGCCCTTTTGATTAACACTGTTTGGAGTGGGTGGTACTTTGTGAGAACAGAAGTCTCTTCCTTCACACTCCCCCTTGCGTAGTAATGATGGTCTCCGGCATTGTCTGCAGAAGCCTTTATATGGCACTTCCTGTGATCTTCCGGGAATGATGGTCCTGTCAGATCACAGGCGCATGTTACCTTGGCATGATGCCCCTCTTAGCTGAGTAGGCAGATATTAGCATCCTCACGTTCGAATTGAGGAAAGTGAGCCACTGAGAGTGAGTTACGAGCAACTTGCCTAATCTGTTCATTGCCTCCTGCCCCATACCCACACCGCATCTTCCTAGCTAATTTTGTCAAATGCTAATTTTGTTGGGGTTGCACTCTGCAAGGTGATCTGCTGAGGGAAAGGTCCTTTCTCCTGCCTCAGGGTGCAACATGATTTGTCTAGGCCAGTCATGCTAATGCTGTTTCTTTTGCAAATGGTGGTCTAGGCTGTGAAGAAACAATACAGTTCTGGTCAGCAGATAGAGAGAGGGCCTACTGAGGCATTTTGGGTAATGTTTTCTCTGACTGGAAGCTAATATGAAGAAATAGGCCTGTTTGTTTCTGTCAGCAATGTCAGAGGTACATGAGTTACCTGGAACCGTGGCAGCCATTTTGCAAACAAAAAGGGACAAGCTTCTGATGAGAATAGAGTAGAAAAATGGAAAAACCATGAGTCCTTGATATTGGAGAGCCACCGAATTAACCAGTTCTGAAACTGCCTTGCCTTTGGGATTCTGGTCATGGATTCTAATTTCTATCCTTATTGTTCAGTCTGCTTGTGAATCTGGTAGCTTGGTGCTCAGAGAACATTCCAAGGTAGTGTGCCTCCATGACTATATTTTCTGGTGTCCTTGCAGCAGAATTTAGGTGATAAATGAGGTTCTTCCTGTGAGATGCATTCATGTGATATTTGTAAGGGGGGGACTGAGGTGAAGGCTGATTTTTGTTTTATTTATTTATTTTTCTGTTTTTGTTTTTGTTTTTGTTTTTTTTAATCTTAACATCATTTTATTTTTTATTTTTTAAAATTTACATCCAAATTAGTTAGCATATAGTGAAACAATGATTTCAGGAGTAGATTCCTTAATGCCCCTTACCCATTTAGCCCATCCCCCCTCCCACAACCCCTCCAGCAACCCTCAGTTTGTTCTCCATATTTATGAGTCTCTTCTGTTTTGTCCCCCTCCCTGTTTTTATATTATTTTTGTTTCCCTTCCCTTATGTTCATCTGTTTTTTCTCTTAAAGTCCTCATGTGAGTGAAGTCACATGATTTTTGTCTCTCTGACTGACTCATTTCACTTAGTGTAATACCCTCCAGTTCCATCCACGTAGTTGCAAATGGCAAGATTTCATTCTTTTTGATTGCTGAGTAGTACCATATTGTGTGTATATATGTATATGTGTGTGTATATATATATATATATATATATATGCCACATTTTGTTTATCCATTTATCCGTCGATGGACATTTGGGCTCTTCCCATACTTTGGCTACTGTTGATAGTGCTGCTATAAACATGGGGGTGCATGTGTCCCTTCAAAACAGCACACCTGTATCCCGTGGATAAATGCCTAGTAGTGCAATTGCTGGGTCGTAGGGTAGTTCCATTTTTAGTTTTTTGAGGAACCTCCATACTGTTTTCCAGAGTGGCTGCACCAGTTTGCATTCCCACCAGTGGTGCAAAAGAGATCCTCTTTCTCTGCATCCTCACCAATATCTGTTGTTGCCTGAGTTGTTCATGTTAGCCATTCTGACAGGTGTGAGGTGGTATCTCATTGTGGTTTTGATTTGTATCTCCCTGATGATGAGTGATGTTGAGCATTTTTTCATGGGTCAGTTGGCCATCTGGATGTCTTCCTTGGAGAAGTGTCTATTCATGTCTTTTGCCCATTTCTTCCCTGGATTATTTGGTTTTTGGGTGTTGAGTTTGATAAGTTCTTTGTAGATTTTGGATACTAACCGTTTATCTGATATGTCATTTGCAAATATCTTCTCCCATTCCGTTGGTTGCCTTTTAGTTTTGCTGATTGTTTCCTTCGCTGTGCAGAAGCTTTTTATTTTGATGAGGTCCCAATAGTTCATTTTCACTTTTGTTTCCCTTGCCTCCGGAGACGTGTTGAGTAAGAAGTTGCTGCAGCCAAGATCAAAGAGGTTTTTGCCTGCTTTCTCCTCGAGGATTTTGATGGCTTCCTGTCTTACATTGAAGTCTTTGATCCATTTTGAGTTTATTTTTGTGTATGGTGTAAGAAAGTGGTCCAGGTTCATTCTTCTGCATGTCGCTGTCCAGTTTTCCTAGCACCACTTGCTGAAGAGACTGTCTTTATTCCATTGGATATCCTTTCCTGCTTTGTCAGAGATTAGTTGGCCATATGTTTGTGGGTCCATTTCTGGGTTCTCTATTCCGTTCCATTGATCTGAGTGTCTGTTCTTGTGCCATGCTTTTTTTATTTTTGTTCTTGTTTTTTTGCTTGGATGTTTTCTGAGAGCAAGTATGGAGGTGTTGATATTTTTGCAGCAGTATTAAAAGTCACTGAATAGTTTCAGGTTTATGGAGAGATCATTGTAGCCTAACCCCTCACTTTCCTGGTGAGTGACAGGTGTAATAGTTCCTCTGGTGTGTCAATTCTTTAAGTGTTATTTTGGGATAATTCCTGGAAATCCAGCTTTGACCCAACTAATTTTTTACATTAAATCTCTTTCTGCTTAAAATAACCAGAGTGGTTTCTGTTTGTTACAATGAAATTGTTTATGACTTTTAGTCAGTTTCCTATTATTTGTAGGTAAAATAATCCTGGTTGAAACAATCACATACATAGTAAATAGTGGAGCTAGGATTTCAATCCAGGTCACGTGACAACAAATCCATGGCTTTTTCCGTTGTACCATGTCTAGGATGTTAATAAGAGCTATAGTTCAGTTCCTGGAAGATTACTTTTTTTTTTTCTTTTTTTGTCTCCCTTTCCCTTTATCTCCTATAGTCCTCTCCCAGCCTTGTCTTTTTAAACACAGATTATGTACTTTTATGGTTCTGTCCTATTGTATCGATTATAGTATGACTTTGTTTCTCAGTACCTTCCAATGAATTTTGTGTCATTTGCTGTTCCGGATTGATGATGTATTTATGTCTTTAACCAGCTGATACGGTGATGCCCTCAGGAACTGATGACGTTTTTTAACAGAAATCCATTTGCCCTTTCACTTAACTACCCCAAAGTCTGTAGACTTGTCACTTTATGGTTAATGTGCCTTTGTTGTCATCATAATACACTTGATGGGTCCTAAACTGCCTCTGCTACTTCTGCTTCTGCTGCTTGGTGCACCATTTCTTCTGTGTACCAACCATTCTTTAACTCTTCTTTAATGATTTCTTGCCTTCATTTTTCCCCTTCGTATCCATTGGCTTCCTTCTCCTATCGCTCTCCTCAATGCTTCTTGGGTTTCGCCCCACCAACTTGGTGTTTATGGCTATTGTCAGCCTTTAAGAATGCTCCTTTCTTTCTGGAATATGCAATAGAATTTGCAGCCAGGGTTTATTCTTTGGGAATTCCCCCTTTCAGATATTTGTGATTGCTTTTTAGCACCGGTAACTGCTCCTGCTTGATTTTCTCTGAGAGTTGCTTCAAAAGATAAGATAGAAGAACGCAGCATGACATCCAGGCTTGCCGAGGTTTTTTTGGCTCCTAGAAAACTGAGTTCCACAGAACATTACTAAATTGTGTCTGCTTGTAGTGAGTACACCTTGATAGCAGTTTAAGACTCTCAACCTACCACATATCACTACTGTTCTAGAACATGTAGGTATATGAGAAATCGAAAAGTTGCAAGTCCTTTAAGAACTAATTATTTTTAAAACGGGTTTTCTATTTTACCGCAAAAACGCTTCACATTTCTCCCTGACAAAGGAATCAGGAACTGTTCCAAGTGTTTGTGAAGGATACATTAATATTCAGGACCACTCATCCAGCATTGCTTCGTTATTTTCAAGTTGAGACTTTAAACACAACAGCATTTAAAAGGCAACACGTGTAGCTCGAAAGGATGTCACCTTCATTCCTGGGTTGCTCGTCCCCCCTGGAGTTGCTGACCTGGGAGTTCTAGCAGAATATGTGCCGCAAAGAGGGGAAACACACCATTTTAACATCAAAAGAGGAACAAAGGGAGAAGGGGCTGTTTTCCTTTTTCCCAGCTGCCCCCTGGTGGCAAAGGCACAGCAGACAGCAAAGGCGTTGAGCAAAGATGCTTGCCGTGTGATGCTGCTGGTGACTCTTAAGAGGGTCTCCAACCAAAGTCTGTGCCCTACGTGTGCGCTTCTGAAAAGGAGGAGCACGGTATCGGGCCTCCTAATTGCATCTCGCTTCCCGACGGCATCTGTTCTTATCATAGCAGCGCCAGGCTCCAGCAACTCGGTCAATACTTGTATATTAACAAGAGACAATCGATGGAAAAATTAAAAAGGAAAGTCAAGGTGATTAGGCTGAAGCTGCTGCTTATGAGTTTTCAATAATTACTTTAGCTGCCTCTTGTTTTCCCATCTCCAGAAAAATGGGGCCTGATTGAAGGACTGGGTCGTGTTTGACTGAGGACATGTCAAAATTACACAAAGCCAGGCAGGAAATGAAATTAAGCCGTGTTTGTTTTAGAGCAGTCAGAGGGGCTTCTCACCATGGCACGGGAAGAATAGGCATTGATTTCAGCGTACCCATTAGCAGCTGTGCCATTGTTGGTACCTGTTTTCGTGTCATCGGTTTTTGCGCCCCTGGCAGAAGCCCACTCAAAGCGCTGCGACATGTCATGTATCAAAGCTCCCGAGGAGGACAGGATCTCCCAGAAACAGGATCTTTGTGGAAATCGGATGTCGTCCTTTAAAACACCGTGAAGTAACTCAAAATCTCGTGGCTGCCCGTGTGGACCATACCCTGGACGTTGTTCTTTGTGGCCGTAATTGGCAGGGATTACTGTCTATTTATTGGGCCTCCATAAGTGGATTGGCCTGCTGTTTGGTTTCGCGCTCCTTTGACATTTTTGTGCCCCCCGGTGCTGGAAGTCCTGAATACATCAGAGCCACCCTGTTTCTGCCCTGCTGCAAATGAGGTTGCTGTGTCTGCCTCTTAGGGGAAGGGGGGAAAAACAACAACAGAGGAATCCCTGGTTTGGGAGAGATAAATCTAGGGAGGAACGTGAGAGAGCTATTTTATGTTTTATGTCCATTTACAGTCTTCATTTGCACTGTTTCTGTCAGCCCAAAGCACTTTATAAACTTTACAAGCAGATTATGTACCAACATCATTTCATTCACTGCTGATATATAGCTGTTAAACATCTGCCAGGTACATATTTTCTAGAGGCAAAAAAAAAAAAAATGTAGAAGAAAATTAGATCTTGTTAAATATACACAGAAAATGTAGGTATGCAAGAATATACCATGAAGCTATTTATCGAACATCTTCTACGTCGAAAGCATCCTAGAGGATTACCCGGATACAGGAAATCATCAACGCTGTGCCTCCCGTCCAGGTTTGTAAATCAGAAGTGACTGACGGGGCCAAGATTTGAATCCAGGACAGTCCAGTTTCAAAGCACAAGCTCTGAACTCTTTTATTACATCTCAATTTTTACTTGGGGCTTGATAAAAAGACTGTCTAGGGGAAGATGAAGTGTTTGAAGCATGGTTTTTACTCCGTGAACTCCAAATCTAAGTAATGATAGTGTCGCTGGGGTGTGGGATGGGGGAGTATCGAATGAAACACAGACCCCCAAAGGCACTGAGCACAGATGCCTCCTTAAGTTACAACTAGAGCTTTGGTGAGAGCGGTTATTTATTTTTACTATTACAAACGGTCTTCTGTTATTCCACCACGCATGTGGCTTGCCTCATGTGGGAACGACTTCTCTGTGTACAACTTCCTGCTTGGTGATGTGGGTCTGGCATCTTTGTGAGACTGTGTCAGGGCCCCCAGAAGATTCCGTGTACCTCTTAGATTAGCTGAGGCCAAGGCATTGCAAATGCAGCTAAGCCCACACACATCTGGTGGCTGCATTCTTGGCTGCTTATTGTCCGTGATCCCAAGTGTTTGGAAGGTTCTAGCTGATGCTTTCATGGAGAAAATAGTACATAATAAGCGTTTGTTCCTTTACTTAAAAAAAAAGTTATTCTAAATACATAATCACTTCTGGATTAGATATGTTTAGAAATTTGCCAAGGGGATAATTTCTGAAAGCTCATTTTTCTGCTTCTCCCTAGACCCATTTTATTTAGAAATTGCAAAGGAAGCTTTTTTCTGCTTCTCTGCTTTTTTAAAAAAATGTGTTTGTTGCTTCAATTGTCCTCCATATGTTTTGTCTTTGTGGTTTTCATTTTTTATCCTATAAGAAGTTTGTGTACCAAGTACCAAATAAGAGTGATGGAATATTATGCAACCATTAAGGCAGTTTAGTTTCCTTTTGTGACAAGAGCTTCGATGCGATTGCATCCACCTGGTTTGAATCTTAGCTATGCTCCAAATTAACTATATCTCTTCAATAAGTTACTTAAACTTTCTAGTTTTTATTTTTTTAATCCATGAAATGAGAATAATAGAAGTACCTATCCTACAGATTTGTTATGAAGATTGAATGAGCTGACAGAGAAAGTATCTTCTACCCCGTGTTTTAAAAATAACAGAAAACTGTTATTAAACTTGTATTCATGGGGTGCCTGGGTGGCTCAGTCCATTGAGCGTCTGACTGAGGTCATGATCTCACGGTCTGTGGGTTCAAGCCCCGCATCGGGCTCTGTGCTGACGGCTGGGAGCCCAGAGCCTGCTTCGGATTCTGTGTCTCCCTCTCTTTCTGCCCCTCCCCTGCTCACACTCTTTCTCTCTCTCCTTCAAAAATAAATAAACATTAAGAAAATTTTGTTGAAACTTACTCATTAGGCATGTATTACAATATAGAAAATGTTCATGAGAGAACTTTAAAGGAAAGATAACTGTAAATAAAGTGGCATAGGATTACAACTATAAAAACAAGCATTTCAACATCTATAAAAGGACTTTAATAATATGGGCCAGAATATTCTCAGGGGTTTGTTTTAGAACCATTGCCTCCTGTTAATCTTTATCTGTTGTTTTTTGAGGGGTTTTTGGGGGGGGGTGGGTGGTAAATTTGAGGTGCTTATCACAGAACACATTGTTTTCTTGATCTGTTTACTTGATTTTTGATGGTCTGTCCCTCTAAAACGGAAGCTATATAAGAACTCACGGTGGTCTTTTTCACCGTTGTGTGTTTTGTGTCTAGTGTCTGCCAGAGGGTATCCCTTCAGTAAATATTTGTGGAATGAATGTATTTATTTCTTACTGTTCCATGTGTTCCAATTATGCTAATAGAAAATTTCTGTTATAATAGGGCGGGGAAAGCTGTTTTAAAAGCATATCTCAGCCTTCCGAGAGGCATGCGGTTGCTCTACAATTCATGATAAGGTAGCAAATACTAAGAAAATGTTTCTCACATTACACGTGAACTTGATTTATTTGAAGGCTGTTCCAGTTCACGGCCTTTATTTATTTATTTATTTATTTAAGCTTTTTAACCCTCCTAAGTGGGTTGATTTTCCACGATTTTGTCTTAGCCATATCAAAGCTCTTCTTTTTTAGTTAGAATAATTGCCAGTTCCAAGTTACGGAGAGAGCTTCAGTTATTTTGGTAGTTCTGTACAACCGTAAAGCTTTACCGTAAACGAAGAAATAGTCCAGTTTTTAAATTCAAAATATTATTGCCTGGCTAATTGAGGCGTAGATTCCTTCAGCGGTTTACCCAGCATTGCCCCTCTCACTGCCCGCGTCACTACCTCGTGTGTTTCTGACCCGCTGAGCTGTGGCACCTGTCTGCCGAAGGCTGAGTTAAATGCACGTGAGGCGAGGGAGGTACTTGGTTCTGTGCCAGGGAGTTTGCTTTCCGGTAAAAGCAGGCCTTGCATTCAGTGTTGACGTTCGTAAGATTTTCTGGTAGCTCCATAATTCAGTGCTCATTTTCGAAAAAGCAACCTCAGCCAGATAGGACTATAACAATACACACAGCTTCATACAGAGAGAATTCGGAGAGAATGCGGAAACCTCGTTATCCGTTGCTAAAAAATTTCAAAGTTGCAGAGATGCAACCCACCTTTCCCATGATTCCTCATTCAACAGCCAGACTGACAGCAACCTGTCTACCATGGTTCGTAGAAGTCAGCGCGGAATTTTCTCTTTTCTAAAGAGGGGCTCACTGAAGCATTTTGGAGACAGCCCCAAACGAAGGATCTGAAGAGAAGGAGAGAAGAAAACAAGTTCCAGGGAGAAGGACATGACCCTAGTGCAATCACACCGGGGGCATGTTACAACTCAGGGATGTCAAGACAAAAGATAGGTCGTTTCAAGCAGCATTTAGAAAACCATCTACATCTCTACATCCGTGGTAGAAGTGACATAAATTAGATGCATGTAGTGAATCGTGCAGTAGCATTTTGTCTCTCTGAAGGTCCGAGACTTCTTCAAGTCCTTAAGTCAGCTTAACTCCAACTTGCTAATGATCCCATTTCTGAAATGTTATTACTGCTTTATGTTAAGACCTCTCATTTTTTACTTTTATATAATATTGGAATGCATTGCAATGAACACACTGAGATGCAATTACTATAGAAGGTAACGTAGTCTAGAATACAGACAGCTGTGGACTTAGCACAAAGAATAAATGGTAAGTAACATTCTGCTGGACCTTTATCCTAAGCCAGGACGTGGATTGGGGATCATCTGAGAAGAGTAAAAAGTGGCCAAGAGAGCCTCTTCATTTCTAGATGGTGGTTCTCTACTGACTTGGTTCACTGTACCTGGATGCTTTTCTTTCTCCCATCCCTGAAGACCACCATGCATAACATAGTGATATAAAAAAGTTGATGTCGGGGCACCTGGGTGGCTCAGTCAGTTGAGCGTCCGACTCTTGATTTCGGCTCAGGTCGTGATCCCAGGGTGGTGGGATTGAGCCCTCATTGGTGGAGCTTGCTTAAGATTCTGTCTCTACCTCTGCCCCTACCCCTGTCTGCTGCTCGCATGCACACACTATCTGAAAGAAGGAAGGAAGGAAGGAAGGAAGGAAGGAAGGAAGGAAGGAAGGAAGGAAGGAAGGAAGGAAGGAAAGTAAGTTAGTTCAAAAGCATTATGTTTCAATTGCAAAATTTCAGTGGCCAATTCTTCATGTTTTCCAACGTTTTTATTTATTTTTGGGACAGAGAGAGACAGAGCATGAACGGGGGAGGGGCAGAGAGAGAGGGAGACACAGAATCGGAAACAGGCTCCAGGCTCTGAGTCATCAGCCCAGAGCCTGACGCGGGGCTCGAACTCCCGGACCGCGAGATCGTGACCTGGCTGAAGTCGGACGCTTAACCGACTGCGCCACCCAGGCGCCCCAATTCTTCATGTTTTCCTTAAGCCCTCCTTCCATATTTCTTTCAAATATCATTTAAATCCAACTTTACTTTGAAGAATTTCCCCTAGGCTATTCTGATTGTCAGTGTAAAACATTATGTATTTTGAAGATAAAAGGCAAGATATGTAAGATATTTAATAATTTGTGAATTGGTTTTGAAATTCACATACACTGAAATGTCTCTCAGTAAAATGATAACGATATATCTTTCAGGACCTTTATGTATTGAATTGTTCTTCTCAAAAATAATGGTGGTTTGAGCTATTTTGCCCTTCACAGGATCAACCCAAGTATGCAGCCTAAGTTAGCCTCTCAACGGCTCCTTACCGACAACTCAACATAACTGTTCCTATTCTGAGGCAAGGTCCAAAATCTGTATGATTCAGCAAGAAAACCCATCAATGAGAGAGAATATTTATTATTTTCTAGCCTACAGGACATCACCACATAACTGCAGCGTCTACATCCTGATTGAAATTTTAGTCTTTTAGATTTAGAATAGCCCGTTAACTTTTTGCTCCCTGATCTCATGCTGAAAAAGAGGAATCTATACTTCAGAGGTTAGGAGACCAGTAGATTTTCCCTTCCTATGGGTACTTCTCTTAAGCCTTCTTTTTGTGCTAGGGCAATCCCATTATTTGCAGATCTAGGAACTGCCCTTGTCATATGAGCAGAGGCACTGCAAAGCCTGTGTCACTCCAAAATATGTTTTACTAGAGGGAGCCTGGCTGGCTCAGTCAGTAGAGCATGCAACTCTTGATCCTGGGGTCATGAGTTCAAGCCTCACCATTGGGTGTAGAGATTATTTATAAAAAATATTAAAAGGACAGTAGACAAAATACTTTTTACTCATCACTTACTGAACTAACATCTTTCTACCTGTCCTTAGGTGTCTACTACCAAAATCAATACTTTGGATTAGTCAGTCAACCTGAATTGGTTTTCTTCAGAAAGTCACTTGTTTGAAATTGTAGTTTTGGGGTGCCTGGTTAGCTCAGTCAGTTAAGCATCTGACTTTGGCTCAGGTCATGATATCACAGTTCGTGACTTCAAGCTCCGTGTCAGATTCTGTGCTGACAGCTCGAAGCCTAGAACCTGCTTCAGATTCTGGTCTCCCTCTGTCCCTGCACCTCCCCTGCTTGCACTCTGTCTCTCTCTCCTTCAAAAATAAACAAACATTAAAGAAAATTTTTAATTAGAGTTTTGGGGCACCTGGGTGGCTTAGTCGTTTGAGTGTCCAACTCTTGATTTTGGCTCAGGTCATGATCCCAGGGTCATGGGATTGAACCCTGCATCAGGCTCCATGTGGAGCCTACTTAAGATTCTCTCTCTCTCTCTCTCTCTCTCTCTCTCTCTCTCTCTCTCTGCCCCCTCCCTCTCTCCCCCTCCTGTGCTCTTTCTCTCTCAAAAAAATAAAAATAAAATTATATATTTTTGAAGGAAGACCTCAGATTGATCCTAGAGGTCTATAATGACTCTTTTTTTGTTAATACACTTTATGTATAAACTAGGACAGGCTTCAAGAGAGAATGTGAAGCCTACCAATGAGCGAGCCCTTGTGATGAGAGACACCATGTGATTGGGAAGTCCCAGTTGGAAAGCCCCAGATTGGGAAGTTATTTCATAGTTTCATTAGAGGGTCCCCAAGGTCACTCCCATGTTCGGAGATTCACTAGAAAGACTCAGCATGTAGTTGTACCCATGCTAAGATTTATTACAGTAAGGACACACATTTGGCCGATAAGGGGGGGTGGGGAGCACAAGTGAGGTCTATAGGAATTCATGCACTGGCTTTCTTATGCTTTCTCCCTCCCCTGAGGGGGATCACACAGAGCACACCCTTCTCGCAGCAACAAAAATGCAACAATGCGTATGAGAGATTCAGTCAGGGACTGGTCAGTTGGGCACCTAGACACCCTCTGCCTAGCATATATACCGAATTTTCAGAATCCGAGAAGGAAAGCCAAGTGTTTCGCATAAACCACATTGTTTGTACAAACAATGTAGGCGCAGCAAACCTTATCGTTTAGAGAAAGGTGAGAACACTTTCCAAGTACTAGCCAAAGGCCAACTTTGCAAGCAAGCCCTTCTCGGGCTTGCTATTTTAGCGATTTTCTGCACAAGGGTACTAAACTTCAGTGTTTTTGCTAGACAGCTTAAGGACAACGTGACAGCAGCTAGGACAGTTGGCTTTAGGTATGATAGCTGTTGTCATAGGTATGACATACTTCCATCTTACGTCAGTAAAGATGATTCATTGTGGTAGCAGTTTGGGGGATCTTCATTACTTGGACATCAAAATCAGAAGAGCCTAGTGTCTTGCTCTTCGTTCTGGGAATCCCTGCCTTGGCTGATAGACTTCAGTGAAGTCCAAGGGGTGATGAAAAGGAGAGAGATTTCCTCCAGATGGCCTGCCTTATAATTTTATCCATGCCTCTGGATCCTGATGGACGGTAGCCTATATCAAGAGGCTTTATGTATTAATCAGACTGAAGAATTCTCAAAATGTGAATTAGTTGTTTTGAGTTTTGTTCCATCTATGTCATAAGCAATTTGATCTGGTCAGACTTCAAAGGGATAATATTATGTCTAAAATTCCCTAGTTTAAGCACCGAGCAGAATCTAGTATGTTAATATCATATCAAGGATAGATTCTTTTTCCACATTGATTAGTTCCCTTTTTACAGTACCTTGAGGTTCGGTAAATAACGAAAAATCCCAGTCACTTGTTGAACATATTTTTGCCCTCCCTTCTTGGCCTCTCTCAATGTAAGTTAGCTTTTTCTTTGCCAATGGATTTTCTTGCCGTGAAAACTAAACAGATAAGCCTCTGAGACCAAAATGAGATCTCCAGAAATTTAGCTGAAGTGAAGGAAAGCCACCAGGCCTAATGCTGTGATTTTCTAGTCATCTGTAGAGAAGGGAGTGTGTGTTAGAATTATCTGGGGATTCAGAACACATAGGCTTCTCTTTACTGCCTCTGCCTCCCACTGTCCCCAAAATTAGGGATTCTGTATGCCCTTAATAGTGAGCCGTTGTTATTAGCGTTAATGGAAATTTGTATTTCAAGCATATTTAGATGCCAATACATTTAAGAATCGTTGGCCTAAGACGCTTTTTCCAGTGTGTCCAATAGAATACCAGTTCCTAAGGAAGTTTTAGGCTATTTTGGTGTTATATGTGCTTGCCTGGATGGAGACTCAGAGCACCATTGTTAGATCACTGGTTTCTTCTGGAATGAATATATAGAGAAAGCAGAAATGCCAATGGTGCATCATTGTGTGGGAAGGCCAGTTTTAGAATAAGATAGCATGGGACGTGTGAGATGAGTAGCTGATGTGTGAGGGAATTAGAGACTTATTTTGAACTTTTTCAACAGAAACACCTCAGAAAACCAGTTTTTGGAAAATGCAAAGATTATTGACATGCAAAAGTCAAACCACTTGGAGAAGTCATTTGTACTTTGCACCCACACATGTGTAATAGCATGAAGGAGGACCATCACACAGAAAGTAATTTTTTTCCCCTGAGCTGGTACACTGAATCCTTTGAGTTTCTTGTTTCGTTGAAGATCATCCAAATATTTGGAAGGCCAGTGTATTTCACGGACACAAAAGCACCTTTAATTGCTCGCGTGACGTTGGATCCTGTCTCTCTCCTTTTCCAACAAAGTGACATTTATTTGCGTTTCTCTGGTAGTTATTTGTAATTGCGCTAATGTTCGCCATTCCCAAATGTTACAAT
This sequence comes from Lynx canadensis, assembly GCF_007474595.2. Lineage (NCBI taxonomy): Eukaryota > Metazoa > Chordata > Mammalia > Carnivora > Felidae > Lynx > Lynx canadensis. The sequence goes on from NC_044304.2 coordinate 149,197,255, forward strand.
TAAATCATTTGAGATTCCAGTCACACTTGGCAGCAGATGTAACAAATTACAGCTCAAGGCTTCTGCTTGAAATCTAGAGTTCCAATTAGTCAAATATCCGGGGTGGGAAGGGTTAGCAAGGGAAAGACCCGAGAAAACACACTGCCCGAAATAGTTTGAAATTTCCTTGCTGCTTTGCCTCCCCCAAAATTTGATTTGTCAGCATGTAAGAGGGTGTTACATCTTCTAAGAAACTGCTTGGTTTCCATTTCATTCAAGTATAATTGGTTTTCATGGACTGAATTGAAGCAGGAAAGCAAAAGTTGGGTGGGTGACGTAAGTGAGCAAATAACCCCATATAGAACAGCAGCTTGGCTTGAGTGCTTGTTAGTCTTTGGTCTTCGTGTCCATCAAAACCACAGTCCCCTGTATAGCTCTTTTTGTCACGCTGGTCTTCGCGTATTGTCTTAACACACAAGTGTGAAATACATCTAACTTTCCATGTTAACGTGTTTTCAGGAGCCCCTGAAACTACCCTCTTACGTTTGGGATTGCTCCTCTAAGGTAGCTGCTGAGTTTTCTCACTTACTTTCTTTAGGACCAGCATCTAAAATCTCTTTTTCCAGTTAGTTGTCCTATTTCCGGGGACTCACTTAGGTCTCTGTAACCTGTATGCATTTAGTTGATTTCTTTCACTGCAGCGCAATCTAAGGGAAGCTCTGGAATCAAGAAGGAATGGAGGAAGGATCATGGGTGCCAGAGTCTGAGTCGTCCTGGGTTCACAGCTGGCTTTGCCGCCCACCATCTCTGTGAGTTTGGTCAGGTCCCCTAACTTTGCAGAGTGGTGATATTCTGCCCATGGTGATGGGCACCCATCATTGTGAGATGTTTGCTTTTTTCACATGCTCATTTTTTGGTGTGTGTGTGCATTCTTTGATTCATTCAGTCAGAATACGCGTGGAGCACTTATTCTGCATCCAGCCCTGTGCCGACACAGTAGTGCTGTCGAGATGGATGGATGCGGTCTACGCTCTTACGATGCCTTACAGTATAGTGGGGAAAATGGACGTGAAATAGTAGTTACAAGTACCGTCACTGTTTAGGAGCAAAATAAAGTAAGTACAGAATGAGAAGCTGTCTTAGTTCATTTGGGCGGCTATAACAATATATCAGAGACTGCGTAAACAGGGACATTCATTTCTCACAGTTCTAGAGGTTGGGAAGTCCAAGAACCAGGCACCAGCACATTAAATGTCTGGTGAGAGTCTCTCTCCTCGTTCATAGATGGCTGCCGTCCTTTGGACCTCCGCATGGCAGAAGGGGCAAGGGAGATTTCTGGGGTCTCTCTTACAGGGACACTAATCCATTCATAAGGGCTCTACCCTCAGGACCTAATCACCTCCCCCAAAGCCCTACTTCCCAATACTGTCACATTGAGAATTAGGTTTTTGTTGGCTTGTTTGGGGCGGGGTGGAGGTGGGGGGGGATTAGGTTTTATTATATGAATTTTAGGGGGAGACAGACATCGGTCTATAGCCATCAGAGTTCTGTTTGGTTGGTTTTGGCAGGGAGAGAGAGACCCAGAGAAGACATGGACGACTTTGCTCAGCAAATAAATGTTAGCTTCATGGGATGTTGTCCCGGAAGGTGAGCTACAACAGACCATGCTTTGTTGCCCTTAGCAAGTTTTCCAAGTCTTTCACCAGAGACAGCGTTTTCCGATTTGTTTCAACCTTTGAACTCTCCTCTGGCTCTGTCAGACGGTACCCCGCACCATTGCCTGCATCCGGCCCCATGTTTTGTTGCTGTCCCCCTGTTCCCTGTTCTCTGATGTGGGCACTCCTCCTACTCTGACAACGTTCCTTTTATCCTGCAGAATACTCTTGATGTTTTTCTCCAGTGTGCTGACCACCTCTTTCAAAGATCAAAGAGCTTAATCTTCTTAGAATGTGCTTTATTTGTATGTCGTGAATCTTTTTGGCCTAAATTTATAAACATAGCAATCTTTCATCTATTAGGAACGTGGACACCAGGAAATTGAAAAAAACTGCTCTCTTCCCAAGACTGATTCTATAGTCTTCATTGTACCTATTTACTTTTAAAAATCTCCTACCTTAAAGTGATCTCACTGAAGCAGGGGCTGGAAAATATTCCTTGTTGTATCACTAGCACAGCCGAGAATATGACACATGGAAGATACTTGATAAGATGTTTTTAAGTAAGGAAACATACTAACAAACATTCAAGGATGAGCTTAGATTCCATCTAAACCACAAACAGAAACTCTAGAAATGAGATATGTTAACGTCTAATAGGTCTAGTAAGGTGTCATTAGTGCTGTAGCAATGCACCAGAGGAAGTAAATGACCTCTATGCGGGACATCCAGAAGGCCTCTGTGACCACAATACCATTGTCTTCATCCGTTCAGGCTGCTATGAGAAAATAACCAGACTGGGCAGCTTATAAACAACAGAAGTTAATTTCTCACAGTTCTGGAGGGTGGGAGTCATAGATTAGGGTGCCAGCAAGTGTGGGTGAGTGCTTTCTTCCAGGGTGCAGACTTTTGTATCCTCACCACCCCTTGGGGAGAAGGGTGAAAAAACTCTGTGGGATCTCTTTCATAAGAGCACTAATCCCATTTTTGAGAGCTTCACTTTCCTAAGCTAATCATCTCCCAAAGGCCCCACCTACTAATACCATTACCTTCGGGGGTTGGGGTTTCAGTGTATGGATGTGAGGGGACACGAGCATTTGGACCATAGCAATCATTTACATAAATCTTGAAGGATGACCAGGATTTCTCCCCGTGAACAAGGAAGGAATCACACTCTAACTTGAGAAATGTACAGAGAGCGCATAGCATTGGAAAGGTTCTCACACATTTGCAGAGCGAACCCGAGAGCGCTAGGTATAGGTGGGGGCACGGTGAGCACGAGGCTCGAGGGATGGGCCATGGCTGGAGCCTGGGGGCCTGTAGAGTAGAGTAAGTTTGGACTCCATGAGTTGGGGAGCAATGAAGGAAGTGAAGTCAAAGAATGATCAGAAATGTATAGAAGCCAGTGGAGGAAAGGAAGGGGGAAATGATAATGGTGCCTAACAACAGCATGCCAGACAGTGTCTATGCCCTCTGTATAGACTTACTGAATCCCCACACCTCCAGTTCCCACAGTCGTGTGTCAGTGAGCATTCTGAACTGGGCAAAATCGAAGGCAAGGAGAATAGTTTATTATACAGGTTCGTTGAGAAATGATGGGGTCTTGAACTAAGATCATTTGAGTAAGGCTGGAATGAAGGCGTCTCATCAGCAGAATTGACAGGTCTTGGGCCATCTGCTGGAGGTGAAAGAGGGAGGCAGGAGGCTAGGACGGCCTCTCCACTTCTGCCTTGGACAGCTGTGTATGTGGCAGTGCCTTTCTCTGTGCTGGAGGCTATGACGGCAGGAGCGGGCTTCAGGCCAAAGGTGTTACGTTTAGGTTTGAACTTGGCATGTTTGGTCCTGATGGGATACGAAGGGGGTGTGCATTGGTTAGGAACACCTCTCAGGAGCTCACGTGTAGGGTAGGAGGTATATGTCAGGGCGTTTGTGATATTTGGGTAATGGTTGAATCTATGGCAGTAGTTGAAATGGACTAGGGAGTTTACTAAGGATGACACCTTAGAGAATATCGCCACTTGAGGAATGGTCACAGAGAGAGGACTAAGTGGTACCACTGCAAACTTCTGTGGTTCTTCACCATGATAAAATGTTCAGACATCATGGGGCGCCTCAGTGGCTCAATCAGTTGGGCGTCCAACTTCGGCTCAGGTCACGATCTCCCAGTTTGTGAGTTCGAGCCCCACTTCAGGCTCTGTGCTGACAGTTCAGACCCTGGAGCCTGCTTTGGATTCTGTGTCTCCCTCTGTCTCTCTGGCCCTCCCTGGCTCACACTCTGTCTATCTCTCAAAAATAAATAAACGTTAAAAAAAATGTTTAAAATTGTTCAGACATCATGAATGTTCAGTATTGATTGATTCTGTGAGGTGATGTACTATGAAATATGTATAGTAACACTTTAAAATTAGGGGCGCCTGGGTGGCGCAGCCGGTTAAGCGTCCGACTTCAGCCAGGTCACGATCTCGCGGTCCGTGAGTTCGAGCCCCGCGTCAGGCTCTGGGCTGATGGCTCAGAGCCTGGAGCCTGTTTCCGATTCTGTGGCTCCCTCTCTCTCTGCCCCTCCCCCATTCATGCTCTGTCTCTCTCTGTCCCAAAATAAATAAACGTTGAAAAAAAAAATTAAAAAAAAATAAAATAAAATAAAATCCAACTTGATTTTATTTTACATTTAATCCTAGCAAATATGATAAAACATCCCATGCCTAATTAGTAATAGACTATCAGTTAATAATAATTATTAAATTTGACTATTTTTCTCTCACTCTCTTAGAATTAAAAGGGTTACTAAGTATTGTTTCTAAAATCCAGGTCTAAAGCTGCTCAAAGAAACTGAATTGATGATTTCGTTTTCTCTACATACATGTCCTTGCTCTTAACAAGGAAGAATAGTTCACATTTTCCCACAGGTTTATAAATAGAGTATTTTAGTTGCTGATTAGTAAATGTTTATTGAAAATGATCCTTTTTCTAGAGAAAGAAAAGCTTGGCATAAAGGCTGACCCTGCATTTCTCCCATACACCTTTCTCGATAAACATAATCTGTTTCAAATATAATTCCTCTGCTGAGAATCAGACCAAAGACCACCAGAAAATAGGTGCTAACAGATCCTCTGTTCACCAGCATTGTTACCACGAGGCCTACTAGATGCTGAAGAAAGTTCTTCACGATGTTAGAAAGCCATAGGAGGCAATCCGTAAGCCTTCTGTGTAGAAGTTTTTAAAGGAGTTACAGTATATTAACAGCAACACTGAGTTCCATTTGCTGAATGCTTATTATGTGCTAGCTTCTGTACAAATAGGCACAACGCGTGCCTTCTCTCTTTTACCCTCCCCACTGCGTGTCCACACGCGCTGAACTGCTCAGACTCTTCCTCCAGATGTTCCCATTTGTAATTTCTTCACTTCTTGACTCAAGGTGAGATGTTTGCTCTGAATACCTTGCCCTCCCTCCTCTGTGGCGCCTCGTCGTCCTACAAGTTTATTGCCCCACAGTCTGCATGGTGGCTCCCTTCCCCGTGAGATCACTGAGAAAGCAGTGTTGATACCAATGAAGTATGTGGATGAAGAAAAAAATTATCATTCTATTCCAACATGCCAGCCTTTCTTAGTTCCATAGCCTCCAGTCATTTTCCTCCTGCATAGTTATTCGTACAATACCGCATTACTAATTTGTATTCTGCTTTTCCTCTTACACATCATATTTTCTCATATTTCCATATAATTTTCATAATTATCATTTTCATCATAAAAACAGTATTACCCCATTACAGAAAATAAATCACCCGTAATTGCCATCTTGATGACACTCCTTGCTTGTTTTCTCTCAGTACCTGTGTTACAAGTTAAAGGGGAGGGTGGGGATATTTAAATAGCCAAGGAAGCCTTGATTGACATGTTTTTATTTTGATAATGTTCATTTTAAAAGAAAAGTTCTTGGGGCACCTGGGTGGTCCAGTCAGTTAAGCGTCCGACTTCAGCTCAGGTCATGATCTCGCAGTTTGCGAGTTTGAGCCCCACGTCGGGCCCTGGGATGACAGCTCAGAGCGAGGAGCCTGCTTCAGATTTTGTGTCTCCTTCTCTCTTTGTCCGTCCCCTGCTCACATTCTCTCTCTCTCTCTCTCTCTCTGAAAAAAAAAAAAAATGCTTTCAGGGCTCCTGGGTGTCTCTGTCAGTTAAGCATCCAAAATCAGCTCAGGTCATGATCTCCCTGTTTGTGAGTTCAAGCCCTACATTGGGCTCCATGCTGAAGTCTCAGAGCCTGGTTGGGATTCTCTGTCTCTCTCTGCCCCTCCCTGACTCGCACTTTCTCTCTCTCTCTCTCTCTCTCTCTCTCCCCCTCAAAATAAATAAATAAACTTAATTAAAAAAAAGTTCTTTCAGAATTCACTTAACCTGCCTGTACTTCCATCATTCCACCTGTAGGGTGACGAGGTATGGAGCTTTATTGTCTCTAAGATTATCTCCTAAGTCCTTTTACAGTGTAGCCAGAGTGTGACTCTGTTTTAATGTGATGAACCTTGATGGCTTTGGTAATTGGTTGCCTTTTTTTTTTTTTTTTTGGTCATACGCCCCATTAAGAGTATGGTGAGAGCTTTGGACCCTCTCCACTTAAAAATGCCACTATGCACAAACATAAAAAAATGTTTCATGCAAGACCATCTGGGGACCAAGAATCTTTTGCTCTAAGCACAGGAAAGAAACATTTATGGAAATGACAGATTCAGAAAGTATTTCATATCCAAGAGGTGGGGAAAATGACATTCATTTTTCTCTAATACTGTGCAACCAATGACGCAAAAAATGGGAAGAAATTCTGAAAACACGTACATAAAACATTGCACAGTTACAGAAAAATATTGACTAAAATGAGCTTTAAGTATTTGGGGGGGCCCCTGGGTGTGTCAGTCAGTTAAGTATCCCACTTTGGCTCAAGTCATGATCTCGTGGTTCATGGGTTTAAGCCCCGCATCATGAGGCTCTCTGCTGACAGCTCAGAGCCTGGAGCCTGCTTCAGATTCAGTGTCTCCCTCTCTCTCTTCCCCTCCCCTGCTCGTGCTCTGTCTGTCTCTGTCTCAAAAGTAAACAAACGTTAAAAAATTTTTTTAATAATATTTGAGTGTGATTTGATTATTTAGGACAGTCACTGTGGCTGTAGTCAAAGACTCCTGAAGCCATATGTGGAATATACTAAACACAGGCTTCCAGGAGGAGAGGGCGATAATGGGCATGATCACGATGGTCTGGATGTGCTTTAAAAATTTGTATTAAAGGACTAGATATGTTCCCTAGCTTCACTGTACGTGAATGCTAAATCTGTGCAAGTGGTTGGTCGAGATTTTGTTTTCTGTTCGTAAGAGGATAAGCAGATACTGACATTCTGACTTTATACAGAGGAGACCACTCTTTCTGCCAAGACCCCCTTCCGACACGTGCAGGTAGCGGATCCTACTTTAAAATGCGATTATAATGGGGCAATGATGTAATGTTGAATGCCAGCCATTGAATGTAAGTTGCATTTTATGGCTCCAGTTAAATTGCTCAAGATTTTTCTGCTGAGTTAGAGAAGATAGGAGGAGAAAGTCGTTTTAGAAAACAAAATATGAAGCGTCTCATTTTTTAAGATGTAGATGGTGTTTGCTTTGAGATTTAGATGTTTAAAGGAGTATCGAGAGGATGCTCCAGCTTTGGAAATGCCCGAGTTGAGCCGAGAGAGAAAATGATCAGCAGACAGCTCTTCTCCTGAGAGACTGTCGAGTCATCACTAAGAGTGACTTCTTTCCACTGCACTAACAAGATAATGGATTCTTCTAAGAGTTATCACGTCCTATTGGTTCTGTTTCTCTGGAGAACCCCGACTAATATAGTACTATTATCATGCCCATTTTCAAACAGACAAGGAGACTGAGCCTTTAAAAATGTAAAGAACTTGCTTGAGTTGACACAGCAAGTAAATTGTGAAGCAGGGATTGGAACTCAGGCCAACTGGATCTAGATCCTTCTTTCTTAGAGGTTACAGAAGGATCGCTTTCATGGTTGCTTTTATTTTCTGTTCAGTCGGGGAATTCCAAATTGCTGGCCTTTTTAGGAAACATCTTTAATGCTACAGCCTGTGACTGTGACCCAGAAGGAAAGTCAAGAAGCTCGTATAAAGTAATTAAATCAATGTGTTATTTATTCATTGGATTGAATGGATATTTATTGACTGCCTGTGATCTCTCAGGCACCATGCCAGGCATTAGGGATACAAAGATGGAAAGGCCAGGGTTCTGTCCTCAAGGGGCCTGTCACACTGTCTAGGGGAGGCAGACATGCAAACAGCAGGTACACTCTAGAAGCTCTCTCATTTCTGGAGTGAAATATGTACAAATGTAGTGAGAACATGGGAAAAGAACACATATTCTTGTTTTTCACACCTATTCCATGTATTTGTGTATATATTTTTTAATGTTTGTTTATTTTTGAGAGAGAGAGAGAGAGAGAAAGAGAGAGAGAGAGAGAGAGAGAGAGAGAGAGAGAGACCGGGTGCAAGTGGGGGAGGGGCAGAGAGAGCCAGAAACACAGAATCCGAAGCAGGCTCCCAGCTCTGAGCTCTCAGCACAGAGCCCAACATGGGACTCAAACCCACAAACCGTGAGATCGTGACCTGAGCCACCCAGGTCAGACACAACTGACTGAGCCACCCAGGCACCCCTGCATACATTTTTAGTAACTAAAACAGAAACGTGATATACAGTTATACTCTGGAAAGTGTGGGTGGGTGTATACAAGCATGGTCTGTGTACGTATACATTTTTTTTTTAATTTTTATTTATTTTTGAGAGATAGAGACAGATCACGAGTGGGGAGGGGCAGAGACAGAGGGAGAGAGACACAGAATCTGAAGCAGGCTCCAGGCTCTGAGCTGTCGGCACAGAGCCCAAAGTGGGGCTTGAACTCACAAGCTGTGAGATCATGACCTGAGTCGAAGTTGGACGCTTAACCAACTGAACCACCCAGGCACCCCTGGTCTATGTATGTATAAAGTAGCATTAATATTTTTCTTGCCTGGATACTCAAGGGATTCTTAATCTTTGAAGTTTAATGACATAACTAAAATATATAGCATTTTTTTTCTGGAATACATTGTGCCTTTTCAACATTTATTTATTTTTTTGGGGGGGGACAGAGAGAGACAGAGCATGAACGGGGGAGGGGCAGAGAGAGAGGGAGACACAGAATCGGAAACAGGCTCCAGGCTCTGAGCCATCAGCCCAGAGCCTGACACGGGGCTCGAACTCACAGACCGCGAGATCGTGACCTGGCTGAAGTCGGACGCTTAACCGACTGCGCCACCCAGGCGCCCCCATTGTGCCTTTTCAATCTTTAGATTATAAAGAGTATAAAGATCACGTTGTTCTTAAGGGAAAATCAAGAATTAAAGTGCATTGGCAGTTTTAAGTACTAAGGAAGAAGTGTCAAAACTTTGAGGCATTTCTGGAGGGTAGAGAAGAATAAGAAGGGCCAGTGCAACCTTAGAGGCTAGGCAGTTTGAAATATGGTGACATTTTGTAGGATTCAGGGACTGCTCCCCATGCCAAAGATTCCTTCCCTCCAGCTTATAACAGTGCCTGAAATTATGCCAGTAAAATCTAGATGAAGGCGCTTTGCCCAATTGTGTTTTGTAGAATTTCATTATTTTGTGAAATGTTAAAAGATGTTCTAGGCAGGGAAATAGTTCCATAAGTAAACAAGGTTGGAAAATACTACAGCTAATACCCCACTTAGTAATTCATTACTCCTTCAGGTAGTAAAGATCCTAGAAAGTCCCATAAGAAAAAAAAAATCTTTATTTATACCAGTACTTCCCACATTTATTTGACTACATAATTCTTTTTCTCATGGAATATTAGATTACGATATTATTTCTCTGAAGAATCTTCCTTTAAAATTCTGATGTATCTGGGAGAAGCTAATCAGTGATGCTGATTAATAGTAACATATTAATGATGTAATACAATAATATCTAAGCTTCGGTGCATATTTACTGTACCCCAGGCACAGATCTAAAGTGGCCTTAATGTGTTATCTTATTTAAATACAGCAATCCTGTGACCTTCCTCATTTTACAGAGGAAGAGATTTAGGCTTGACAGGATTTACACACCTGTTTCCTGGTCACACAGTTAGTAAATGACAGAGCCAGGATTCAGGCCTTGGTAGCACGGTTCCAGAGACTCTGTTATTGGCCCCTTTTTCCACGCCAGCAAGCAGAGAGAAGCACCTTGCTGAGTCGGCGTCCTCATGGACAAGGACGGAAAGCAGTCAGAAGAGGAGGCTGTCCTTGAATGCTGGGGAGGAGCGGTGTGGTCAGAGTTCAGGAAGGAGTACTGTAGAAGAAAGTCAAGGGCAAGGGTGGTGGTGCACTCCACCCGCTTTCCAGTTTGGTCTGGAGGTGGCCTCGAACACAAGAAAAGAAGACACAAGAAATGTGGGGGGGGGGGGGGGGGTGGCCAAGAAAAGCAGAGTACAGGTTAAAATTAATCATCATTGCCTCCAAGTCAGCAGCAGTCTGACCAAAGATGAAAACAGGACAAGTCAAGTCCCTTACAGGAAAAAATCACGGGGAGACGACGTCTGTTTTGACACGTCCTGTTGTAATGCCCAGTTCTGTGCAGTGAGACTCTCCACAGGCCCCATGGACACGGCAAATGGTATTGAGTCAGCAGATTCGAACAACAGAGACATTCAGAAAATTTTGCCCTTTTTCAGCTGTAGCTGAAAGTAGCATTTTGATGGAGTGTTTGTGGACAGTAACTACATTTGAGTATGTAATATTCTTAACACAGAAATGTTTTCCAAATATTGTTTTAGTGATGGGATAGGATAAGGAAAGACATACGCTATCATCGTGTTTTCCGTTAGTAGAATGTCAGTCCCTAGAGTGAGGGTGGAGCCCCGAGGGCTGTCCTATCGCTGGGAACCTGTCCCCTTAGAATCTCAGAATCCTGTGTCTTCTAGGACAAGTCTCCACTCCTCCTGCCTCTCTACCTGATGTTACCCACACCTGTGCTTTTTCTCTGCTGCTCAGGTGACTTCCCTCTGCCCAGCTGATTTGACCTTGTACCATTCTAGGCCTCATTATGGAAAGACACTTGTAGCAAAGCCAGGCACTGGGGCCTCCTGGTTTTCATTCTCCATCATCTCCACTATACTACCAAGTTTTCTTTCCAAAAGACAGAAGTTAGAATTAACACAGCATGTCAGTGTCTTTTCAGGCTGATTTAAAAAGAAGTCTTTTTCCTAGACATCAGAAAGTTCTGTGTAACAAAAATATTTCCATGGCCTAGGAAATGGTCTCCTTACTGCAAGCAGTACTCGATGCAACAAAATTATAACAGAAAAAAACAGATACGTATCATCTCTTGGATTTTCCATTATTGATATTTAACCTGAAATACCATCTTTACAACTTGATGGCAAAAACAAGATGGCCAGTTCACAAACCCCACACGAAAATTTGCATGATTCAGCCTATCAGTGATCAGAGAAAGAGCACACAAACCGATAAATTAAGAATTTAGTAGTAACAACAAATCTACTGGGGCTTCAACCTCCCTTAATTAAGAAGTCTTAAAGGAAGATTAGCATTTTGTGTTGATGTTTACCTCTGAAATTTTGAACAAAACAATGTCAGCAGAAGATACCCTAAGGAGCATTTTTGGAAAAATCCCAACAATTGCATAGAGCCACACAGATGAAATGAATTAATTAGCTTGGATAACACTATTTCTTCTAAAGCATCTGAAATAGACTCCTGAAACTCATAAAAACCCTTGTATTTTCTAGCATATGTGAGAGTTTAAGGGTGCCTCAGAGGCTACTTTGAAAGATTTGCTATGAAAGTCCCTTGATAAAATGTACTGTTGCCAGAGTTAAAAAATAAAAAATAGAAAAGGCTGCCTGTAGTATTATCCAATTGTCAGTGTCTTCATAGAACTGGAAAGAGACTTTAGAGCACTTCTACGCTGTCTCTTTTTACCAGAGAGTGAACTGATACCTAGATTGGCTCTGGACTGAGCGAAGGTCCCATAGCGAGCCAGGGCTAGACCCCAGATTGCTTAGAAGATGAAGTTGACTGCTTTTCCCACCCTACCTACCATGTTGCTTGGTTGGCATTGGACTTACTTTACAGTGTGAAATCAACTTTGTTGATTGAGATAAGAGCTCATAAGCATATTCTCTGTACAACTTGGTTCAGTTCTTCCTACCTCCCTTTATAACCTACCAGCAATACTAATTAGTAAGGCAAACACTTTGACCTGGGTGCGGTGATTTTGGCCTAGACTGAAGAGACTGACAGAGTGGGCGATTTACGTTCCTTTTAGAAGGTTCTTCTTCTCCCTCCTTGCCTGAAACTTCCCTGAAGTGGCTTACCAAGAAGCAGTGAGCAAAAGGCTCCTGAAGAGATAATGTGAAAGCTTTTCACTGCCTCCTTAAGTTCCTCTCGTTCGTGTCTGGCCTTCTCTGTCTACATCTTTGGAACAGAAGAGAAAAAGCGCAGGTGTGGTGTAACGAACATCCGGTAGAGAGGTAAGAGGAATAGAGACCTGTTCTGGAAGACACAGGATTCTGAGATTCGAAGGGGACAGATTCTCAATGATTTGATAGCCCTCCCTCCCCTCTCCATTTATACTGTAGGAACTGACACACCGTTAAGGGAAAACGTAAAATGGGATTATACGTTTATAATCCCATTGTGTACTTGGTTGCAGAAGGAGGCAGAGCTCTGAGTGAGACCCAAGATGATACTGAAACCAGTGACAAGATGTCTTTTTCTTGATTCCATATACATATGTCCTTGTCCCAATATACAGTGACAGACTTGCCAATTTAAGTGATAAAATTTCAAATCCTGAAAGTTAACCTATTGTACTTGAACAGTACGAAATTGCTGACTTTCAACTATATTTTACCTGTAAAAGGGCAATTTCATATGGCTTAAGTTAAGCAGTAAAAATCAACAAATGAGAGCCTGTATGGGTGCAAAAACGTCTGCTGGCTGGTGCATATTAAACATTGTTAGAAACAAAAAACTAAAACGTAAACCATTTCCTTACCTTTGTCAAATGGCAAGCCAACAGGTAGTCTTACATTCTGCCAGAGGGATCATTGATTAATACAACCACTAAGTATGGAAATACTTAAACTTAGCGTTTTTCACTTATAGATATTTATATCCAAGTAGTATACTGATATGTGAGTAAATATTTTTGCACAAATATGTTCATCGCAGCTTGTTTACAGCAGCAGAAATTTGGAACCAAATTGGCAGTAGGAAAATGGTATTGTTCTATATCCACATGACGTTGCGTTATATGGTGACCAGAATAATATTTACCATGGATTTTTAATGATACTGAAAAGTGTCTAGGATATAAGAAGGGAATAAAGTAACCAAACACCATAAAATACCTAGGACTACACCTAACCAAAGAAGTGAAAAATCTATGCACTGAAAAGTATAGAAAGTTTATGAAAGAAATTGAAGCAGACACAAAAAAAATGGAAAAATATTCCACGCTCCGGGATTGGAAGAACATGTATTGTTAAAATGTTGATACTGCTTAAAGCAATCTACATATTCAGTGTGATCCCTATCAAAATAACACCAGCGTTCTTCACAGAGCCAGAATAAACAATCCTAAAATTTGTATGGAACCAGAAAAGACCCCAAATAGCCAAAGCAGTCCTGAAAAAGGAAACCAGAGCTGGAGACATCACAATCCCGGGTTTCAAGCTGTATTACAAAGCCTTAATCATCAAGACAGTATGGCACTGGCACAAAAACAGATACTCAGATCAATGGAACAGAATAGAGAACCCAGAAATGGATGCAGAAACATATGGTCATTTAATCTTTGACAAAGCAGAAAAGAATATCTAGTGGAATAAAGACAGTCTCTTCAGCAAATGGTGCTGGGAAAACTGGACAGCAACATGCAGAAAAATGAACCTGGACCACTTTCTTACACCATACACAAAAATAAACTCAAAATGGATGAAAGACATAAACATAAGACAGGAAGGCATCAAAATCCTCGAGGAGAAAGCAGGCAAAAACCTCTTAGACCTTGGCCGCAGCAACTTCTTACTCAACGTGTTTCCAGAGACAAGGGCAACAAAAGCGAAAATGAACTGTTGGAACCTCATCAAAATAAAAAGCTTCTGCACAGCAAAGGAAACAAATCAAAAACTAAAAGGCAACCGACAGAATGGGAGAAGGTATTTACAAATGACATATCAGATAAAGGGCTAGTATCCAAAATCTATAAAGACCTTATCAAATACAACACCCAAAAAACAAATAATCCAGTGAAGAAATGGGCAAAAGACATGAATCGATACTTCTCCAAAGAAGATACCCAGATGGCCAACTGGCACATGAAAAAATGCTCTACGTCACTCATCATCAGGGAAATACAAATCAAAACCACAATGAGATACCACCTCACACCAGTAAAAATGGCTAAAATAAACAACTCAGGCAGCATGTTGGTGAGGATGTGGAGAAAGAGTATCTCTTTTATACTGCTGGTGGGAATGCCACCCTGGAAAACAGTATGGATGTTCCTCAAAAAATTAAAAATAGAAGTACGACCCTATGACCCAGCAATTGCACTACTTTATCCGAGGGATACAGGGGTGCTGTTTCAAAGAGGCACAGGCACCCCAAGTGTTTATAGCAGTGCTATCAATAGCCAAAGTATGGAAGGAGTCCAAATGTTCATCGAAGGATGAATGGATGAAGAAGATGTGGTATACACACACATACACACACACACATACACACACACATATACATACAGTGGAGTATTACTTGGCAATCAAAAAGATTGAAATCTTGCCATTTGCAATGACGTGGTTGGAACTAGAAGGTATTATGCTAAGTGAAATTAGCCAATCAGAGAAAGACAAATATCATATGACTTCACTCATATGAGGAATTTAAGATACAAAACAGATGAACATAAGGGAAGGGAAGCAAAAATAATATAAAAACAAGGAAGGGGACAAAACATAAGAGACTCTTAAAATATAGAGAACAAACAGTTGCTGGAGGAGTTGTGGGTGGGAGGATGGGCTAAATGGATAAGGGGCATTAGGGAGGACTCTTGGGATTAGCACTGGGTGTTATATATAGGGGATGAATCACTGGAATCTACTCCTGAAATCATTATGGCACTGTATGTTAACTAACTTGGATGCAAATTAAAAAAATAAAAATTAAAAAAAAATTAAGTGAAGGAACAGTACTAACCTCTTTCAGAAAGAAAAAAAGGGAGGAATAAAGCAGTATCTGAATGATATATGTATCGTGATCTTAACTGTGTGTTAGCTAGGAAGAAAATACAACAAAACATTGACAGTGGTTATTTTCTTGGCACTTTTCATTGTGTTATGCAATTAACATGTATTGCTTTTATAATGTGGGAGGACATTTAAAATAATTGCTTGCTGGATATCAATTTATAAAGTCGGGATATCTCTCTGGCAAAGGTTGCGTGTCTACACAGAACCATGGGCATCTGCGTTTCGAACTATTTTCCTGGAGGAGTTGGTGCTGAGAGTCTGGGGACCACACAGAGAATTATGAATGGTGGTTAGGTTTATTTGAAACAGGCCTGAGCACCAAGTATAAATGCTTGTCTCTTTCAGTCACCTGTCTCTAGAAAATGAAAGTTTGGAGTATAGTTTGTTCAGCGTCTTGTTAGGTGTCTGCCCTGAGGACCCCAAACCATGTCTTTCCTTTCTATATCCTCTTTACCTCGCACAGTACCTGGCAACAAGAAAAATGTTCCGTTCTTTCATTTGGTTTATTGAGTGGATTAAGTGGTAAAGAGCACAGTTTTGAAATCCTAAAAAAAAAAAAAAAAAAAAAAAAAATGGACTCCTAGCTCCCTTAACTTACCAGCAGTGTGACAGTAGGCAGATTCCTTAACTTCTTGGTGCCCATTTGAAAATGACTTCATGGGGTTGTTGGAAGGATTAAATGTATTAATACAAATATACAAGTTCTAGAATAATGCTCAATAATGGGAGCAGCTGCTACTGCTTTTATACAGGACTGCCTGCATTTTAATGTTTTCCAAAAAAGAAAAGGTATCTGGGTTTTCAACAAACAACAACAACAGACATTGCAACACCAAACACTTTTAAGAGAGGGAAATTAGAACCCTTTTACTAACAACAAATCTCAGGAGGGGCCCTTAGGTGGCTCAGTTGGTTAAGCGTCTGACTTCAGCTCACGTCATGATCTCAGGGCTCCTGAGTTTGAGCCCCCACTGGGCTTTGTGCTGGCAGCTCAGAGCCTGGAGACTGCTTCGGATTCTGTGTCTCCCCCTCTCTGTGCCCCTCTCCCCTTCACACTCTGTGTGTCTCTCTCTCAAATATAAATAAACATTAGAAAAAAAAAAAAAAGAACAAATCTCAGGAAAAGGACTGTGGAGAAAATAGGGTTCTCTGAAAGCAATTTAACAGATTACTGCTGGACATTTCTGCTTCAAGTGACCCTCACAGTCCCGGGACTTACCTACTGTGGGACCTCTCAAAAGTACTTCAAAGTTTCTTGGTTTTCTTTTGATTTTTGTAGCCATAGAAAATAAAAATCAACTACAGAGAACATAACTCTGTGGAGTAGAATTTCTTAATCTCATGACTTTTGCCCCCATCTCTTACATTGATGATGACGATACGGATTCCCTTATATGTTACACGTGAATATTAAATGAGGGATGGCGCGGGGCGCCTGGGTGGCGCAGTCGGTTAAGCGTCCGACTTCAGCCAGGTCACGATCTCGCGGTCCGTGAGTTCGAGCCCCGCGTCGGGCTCTGGGCTGATGGCTCGGAGCCTGGAGCCTGTTTCCGATTCTGTGTCTCCCTCTCTCTCTGCCCCTCCCCCGTTCATGCTCTGTCTCTCTCTGTCCCAAAAATAAAAATAAACGTTGAAAAAAAAATATATTTAAAAAAAAATAAATGAGGGATGGCGGGTAAATGAATTAGAGTGTCAGGCAAACAGTTGATTCAACTTAATAAATGCTTATTCATTTTATTTTACCTCCTCACTTTCTGCTCATCTTTCTGCACCCCACAGTTTCTATGTAGTTTTCATACATTGAACAGGGTTAACGTGTTTTCATTAGGATTGGCATCATTTTCCAAAAACTTCTCCAAAAGGCTGCAATTGAAAAAAAAATATGTATATATATATATATATCCTTTTGATATTCCTGCCATGAAAAAAGAGAAGAGGCGCTCTGAGAAGTTAATCCATGCAGTGAAAATATGAAGCCCTCTACCCTCTTCTACCGCAGGAAGTCTCATGGGCATTTCACTATGGTGTCTCTAACGTGGGGACAAATCCATTGACCCCTCTTAGGAGGGCTCCAGCATGCTGTGGGCTGAGAGGATTTGGCCCAAGAATATGGCGTTTTACTGAGGCAGACAAGCCACTGGACTTTGTTTGATGTGAGCCTCTCAGTTCAAAAACATCCTAGTCTTAGAGGAGTGATTTCCTCTGAGACAGTCAGCAAAGAAACTTTCTTTGTCAGATATGTTCACTTTTCTTTTGGGTAATATTTGAAATAATGAGAAAGTTAGTGGTTTCAAGTGTATTGAGTAGCTTGGTGATTTACTTTCTATTAGCTAAGGAGCTGCTTAATATTGATCAAGCTTTTGCTAATCTGGGGATTATTGGGATCTGTTATACATACACACAGACCTTTCTTCTTTGACATCTGCAAGGTGGTAGGAAAGACAGTAAATTGAAAATTCCAAGACGGGGTTTTGATCCCAGTTGGGCCATTTATTAGGTAGGCGATCTTGGGTAGGACATTTATCTTCTCCAGGTCTCAATTCCTGTATAATTAAGTACAGATAATCACCAGGTAACTGCGATGGTTACCAGCAGTAGGTAAGATAAAATGTGTGAAAACTTTTTATAACCTTTAAGTCCTACATAGAGGTAGGTGAAGCTTTTAGGCCTTTGGCTGCTATCCTTGTCTTAAGATTGTTTGTGAGTACAAGCTTTTGTTTTGTTTTCCTATGAAATGAGCTTAATCCTGTTGCTTAAGGAGATCTTACATTTTCATTTAACTGGGTGTTGTATGAAATCAGAATCACTATTTCTTCCCCTTGATTTCAGGTCTTAATATTTATTTCTTTTTATTTATTTGTTTTAGAGAGTGCCTGCGAGTGCGAGAGGGAAAGGAAGAGGAAGGGGGTGTTGGGGGGGGAGAGAGAGAGAGAGACTATCCTAAGCAGGCTGTGTGCACAGCACACAACCTGATGCAGGGCTCACTCAATCCCATGACCCTGAGATCATGACCTGAGCAGAAATCAAGAGTCGGACACTCAACTAACTGAGCCACCCAGGCGCCCCTCAGGTCTTAATATTTAAATGGAAGTGATCTCTAGCAGATAAAGCCACAACCCACCTGCGTTTTGATTGAATTTATCACTGGTTTCCATGTAACCTGTGGTAGGTAAAAATTTTAAAGCAGAATAGCTTTATAGTGTACATAAGATTTAAAAATGGCTGGTTCTTATTTTGAAAACCCAAGGTTAATGGCATACTTCTAACTATGGTCGACTCAGAATTAGAAGTTGTGATATATCTCTAGATGTGTATGGGGGTTGTTTTTGTTTTTTTGTTTTGTTTTTTACCATGAGCATATCATTTGTTTCTTAATCACTAAAAGCATCATGTTTTTTGTAAGTATAGGATAAAAATAAGAAGGGAATGTATTTTGGGGCACCTGGCTGGCTCAGTCAGTATAGCATGTGATTCTTGATCTCTGGGTTGTAAGTTCGAGCCCAACATGGGGTGTAGAGATTACTTAAAAATAAAAAAAAATCTTTAAAAAGAAAAGGGAATGGGGCGCCTGGGTGGCTCCATTGGTTAAGTGTCTGACTTTGACCCAAGCCATTTTTTTTAAAGAAAAGGAAATGTATTTTAAGGTCTTTGCATAACATAGCATTGTGATAAAGTTTATACTTGGAGTTTTTCTAGAAATGACCTAATAAAACTTTTCCTTTTTCTGCATGAATCATCTTCCTCTGTATTTATAATCTTTCTTACAAGGAAACTATCAGATTAACCCATCATTTTTATTTCCTCATTGTTAAATAAACATACACACTTTAAACTTTACCTGTGAATTATAGTTACTCTCCCTCTTGTAATTTATTTCCTTATTCTCTTCAGAGACCCCTTTGGGACACAAAGTGGCATGTGATTTCTGGGCGACTTGCTTTCTCTTCTAAGGACAGAGTACCTAACTCTAGGAGATTTATGTAAAATCAGTCTTAACCTATATATACAGTTAATGATAATACTATAATTTGTGTGATGTTATATTACATTATGTTATTATATATCTGCTCAGCTTAGGGATGCAACCCCATAAAACTGAAGTAGAATGAAATCTAGTGAAGTTCAGACAGAGCTATCCGATGCTTCCTCTTCAGTAAGATTTCTTCTATTTGCTTTCTGTTACTTGCTTTTAGGAGACTCATATTTAGAACTTCTGTTCTTATAAAAAAAAGAGAGAGATAGCTTTATAATTACTATGTAAGAACTGTGAAGTGGAAAAGAATGCATTGGCAAGACATATTACAATTACTTTGTCATGCATCTGGTTATGTTGGCGTATTTGTTTAATTAAATTCCCTGCTAATTATAACTGTATGTACTTGTGTTAATTATTATTTGCTTAACACAGGAAACAGTGTAATTCTTTAAAGGAAAGCAACTCGCTTGCTATTTAAATTAAATTCCAATGTAATATGCTTTCTAAAATAATAGTAGTGACATTTTATTAGAATGGTGGTGGAAAAATATTTATCTAACTCAATGGAATTTGGACTCGCTAACATTCAACCGAGTTGTTTTAATATCAAGTTGTAATTGGGAATAATAAATTTTAGAATATAAGGATCAACATTATACCAAACCTACCCACACATGAAGGATAGATTCTCACCCTGCAGGGTAAACTTTCTCCATCATTCTGAAACTCCTTATCCACTATTCTAGAAGAGAGGAAGAGAATTAGTACTTGACAATGATTCTCAAAGGCCCAACAAGTGCAGTTTACTTTCTAATATGTTCTCTGAAACATTTGCTTAATGTCAGCCTGCCCAGGTCACTTGGTTTTTCATATAGTTAGAGGTTTTCTCCAGCTTGCAAATCTTTATCACTAGAGTGAAAATAAGATTCCCAACAGAGTTGGGTCTTTTCTCTTTCACTGTTTTCGTCTTCTCTCAGTTTGAAGCATTTGCTCCTTCCTCTTTAAGTTTCCCCTTCCTCCCACTCTTTTTCAGGCGCCAGATATTTTTTTAAAATTTCTCCCACTTACCTTGTGATGTGCTGGGAACTCTTATTTACAGAACTGTCCCCTTTCATTGCATGCTTGGAACTATTCAGAGAGCTTGATTCTTCTCTTTTCTTTCATTTGGTTTTAAAATTAATTTCCTTCTTTAAAATACTTAAAATTTTTTTGGCAAGGTATTCTTTGTTTTCTAATTCACATCAAAAACTTTCTTTTCTTATCTCAAGAGCTTTAGCTTTGGCTCCGGACAGAAATGGATTTAGAGCATGCCTCCTTAGGTAAATTGCCAATTATCTGTGAGTCAGGATCTTTATTTATAAAAGGGGGCTATCAGTGGTATCTGCCTTATAGGGCTAGAGAAGAAAAATCAAATGACATATGTAAAGCACCTAATTTAAACTATCACGAAGGTTAGATAATGAACCTTAGTTGGCAAAATGAAAAATACTGCATTGTTTTTTGAGAGGGATTCCTTGTCACTATTGGAAATTTGTATTAGGCTCACAGAAGGTATTATGTCTTAGCTACATGATAGCACTAACGAATTCCCTAAAATTTGATGCTGAAGTCAGGACAGATGTTCAGTTCAGTTCAACAAACGCTTTTTGATCGACTGCCATCTTTCCAGGCACTGAACTGTGCCTGAGAGGAAAAGGGCAAGGCCCCTCTTCTCAGGGAACCGTGGTCAAGTGAAGGAGTCAGATCGGTAAATGGATAATTTCAAAATATTGTAATACACGCTATGGGAAAATACAGAGAACAAGCTATGGGAACACAGGAAGGAGGGTATCACATCAGAGGCATTTAAGCGGAGTAACTGGGCAAATGGGAATGCCGTTCACCAGATGATGGAATACGGCAGGAAGAGCAGGGGTTTGGGTTGAGAGAGGAGCTACCGATCACATTTTGAATCCGAGCATCCTCCATGTCGTGCTGGTGGAGATGGACAGCAGGCAGTCGAAATTTTGTGTCCGAAGCACTAGTCGTAAATTTTGTATTTAATGGTATATAACGTGACTTGAAGCTACTACAATAATGATAGTGAAGGTGGGCATACGAAGTAAAAAAAAAAAAAAAAAAAAAAAAAAAGGTAGGTGACGGCTGTTTAAGGTTAGATGGAAGAAATGTATGTCGCTGAAGAGATCAAAAAGGAGCAGTCAGGGGAGAAGGAAAAGGGAAGTGTACAAGCAATGGAAGAATAGCCACGTGCCTCCTTCCTGCGTGAGGGGGCCATTTCAGGCGACAGTGTTGGATGGCGTGAAGACATCAGACCCGATGAGTGCTACCAAGAGATCGCCTGTTACTTTCAGACAAGCATGTTCTGTGAGAGCCATTCAGGAGGGGTGAGGCAGTACCGACTGCTAGTGTAGACCGCTCTAAAGAAAACTTAGAGGGGAGAAGAGAGCGGGTTCTGTCTCCTTTGGAAAGGCAATGGCCAGTCGAGGGTAACATGTCAGAGTGTAAGCTACTCTCAGCTTAGCTGTAGCCTGTAACTTCCTGTCCTTTTCCTGTGTCAACAAAGGAGAGGATCCTACCATCTAAATCCTCTTGGACATTGTCTCCAACAGCATGAGTTAATGAATAGCCACGGAATGTTTTTCCAGCGCAAGTTGAGAGTAATTGAATAGATTTGGACTTTAAAGCTGCCATGAAATAAGTTTTGGTGCCACTGACAAGCCTTCACATGAATATGATTTGTGAAGAAATGAATTCAGGATGAGTGACCAAGGGGGATTGTAATCTTGGACTAGGGTGAAGGGCAAGAATGATCTGTAAGTGAAGTAGCAATTAGAACGTAATTTTAATTTGTTTTTAAAAGTTTTCTTTCTAGAATTATATATGTTTAAGAATTCAGCTATGACTCGGGGCACCTGGGTGGCTCAGTGGGTTAAGCGTCCAGTTTAGGCTCAGGTCATGATCTCGTGGTTCATGGGTTCGAGCTCCACGTCTGGCTCTGTGCTGACAGCTCGGAGCCTGGAGCCTGCTTCGGACTCTGTATCTCCCTCTCTCTCTCTCTCTGTCTCTCTCTTCTCTCTCTCAAAAATAAATAAATGTTAAAAAAAATTAAGACTTCAGCTATGACTCCGGCAACTTCCATCAGTTGGTGATAATAAAATAGATCAGTTGCAACTTCAGTATTTTTAGGGGAGGCATGGAAACCTGATGGTAGGAGGAGGATCTTGAATAAGTTTCCAAACTGAAAAAGAACACAGGGGCCCAGTAGCTTCCTGTCTCGAAAATAATGTTGCTTGTCTTCTTTTCTATCAGCATATTTTACTTTGCCTTTTATGGATCAATATATCATTATATATAGACAGTATTATGGGAAGCAGTTCTTTTCAAAATTGTCTTTGTTGTGTCCTAATAGAAAATTCTGCCTTGTGGCATGTCTGTATTGCTAGAGAAGACAGCCCAAATGCATCTTCTCCAGCAACTTGTAAACAAGATGTCTTACATTGATTAATTACTGATGAAAATCCTGAATGATTAGCACCTTTTACATATACAAGCATCCTGCCTGGCCCCTGTGGGAAACTAACTGACTCTAAAGAACTAAGTCTCAGCCAGAGGTATAGAAGTTGCTGTTTGCAGCCTCTAGAACCACAGTGGTTGTGGGGGTGGGAGCAGCGGTAATGACTAGAACTAATAAATCACCTCTATCCGGCAGTTCTACTGTCATAATTCACAGTGACTCTACCTCTAATCAGCAACATATTTGACTACTCCCAAGACACCCACAAAGTTACATTACATGACTGACTCTTCACACACTCTAGCCTTAATCGTAGGGCTCCCATAAAGTCATGAGACTGTCATCTTCATGACTTCATGTGAGGGGTTCCAGGGACACTTCCACGTCTACAAGTTCTTCTCCCATGAGTCTGCTACTGCACTTGAACTCTGCTACTGGAGACTTACTGACTTCATGTATTGTTTTCATTCATTTGTCCACTCAGCCATCAGGTATTTATTTGTCGCATGTCTTCAGTGCGTGTCACTTCTTCCTAGGCACTCTTAAGAGATAAAGGTATGATTCCTTGTCAAGGGAAGAGGAGACGAAAGTCGCAGTTTCTCTCCTGTAGGAGAGACACGGAATGAAAGGTGATGCGACACATACATTAAGAAGTTTAAATAAAATGTTGTGGCAGTTCAAAGAGGGCTAGAAATACTTCTGGCCAAGAGATTTAGGGTATACTGCCTGGGGGGGGGGGGGATGACATTTAGGCTAGATGTCAAGGATGGGGAATATCCCCCATGCACCACATTTAAATTTTCTTTCATCCACAAAGTAGGCATCTTATTTATGGATATCTTGCACGGTGCTTTGGTTATATAGAAGTGTAGTGAATGTTTGAAATGAATGTTCTCCAACCAAATGTGTTTCACCCCAGGATAAAAGTAAGTGAGGGGAAATCTCGAGGCACACTTTTTTGCCTTTTTCAAAGGTGGTCTCAGCTAAGGCACTCAGGATAAAGTCTAATTGGGAGGTAACACGAGGGTAGTAAATAATCAAGTGCTGAGGAAGATGGCATAATTTTGAGGAGATAAACTCCAAATGGAGGGGCTTATGGTCAGTAGCTCATAAATGAACTTCTCGAGTATAGTCTTTCTCCCCAGAGCAGTTTTTGTGAAACGCCTACCCAATTCCTTTGTTACCCTACCCTCCCTATAACCCTTCCACACCTTCTGTGTATCTTCATTGAAGCTTGCAAGATCTGGCCCTGTGCCTGCAGCTTCTTCTTTTGCTTTGCTTTGCTTTGCTGTGCTTTAAATCTGTGCCTCTCTCATACCCAAATGTTGCACCATGGTCTGGCTTCAGTATCTGCTGTCCTCTGATGAGTCTTTCCTGAGAACTCATTTCTCCTCCCTTTCTTTTCCACTGTACGCGGTATATATCTGTGTCACAGAATCTCTGGTATTTAATGCGCTCATGTGTTTTCCTCTTACTAGATAGTATAGTTTTTGAGAACAAAAAACATACCTTTATCTACATATCCCCAGTCACTAACACTATCCCTGATACATAGTTATTGCTCAGTAAATACTAGTTGGAGAGATAAGGAGACGTGTAGGCAAATGAACAGCTTTGTCCTGAGCTGACCCTGTGTATACCACCCCAGTTCACAAAACCCATTAACTTTGTTAAACCTGTGGGCCACCATCTAAGGCCTGAGCCACATAAGTCTCTGGACAAGGTATCGCAAGCAGAGCTAATGTAGGGAAACCCAGAATGTGATTTTCAATATGGTAATTATTTATCTCTCATGGGCAGATGTAAATATCATTTAATGTATCCACAGATTACTGGATTTTATTGGCTCCTGAATGTGTCATAATTAAGTAACTGCTTCTGACTCTGTAGTCAAGATCATACCATTTAAAAAATTGAACATAATTACCTGCTATGATCACTTAGATAAAATATTATGGCTTATTTTACATTTCAATAATGCACATGATGGAGCTCTTTCAACATTTACCAGCATCCTGGATCTCAGCTAATTCTTCAACAGAAGTTGCAACTGACTTTACCACAAGTCATAGGGTTATTTTTCGACCTTTGGCACTAGGATCATTCCCATGCTGTCTGATCACTCTTCACGGAAGAAAGATGGGAGCGGGTATGTCTAATGAGTGGAGTCTGAAGGTAAATTAAGTGGCTGACAAGCAGTATGCCAATTCAGTTTGCTTTGGGATCCTATGTGTGTTTAGTGAATATTTGTTGACCAATTCCTTTGTCTGGGTCCAGAGATTTTCAGAAGTTTTGCCCATAACCGACAGTGTATGAGTATGCATACGTAATACTTACGTACATACACATATATATTACTGCATACAGTATATCCTGATATTTTCCCTTCTGCTCTGTCCTATTCCATACTATATCAATCACTTCCATGTTGGTTACGATGCGGTTTGGAAAACACTGCTTTAGTCGTTATCAGTAACCCAGGTTAAGCGGGTACGGAATTTGGCCTCTACTCCCAGAAAAGCCTACACCGACATGCATTGTACCAATACTGAGGGGTGGGGGGTGGGGGTGGGGATGACCATGGATGTGTTGTATGCAGGATCGTACACAACTTCTGTCAACTGACCGTCTTTTTTCTTGTTTCGTTCAGCCTCATTTGCAAATGTTCCTTGCTTAGTTGCAAACTATCATGGGTCTGTTTGGGGCAGCCGATGAGTAATCTGGTGAATGGGAAGACGAACTGAGGGAAATTACTTACTTACTGCGTTCGCTCAGGCCACCTTTCGTCTTAACTCCCTAGTTAGAAGACATCAGTAATGGTTCTGTCTCCGCAACTCATCCCTAAATAAAATTAATTGGAAACTAGATAGCTCCCTAATAACCATGCTTGTTTTTGCATAATAGAAGGAGAAAAGGATTAAATTCTTTGTTCTAATTAATAGGAATGAAAATAGAATCACAATCCATGGTAGGGCAAAATGAGAGAAAATACGGCTTGTAAGTAATTTTCATGGTTGTTTAGGAATAATTGTTTCATTATTGAGTTAATAGGTTTTACAAACAGCTCCTATTTCCATATCATATTTCTGCAGTAGCTCTTTATTGCGATTGCCTAGGCGGAAGACAGGACGCTGTTTTCAGTCCATCACTTGTCTAAAATATGAGTTCCGAAGTAGTTAGGGGAGGGGCATGCAGCAGGAAAGAGTAAGGTATAGGAGGGGATCTAGGGGGTCAGACTGCAATCAGTTGATTGATAAGACAACAAAAATCATTCACCGGCTTGTTTCAAAGGAGACTCTTATTATTCTGGAGAGAAATTAGACATCAGATCCCTCATAGGCCCCAGGCTCTGACATGTGTTTTATAATGACAGTTAATTAGATACTGTCTGCAGCAATCATAGGCTGTCATTTCTAATACATTTCTGGGAAGTTGAAGGACAGGAGAAGTCACCCCCTCCCCATCTTCCCCCTTCCCGTAACTGAAATCGCTTGCCAAAATTAACTATGAATATATGAGGCACAAGTTCAACAATTATACAGCCGTTCTGCACATTTATGTTTCCTACTTGGTATGTGCTCTGCATCCCAGGCTGTGCCGGGCTTGCATTTTCCAGACAGAGTTGTTACTGAAGCCCTGGTAATATTCAGGAGCATCTCATGCTGCAGTCTCTAACACCTGGTCTCATGGAAGATGCCACTTAGAGTTGCAGCTTTACATGTAAGAACGCAAAGAATCTTTCATGCTGTTAAACTACTAGAATCCCCCCCCTTTTTTTTTTACTAAAGCAGAAACTGCAGTGCATTAATTAACATGATTTATTCTTAGATATATAAACCTTCAATTTGGAGAACTCCTACAGTAGGACCTAATCTAAAATTTATTGCCCCCTTTGGTTGAACATCGTTATAACATGGCAGTGAAGTATAACATGAGAGAAACCGAGCCGTGAGGCAGAAACCTTCCTTGCGATAGCTTAGAATCATAAATTGTTAAGATTTTAAGAGACCTGACAAATGATGTAATCCGCAATCCCGTCCCTTTGCTTTATACGCAGAGACATTTGAGGCCGAGAGTGCTAGAGTAAGCCTGAGCTGAAACTCCGTTCTCCTGACTTTTCAGCTGTGGCTCCTTTCTCTTTACAGCTCTGCTTCCTGCCTTATTATCTGGGTGACTTTGTGCAAATCACTAAACGTTTCTGACCTGGAGTTTTCTCATCTGTAAAATGGGCATAGAAAAAATGACTTCCTCGTAGGGTTGCAGTGAGCATAAATGGAGGAGCTCCTCCACAGTCTGTAGGACTCTGGGCAATCTTACTTTGTCCTCTGCTTGCTTTTTTTTTTTTTTTCTTTTAAATGTTTGTTTATTTTTCAAAGAGACAGAGCGCATGAACAAGGGAGGGGCAGAGAGAGAGGAGGACAGAGGGTCTGAAGCGGGCTCTGTGCTGACAGCAGAGAGCCCAAGGAGGGTCTTGAACCCACAAACTGCGAGACCATGACCTGAGCTGAAGTCCGACGCTTAACTGAGTGAGCCACCCAGGCGCCCGTCTGTTTGCTTTTCTCACATGTCATGTTCACCCTGCGCATGCCTAGACCTCACAGACACCCCGCTGAGGGTCAGGAGAAAGCTCGCCAGAACTTTCTGGTTGAAAACTATACTCCTTAACAGGTGACCCACTAAGTTTCCGGTTCCTGGTTAGGGACATGGTCGGTCAGGTCAAGTGCAGAAATTGAATCTTTTTCCACCGCAGGTTCTCCTAGCCGAGGTCCCTAGGGTGGTGGTTTCTAAGCATAGCAAAGTAGGAGTGCCCTAGAGGTTCTCCTAAAGGTACAGATTGCTGCTCCCATCCTGCTTCTGTCCTCCTGTCAACATGCCCCCCTGCCCTCCTGAGAAAAAGACATAACACAGTAGGTTTGGAGCGGAGCCTTCATAGTCGTACGATTGCTAGGTTTTGTTTTACTTGTTTTTGCTTTTTGAACTCCCTAGCTGGCTGCCTGGGAGATGCTGCTTACCAAGGCAGATCGTATCCCAAAGTGTGCTACCTTCTACAGCAACTAAAACCTCTGGATACTTTCTTGTGGTTCTAATTAACTTCTACACTTAAAATTGTTTTTAATGTTTATTTATTTTTGAGAGAGAGAGAGGGCGCACGCGTGCAAGCAAGTAAGGGAGGGGCAGAGGGAGATGGAGACACAGAATCCGATGCAGGCTCCAGGCTCTGAGCTGTCAGCACAGAGCCCGCCGGATGTGGGCCTCAGACCCACGAATCGGGAGATCATGATTGAGCCAACGCCAGATGCTTAACCTCCTTGAGCCTCCCAGGTGCCCCTTAACTTCTACATTTCAGAAGCTGGTAACATAAGTCTTGGAGGTACTGGCTTTCCCTTCCTTGCTCTTATCTACTCCTACACCCACAAAGGTGCTGTTCCTGCTGTCCACCCTCCCACCCCAGTCTGCCTCCATTGCATCTGCAGCCCTTCCGACCTAGATGGACCTAAATAGCAGGTGGCCAGTGTCCGTGAACGAAGGTCTGCTGTCCACTACCGGTAGGGAACATGTTTGAGATTTGTTCTGTTTTATGGTTGTGGTGGCTTTAATCTCCCACACCCACCATCCTAGTAATAGTGCTGAGTTTACAGTGAGCCACTACCTTTTACAGCTGGTCTCCTCATGATTAAAGATAGATTTTCAAAACACGTGGCTGGGATTAAGGATACGATGTGTGATGTTGAGTGATTATTCTCTGTGCAAAATAAACTGGTTATCAGAAAGCTGATTAAGCCGTATTCTGGACCTCATTGTATGATTTTCCACCCGGTGAGATAACCAGCCCCGGGGCAGAGTTGGAAAGGGTACAGGAGTGCAGACCACCAGCACCCCTGAAGACACAGCCTGATACCTTGAATTATTCTCAGGCGTGAGCAGAAAGCATATGCTTAGTCAATTCCATATGTGCTACTATAATGGTTCACTTGCTTTCCAAATGAATACGGCCTCCTTACCAGCTGTGGACTCCTAATGTTTGCAAAGGTTTAAAAATATTCCATTAGGAAGTAGAATGATATTGAAATTATATATGTATAGTATATATACATATATAATTAGCTTAGCTGGGGCCCAGCACATAGTAAGCATTCAATGAATGTTAGCCCCAGTAGAAGTTATTGCTGTTATTCTTTTATCATTGCTGTTTAATTCAAGTTATTATTGCTAATCAGTGACATATTGTCCATGGATATTAAGCATAGAAACTTGAAGGGATGTAACTTGTTTTCTTATTAAAAAAGAAAAAAGAAATTTTAAAAATCCACTTAGTTCAAGCCTAACTTCTTGTTCTATTTGTGTGAATTATAGTATATGGTCCTTAATTTATGGACATTAATTCTGAGTTCCGATTTCACTGGATTTAGTGAATTGGGTGTTTTTAGGTGAGTTAAATGGGATGTATGAGGCTCATCCCTGGACCGATTTCAGGAATCACTTGAGGTTTATGGAAAACTCACGATGTCCATTCAAAGCTTGTGGTTCTTTTTCCCTGAAGGTTCTAATCCTGCACCGAACCTACCCGTCCCCACTAGTTGAATAAATAATGTTGAAAATGTAGTTGACCTGACTAAGGTCTGTTACCTCCAGCAGTGACTCAGACAAACGGCCGTAAGTGGAGCATTGCCTTTATGTCAGGGCTTCGGGTCTGCTGGTTTTAAGAGGGTTCATTAGCTCTTCACAGAGTCCTAATTGTGGCAGTTTTTCTAAAAAGGCAAACAATATTTTACATTGTTTTCCTTTGTTTGGCACGTCAGAAATTCCAGTTTTCTTCCAAATTCTTTACTGTGTCATGCCACATGCCAGAGTTTCTTCACGTCTTCAAACTGCAATGTGCTTACCCTTTGGGGAAAAGTAGAAATCCGTTTGGATGAAATGCACAGCCTCCATGTGTGAGGCTTTTATATAAATTGGAAGAGTGTACATTGATCAATCTTTGCCTACATCGCGGCGAAATGGCTTCAAGCCACATTTTAGGCCATTCAGTAACATAGTCAATTAGACCCACAGGGTGATCCGAAAACTCTGCTTGCTTAAACTGAGTACACAATGTAGCACTGTCCTTGCACTTTTGTCTTGGCTTATCACCTTTAATAAAGTTAGACAGGAAGACTGATTTTCTCCATCAAACGTGTGGCAGGTGCATCTGGAAAAATACATGCACAGCTACATTCATGTTACCTGGGACATATTCTACCTATACTTTTCTGTGGATTTAGTACAATACAGAGGACTGTGACACAGTTAAGACATCACAATATCCAAGAAAATAGGACATCTTTTTCCCTGTCCGTGTCTCTCGTGAGACACCCATAATTCCACAAACTTGTTCATTCATTTTTCTGTTGTGTGTCCTAAGTCCGTATACAAAGGAGATAGTAGATTTGGTATGGGGCCCTCAATACAGGTAAGTCATGGCTATAGACCATTTGAGATGTTCTTTTTTTTTTTAAGTTATTTATTTTGAGAGAGAGGGAGAGAGTGCCCACAGGGGAGAGGTAGAGAGGGAGAGAGTGAATCCCAAGTAGGCTCCGTACTGTTAGCGTGAGCCTTGAACTCACAAGCTGTAATGTTGAGCCAATGTTAAGAGTCAGACGCTTCAGGCGCCTGGGTGGCTCAATTGGTTAAGCGTCCGAGTTCAGCTTAAGTCATAATCTCTCGGTTTGTGAGTTCAAGCCCCACACTGGGCTCTGTGCTGACAGCTCAGAGCTGGGAGCCTGCTTCTGATTCTGTGTCTCCCTCTCTCTTTCTTCCCCTCCCCTGCTTGTGCGTACACTCTCTCTCAAAAATAAATAAACTTAAAAAAAAAAAAAAAAGATGCTTAACCGGCTGAGCCACCCAGGAGCCTCAGCCATTTGGGATGTTCTAATGTCTATAAATGAACAACTCAAATTTGGCAATCTTGAAACATCAGAAAAGGATTCCTAGGAAGTACGGAATTAGGCCCAGTGCCAGAAGAAAACCACATCATTAGTTCAACTGAAGGAAATACATCTGCTCTTTGCTTATAGTCCTCGTGAACTTAAGGTTTTTTAGACATTTGTGGATATTCTGTGGATGAAAAGCCTGAGGAAATAAGGCAAAATAAAGCAGAGCTCTATTCTTGCCAGGATGGAAAGCTCAGGGAAGTGGAAACTTCAAACTGGAAGTACAATTTGAAAGGAATAGGTTAGTCACCTGAGGAAATTGAGTTTTTTGGTTTCTTTTTTCACTGCCTGTTTACTGATTATAGTCTGTTTTCCAATTTCACCCTCTGGTGCTAGGAATATAAATGGCGGTGTCTTCGTGTTCTTGTTCAGTAAAGCAACGATGTGTGGTATCCTCCTTATAGGCTAGTCTTCTCCCTCCTTTCCCGATGCTAACTGCACTGACTCCATTTGTACCTTAGTTTCGCTTCTATGTTAATTTATTCAGTCATCTTTCGGGAGTGAAGTGAACATCCTGTCTCTTGTTGCAGACCCTGGGCTTGTGTTACCCCAAGCCCAGTGTCTTTACGTGGAAAAAGAGACCACCAAAGAAGGCTAATTGACCGTTTTGTGAGTGAAGGACTACAAAAGGTGAATGAGGAGTCGAGTTCCATTGTGAATGTGGACAGGACTCATTAATCCTTGTCTCTAATATTGCAGATCATGTGTAAAGAATGACAAATATAAATCATATTTGATTTGTATCCTCTTAAATCATCAGCATATTATTTTTTAAGAGTTATCAAATGCTCCAGAGCTATTATTTGGCTCAGAGTAAGTCTATTCATATGCCAAATAATTTGGATTAAGTTCAGAAACCTAGTGCTTTGGGTCTTCAGATGGGGGTTCTTAACAAACTATGATTTTCTGTATTTCTGTATTGCAATGTATGGGCCACAGATTTGTTCCCCGCTTTACTGATGCCCTCTTAATTGCTTTATATGCAAGAATACTCAATGTGTAGCTCACTACCATGTTAAAAGTAGGAAACAAAGTTGTCTTGTGACAACAAGGCCCTTTAAGTCTTCTGGAAAGGAACTACAGTGAAAACAAAAAAGAGCACAAGCTTTAATTTTGTTCTAAATATAGGACTACTTGAGGGTCAAGAAAGTTACTTAATTTACATTTTGAGACATTATTTTATTATCTTTTGCTATTTATGTCTTTATATTTAGTCTGCTAAAATTATAGATTTAAAATGTTTTTACCAGGGCCTTTAATGATGCCTGTTCCCTATCAAGGAGAATCCTTTGCACATAGTATTTATCAGAATTTCTACCAAGATTAACAACCATGTACATGGTATTCCTTCTTCTAGGCCACTGCTTGTTCTGTCGAGAATACGTACATAGTTTTTTGGTTGTTGTTGTGCAGTTTTTTGTCAATTAACTTTGCTTTCACAGATAAATCTTCAGAAGATATTAGCAGGAAACCTTGTGTATGGATTGTTTATTCAGGTCTGAATCATACAACCTGAGGATCTCTTTTTGACCTCAGTGTATAATCCAGATACTTCCTACAGAGTGTCATGTGAGAAGTTGTTACTCTACAGCTGAAAAATGCTTTCACATTCTGGGTGAATTTCACTAAAGAACAAGGCAGTACTGTGGTTATTGATGGAATTGGGGATGGCCTAATTTGGAGTTACATTAAGAAGCAGATGAGTAGTATAGATGAGAGATCGTGCATGTGATTGCGAATGCAGACTTTGGAAACCATCCTGTCTTGGTTCACATCCTGGCCTAGTCATTTATTAGTTGTGTGACCTCAAGAAAGTCACTAAACCTGTTTTCATTTTCCTCATCTGATTATCGGGGAATGAGAACAATAGTACCTACTTTAAAGGATTGTTGTAAGGATTAAGCATGTTAATATATATGAGGTTTAAAAATTTTTTTTTAATGTTTATTTATTTTTGAGAGAGGGAGGGAGGGAAGGAGCAGGGGGAGGGCAGAGAGAGAGGGAGACGCAGAGTCAGAAGCAGGCTCCAGGCTCTGAACTGTTAGCACGGGGCCCAACGTGGGACTCAAACTCACAGACCACGAGATCATGACTTGAGTCGAAGTCATAACACCCAACCGACTGAGCCACCCAGGCGCCTCAATATATATGGGGTTTTTAGACAGTCTCTGGCATATGACTAATACAGATCCTATGTAACACCTTCTATTGCCTTGATTCATTATGGAGATTGTCTTTGTACCATACTTTAACTGGATGATATTCTGTTCTCTGTGGAACTACATCTCTCCCACACATCTGCAATTTTCAGCCTAGGTATCTGTTAAAATCACCCTTTACTTTATCCTTCATTATAAAAAAAAAAAAGAAAGAAAGTGTCCCTGAAGGGCTTATAAAAGCATTATTGATTGATTGATGAAAATTGCAGACATTCTTCCTGGTATTGTGCTCTGATTAAGACAAAGGAAAGGTCCAAAGTGTGGAGAGTAAGAGTTTTAACCTAAGTTGTCTTTCGTCCTGTTCTAGCTCTTGTTTCTGATTTAAGGGCATAGTTAATGAGAAAAAAATATATATGAACCAAGTCCCTCGTGATTCTCTTTTTAGGGTATGGAGAAAGTCAGAAGTTTACGGACCACTCACTGTCCTCCCACCATTATTCGTGTGGGAAGCCGTAACCTACCTACAGTGTCAGAGTTGTTACCCTTTCATTCATTGTGTCACATAGTGGAGACAATGCCCAAGGATAATGCCTTATGGAATCCCTTATTAGTCTGTAATGTGACCTCTGCCATGTGGGTTTTTTCTTTCCGTTTAATTCTGCTAAAATGCTAACAGCCTTTCCCTTCTGATTTAGCCTCACATGGGCTGCACGAGAGACTTTTAAGTAAATTGTTACAGTGTTAATTAAGATTTCATGGTCAGGCTCTATTCTGTAATAGGTATGAGAGGATTTGGCCTCCTCTGTATCGTCAAATAAGCAATTCAAACATCCTTATGATCTTTCCTGGTGCCTTAGAAGATCTGATATAATGGAGGGATGATGAAGCTATCAAACAAATTCTATTGATTCATCTTTGTGAGTGTAATTCATAGATCAGTAAGTACCTTGGAGGCAAAATTACCTCTGGAGTTGAAATTTCCATTGCAAAGTTGCATTCGAAAGGTGATTTTGTTTGGGTAGGCCACAGGGTTTTGCTTTTAAATACTGTAAAATTTATATCTACTTGCCATCTTCATTGTATAAGTGAGAGGTTTAAATACTACGCAGTTTATTTCCCTGTCTATAAAAATGAGGGGCTTTTTAAATGGCTTTCCCAATACTACTAAGTCTTATTTCTGCTGTATTGCTAGGTGAGAAGTGTAGATTTATGGTACTATGAAAACGAAGAGTGAGGGGGAAAAAGAGAAGGAACAGATAACTTAGCAACTCTGTTTTTGGAACGTTTCAGACTCAGTAGGTCTGTTTGGGAGATTACCGTGAGTGATTTGTTGATATGCAGATCAGAGGGCTTATCCTGATTATTTAAGGGGAACAGAGCAGTGTGTTCTGGTAGGTTGAGAAGAACAGACATTGGATGCTGAAGGGATGGGTGGGTTTTTGTTGTTTTATTTCTTAGTGTTTATTTTATTTTTGAGAGAGAGAAAGAGAGTACGAGCAGGGGAGGGGCAGAGAGAGGGGGGGACACAGAATCCGAAGCAGGCTCCAGGCTCTGAGCTGTCAGCACAGAGCCCGACGTGGGGCTTGAACTCATGGACCACGAGATCATGACCTGAGCTGAAGTTAGACGCTTAGCCCACTGAGCCACCCAGGCACCCCAGATGGGTTTTTGTGAGAATTTTTTTGGTGTTTTTTGTTTGTTTGTTTGTTTTAGACAAGTGGTATTAACATGGAACTAATGGTCACTGACAGTTTTTTACAACTAACGATGTTTTTATTTCTAGTCATCGCACATACCCCAAATGCCTTAACATTCGCATTCACAGCTTTCCTCCCAAAACCCTTCATTTTCTTCATATTTGAAATAATTTCTCCTTCTCATAATTGCTTTTTAAGAACCTAGAGAAGCTATACTTTATAAATTTGGAAAAGGGAAGCATTAATGGTATCAGGAGCCTCAGAGAAGTGATGGACTTGGGTGCTCAAAAACTGGTTTTAAGAGCTTGCCGTTAAACAGATTTCTCCCTAGGCATATATTTTTTAACTCCCCTTTTATGTTAATAGAGACAACGTCTTGCTTGGACTTAGCAACGGTCCCAGATTTACCAGGAGTCTACCAGAATTACTGTCAGTAATTCTCAAGAGCAAGGTCTTGTTTTCATTTTGGAGCATAGTAGTGTCCAAAAGACTCCTATGTTGGGCTGCAATGGCCCAGTTTAAGTATGCCTGCCATGCTCTGTCACCGGCTGGGAACAACTCCAGAAAACATGGCCTTGCATGACTACTGAGGAGATTCAAAGGTGCGGTACCTGTCGGCTGGCAATCACCTTTGCTCCCCATAGCACATCGTCTTAAAGGGAAATAAAAGGAAATCTAAATGGAGAACTTCTGTGGCTACCACAGTCCCTCTTAGCATGTGGGTATTCTTAAAACTTAAGAACTATTAAAATTTGCCTCCTAAAATGAAAAGTGATTACTTGATTTTCTAGAAATTGCTCTGCTTCATGGTGACAACACATAGGACATCACAAAACTGAGCAGATGTTTTTTTATTAGCCTTTGGGAGAATGAGACACTGGCCAGTACATCAGCAACACTGATGAAAATGGAACATTCCGCCTATGTTCCTTCCAAACCTTTGGTTCTAAGAGATTATGGCAACTATTAGATAGTAGGGCCGCCTATGTAAGGGAAATAGTCTCAAGAAGAAAAACAAAAAAATCTCTCAAATGGAGAATTCAAAACAGTCATGGAGAACCTGTTTTAGATGATCTGGTTCATTTGTTGATAGCCTACAGAGGTCATTAAACCTCTCGATTAAACCAGACATCTTGAGCTTCCTGGATTCATGATAAAAATAACCTGGCTTTCTGTTGGTTCTGAAGTCTAAAGGTGGTTTGTCCACATAGTGGCGATGATAACAGAGCAGTGGGTTAGGAGGTGGTAGACCGGAGTTTGGGATCCGGGTCTGCCACTTAACTAGTTGTGTTTCCTTGAGCCTCACTTAGTCTTTCTGGGTTTGTTTATCTGCAAAACCCAAGAATTGGGATATCCATGAGTGAAGAGACCTTTTCTAATTCGAAAATCTGTTGATCCTAAGACCAGTGTGTGGGGTTTTTCCAGATGGGTGAAGCCCACCCACCCCCGTCTGAAGCTTATGTGAGAGCTTGATATGTCTCCAGAGAATTTGCTTTGTGTTGGGCCTTTGGCACCTGTGTGAGTCCCCCATTTGGGGCTCCACGGTAACTCACCGTGATCAGTAGAGAGGTAGGGGCTCAGAACCTCAACTCCCAACCGTGTTCTTGGCTGATTACAGCTATTATGCCTTTGGGCAAGTTGTCTAACTTATTTTTAGTTTGGCCAGCTACAAAACACAAATAATATCTCCTTTGTGACATGTCACATGAATGACAACACACAAAAAAAGCTTTTGTTGCGTCAGAATCCACCTGTTCTAATTTTACTCATTCCCTTATGGCTTCCAATTTTTTTTTTATAATCATTCCTTTGTAATCCTTTGTAGTCTTTCTACCTAATTTATCTCTGGGGATGAATACAACCAAGTTGGGTCAGTATCAAAAGGCTGCCAAGGGTTGCAATATTGTCTATGTTCAGAGTGCCTTTTAAGCCTTTGTTGAGAACGTGTTAGCTTCCTCAGAAGCTAGCTCAGAGAAAGTCATCAATGCAGATGCTGCTAGTCATTTGTCAAAATGCTGCATTAGGAAATGTTATATTTATACATATCTAGGTTCACTAAAATAAATGTAACCTCTGAGGGCATGCAATCATTCTGGGATACAAACTAGTTAGATACCTGGGCCTCTGGGCTTACAAACAAGCTAATATCCCTTCTTGGTCTTATAAAATTGTTGGATTATTTCAAATCACACAAATGCACCCATTCTTGGGGCCTTGAGGGCATTAACATTAATCAAAGTGATGCAAAATTCAATTAGAAATTATCTGATGCTCCCTGCATGTTGATCTCACTAGGCAAGGAGTCTCTTTTGCAGTAATCTACTTGAACAGATGAGACTCAGATCAGGCAGGCTGAAAGCTGTCAAACGAGAAGTCTCGAATCAGGGCAGAAAAATGATCCTAACATGGGGACCCTCTTCACAACATCATCTGTAGTAAAAGTGGAGCCTGGGGCAAATCACACTTTTAATGGGTTCCCTGAAATACTTTCTTTTGTAGATAAAATCTGGTTAAATGAATGCCAGGAATTACTGCCCTTAAATTAAATGTTTCCAGGACCTGGGAGCATAACCACAATTATACTGTGCATGTGGGGAAAGGGGCATGATATCAAAGACTGGCAATATTTTGTGGAGTGTACAGAAAAACAAGTCTCCACAGACCTGACTTCTGCTTTCAAGGCTACCTGTTGGTTGATTCTACCCTGGTGACTGGCTCCAGCCTTTGCAAAGTAAGGTGACAGAATGGAAAGACTCAAGTGTTAGGACAGACTGGGGTTGGAGTCACAACTGTGCTATTTTATTTGCCTAGTGACAACGGACATGTTCTGTATGTCTGTGCTTCATCTTTAAAATAGGGATGTGTATCTCATGGGAGTCTGATGAAGATTAGTAATAAGGTATATATAGTAATTCATGCATTTCATAGTATTCAATAAAAGACTTCTAAAAGAACCTTCTTGGGGCACCTGGGTGGCTCCGTTGGTTAAACGTCCGACTTGGGCTCGGGTCATGATCTCATAGTGTCTGGGTTCGAGCCCCGCATCAGGCTCTCTGCTACCAGCACAGAGCCCACTTCGGATCCTCTGTCCCTACCCCCTCATTCCCTCCCCTGCTCGCTCGCTCTCAAAAAGAAATAAACATTTAAGGAAGCTTCTGTAAGTCATATCCTCTCCCATGGATATGAGCCATTGTATCCCTTGAAAACCTTATCTTTTGGGTCCCTTCCCAGGAGTAGGGGACTTAGAGCTCCCTGTTTTCATAGTATCCTTAAGTCTCCATTGCTGTGCGGGCTGCCAGGACCAGCTCTGGTTGGAGATACCCAGACACCAGGGGTTATCTATGGTGGTTGTGGGAACAGTGGATCATAGTTACGTACCCAGGTGGACTTTGATGCTCGCCCGTGGAACACTGCGCTGTGTGGCATCATGATATCAGCCATGGCCCCGGCCATCATCCTGCTTGCAGTGCCCCTAGGACTGCTTTTATGAACAGTGAATTTTATATGGTTCCTAGTGGCAGAAGGCCAGAATGTTCATCTCATTCACCACACCAAATTACTCATCCATGTTTGTGCTCTTGACTCGTGCTCTTAATAAAGTAGGCATTCAGTGAACTGTGTGCAGAGTTAGCGTATGGGATCATTGCTTATAGGTAGTTCTAAAAATTGTAAATTATTCGCAAGGGAGGAAATTCAGATTTTGACAAACTAACAAAGATAACTTATTCTTTTGCTTACGATATACCGGTCATACATGTTCTTAGTAACAGGAAATAATACAGGTTTGTGGTTGTGGATGCTTTCACATTTTTCTAAACTCTTCTATACAATTTAATTGTTCAGACTCTTAGTTGATGGCAGTGAGTACCAAGAGAAAGTTCTGTACACGGTGAAATGCGTATTTATTTTTTGTTTTGATTTGGTTTCTTTGGACGACTTACAAATGTGATAAATTCTTCACACCCCCATTCTTCCGTTCTTACGTAATAGTAGTCATCAATTTAAAACATGCATTTTATCTATCCTTTCATTTTCAGTGGTACTATTGTTAATTATTATGTTAATTCAAATCCATAAAAATTTAAAATTATGCCATTTAATTTTTTCTTAAAGCACTTTCTTGTGTGATTAACACATAAGTTTTTCTTTGCTCAGATTTTTTCCCCTTTATCATCTTTCTTTTACTAGGCAGAAAGGTCACGTGCAAGTGCTTGTAATGGTGCATAGTAGCTATTGAACTCCGGTGGTTAAGACTTCAAGAGACCATTAAAAGGACAGAAAAATGTACCTTTGATATCTTAATTTGATCACTCTAACTGAGAAAATACACCTTAATGATTGCTCTGTAGGTATATTGACCTGATCATTCATTGGTCTGCTAATTTGGACCCTTGGTCTTTGCCTTTCTAAGTTTTATCTGCATTTAACTAGATGATAGATGGGGAAGGTTGGACATCAGTATTCAGGTGATGGAGCACAGGCCTGGACCTGTGCCTCTTTCTCTTCTTTCTGCCTCCCTAGGGTCTGTTCTTCCTGTACATGGGCATAGCTGGTGGGCTCCATCAGGGAGCTGACAGCACAGGCTAGTTATAATGATTATAATGATGCTTTCAGATTTCTGCAGAGTCTGTAATTAAATGACATCACTAAGTCTTAAATGCATCTGCTGTGAAAGTCAGAAGGCTAAATTATCCCATTAAAGAGAGAAAAGTGTTACTTGGTGTTAAAGAATCCCAAGTTTAGTATGCTGAAGAGTTGCTTCGGGAAAGCTGTTGAAAGCCAGTTGAGCATGGAACATAGTGGGAAGATTGGGAGGCTGCAAGGCCGTGTGGTTCAGAACAAGCTGTTCAAGAATCACAGCTGCAATCAGGCTAACTTTTAAAAAAAGAAGGCATTTTTAAAAACTGTTTTTTCCTTTCCCAAATGCAGTTAACTGCTTAGCTGCTGGTTTTTACTCTGAACAGCTGTGCTATCCTCCAGGCAGCTAGCAGCCGCTGCGTGACCCCAGAATAGTATATTGTAGTTCATTGGGGGCGCAGTTTGAGAGCAATGAGACCATGTCGTGAGTTCAGTTCCCCCAGGAGCAACTGACTTCACTAAATTAAATCACCGGTTATCCTGTCTCCAGCCCACGTTAGCCATCTGCCATCTCCCTGCCTCATCACAAAAGGGGATCCAGGAGAAGAACCTCTATTGATCAGCCCAAAAGTGCCACCACTATTGATAGGATACCTTAAAACTGTGACGGTTAGGCCTACTTGGCTAAGTACACAGTTGCTAGAGTGAAAGTATTGTTGTCGAGGTACAGCAAGAAATATTTATTTGGTCTTTGTCCCTGGTTCCCAACACACAGCTCCTAAGGAATCTGTAGAGGGATAGAGTATCTGTTGTATGCTGATGAGGTGACTAGTGGCTGGGTACCCCTGGGTGGCTTCAGGGTGGGGGCTGATCACCAGAAAGACCAAGGCAGGATTAGAGATTAGAACCTTCACCCTCCCCCCACCCCCACCCCCACCCCACCCCAGCCCCTCAGACTTCTGGAGGGGAGAGAAACCGGAAATTAATTTAATCACCCTCGGCCAGTGATTTAATCCATCATGCCTGCATGATGAAACTTCCTCAAAACCGCCTAGATAACAGGAGATAAGAGAGCCTCCAGGTTGGTGAACGCATCCACATGTCAGCAAAGTGGCGTATCCCAGCTCCACTGGGACAGAGGCTCTTGGGCTTGGAACCTTTCTGGATCTCACTCTGTATACTCATCCTTTGGCCATTCATTTATTCCTTTATAATAAACTGGTAAGCTTAAGTTAACTGATTTCTCTGAGTTTTGTGAGCTGTTCTAGCAGATTATCAAACCCGAGAAAGAAGTTGTGGGGGCTCTGATGGATAGCTGGTCGGTCAGGTGTATGCGAGGCCTGAAGGCTCATGACTGTTGTCTAAAGAGGAGGCAGTCCAAGGCACCTGAGCCCTTAACCCGTGGTGGCTGCCGCTAATTTTCCCGGTGGTTAGTGTCAAAACAACTGAATCACCAGACATCCAGTTGGTGTCCAGAGAGTTGGAGAATTGATTGTAGGTATGGAAGATATTTCCACACGGGATGCCAGAAGCACTGGGACTGAAACCAGCTCATACTTTTTTCAGTTATCAGTTGTGATGCCCCCTTTTGAATACGAAAAAAAAATAACAAGCACTTGATCAAGGCTTAGATTTTTCATACACCGTTTTCTTTGGCACTTCTGGAGAATGATCCATTTTGCCACTAGATTTTTTTTCCCTCCATATGTGTCTGATTTATCACACTGCATCATCATTTAGGACTGTAGTCTCTCGTTTACTGAGTAGAGTGGTAGCAGAGGGAGGAACTGGGGTGACGTGAGCAAAAACCACCCCATACTACGTCCCTCTTTCCCAAGCACGTGGTTACTTTCTCAGAACTGCCTGGTTCCTTCCACCCCCAGCTCCTGAGAATGCCATTGTCACCAGGCACCAAACCAAGAAGTCAAAGGAAGAGCTAGAGGAGGGAAATGGGCATGTGTTCTGTATTCTTGGTTTTATTTTAGAAACGCTAAAAAGTCTTTTTACTTCGGATCTCAGCCTCTGTCCAATATACCAGACATATCAGGGGAGAAGGTTTTTTTTGTTTTTGTTTTTGTTTTTTTGGTTTGCTTGTTTGGGGTTTTTTGTAAGTAAAAGAAACCAATACCAAAAAAAGGAAGCTTTTGGAAGGGTATTAGAATCTCCTATAATCCAAGCGTCTGGAAGGACAGAAGCCATGGCGGCTCTGGGGACCACAGCAGAAAGAGGCTGTGAGTCCTCTGTAGTTCTGTTACATGACCCAGGTCTCCCACCTTCGTCAAATATCTCCTTACACTCTACCCACCAAGTAGTGCAAAGACCGGGCCGTGAAGCGGAAAAACTAGTTTCAGTCTACCCTTCTGGGTTTATGGGTTCTCCTCGAAGGACACTGGGTAGGCCATCCAGGAAGCGTCCATGTTGTTGAAGGTACCAGAAGTTTCATTTTAGTTACTCAAAAAAGAAGGTGTCAAAGAGCTCTCTAGACCAACACCCATTCCAGAAATGTAGTGAAAGTTCTTAAAGCACACTTAGTACCTGAGAAGTTTGGAATACTAGGCCTTAGGCTTAAGGCCACATGGAAGGTCTGCACTCTGTGTTATTTTACATTTTTCTGACCTTTATTTGGTAGTTTGCCACTTCCTTCCCCTCGCACCCCCCTCCACCCCCGCAATCCAAGAGGAGGCCATGTGAGCTCCACCAGTGATGACCCCATCATCTTGGCTCTTAGAACCCTTGGGCTTCTATATCTTCAAGGAACGTACAGTGTTCTGCATAGTAAGTTTGCTCTTCTGGGCATCCAGGCAAACAGAGAAGAAACTCCACTTTGGGTGATAACATAGCACATAAATACAGAAGTAGTTGCTGTATACATCAAGGTTGTAAATAAATCCCAAATGGTCAGTATCTGGACGGAAAGTACTTTAGACCTAAAAGAGGAAGGATTCATGAATAACGATAATGATAAGTAACATTTATTGAGCATTTTCTGTCCTAATGCCATTTTGAGTGCTTTTTATGGGCTGTGTCATCTAATCCCTCAGCATGTAGGTGGTATTGTTTTATAGATAAAGCAGCAAGCTTACAGAGGTTAAATAACTTGTCCAGGGTCACACAGTTGGTAGCAGCATAACTTGAATACTTCTTCCTAGTGCTCATGTTCTTAACTGTTATGTGATCTATTGTAGCGTTTTTCCTAGAGGAAAGGGAACAAAGTTCACATAGATTCAAAACCCTGGAATTACTAGGTTGTTGGTTGGTTCTCCCCCTCTCTTGTTGCTGTGGCTTTTCTTTTGCTGGCTTCTCCTTGTCTTTTCCACCTCTAAATCAGAATATTTCAGAGCTCAGTCTTCATACCTCTCCTCTTTTCGATGAGATGCACTTCTGAGTTTCATGACTTGAAATACCCACTGTGCACTAATATTTTCGAAGTTTTTACCTGTGCTGCCGGTCTCTCGAGTCCAGACCCCTGTATCCAACTGCTCACTTGCTCCCTCCACTTACGTGTCTAACTGGCATCTTCATCTACCTTTGTCCAAAATAGAACACTTCATCCCTTTCCAAACCTGTTCTCCGGTTCTCTGGCTCATCTCAGTAAATGCCAGCGCCGTCCTCCTGTTTGCACAGACCAACAGCGCTCGCCTTGTCATGCTTGACATCTCTCTTTATTTTATACCCCACACACAGTAGGTCTTTGACAAATCTCGTGTGCTGTGCCTTCAGACTGTTTAGAGAATCTAACGACTCGATGCCATCTACACTGCTCCCACCCTCCCTGATCCAGGCCACCGTAATCTCTCATCCGCTTGGCTGCTGTAGCTTACCCTCTGAAGCTCTTACTCCTCTTGTCCGCCATTACTCTGTTGTCCACATGGCAGTCAGGGTGTTCCTGTTAAAACACAGAGTAGATTGTGACACTTAATCGGGGTAAATTCAGATTCTTTACCATGGCATATAAAATCCTCATGATCTGCCCCCTCCACACCCCTCCCCACCCCCACCCCAGTGATTTTTCCAGGTGTCCTCTCCCATGACTCTCTCTGTCCTCCTGCTTCACCCCACTGGCCACCTTGATGTTTTCCCAGTGCGAAAAATCCCTTCTTCCTCAGGAGCTTCACACGTGCTGTTTCCCCCATTCCAGAAGACTGTTGCTCCAGCGATCTGGAGCACTCTTGACTTTTTTTCTGGTCTCCGTTCAAATCTCACCTTCCCCAGAGGCTTTTTCCTAGCTTTCCCTTCTCCTTTTGAAGAGCAACCACTCCTCACTTGCTTTTTCCCAGTCTCCTTTATTTTGCTTCATAGCATCTGTCACTGCTGGATACATATCCGTTTCATGCCCATCTCCCCTGACTAGAATTTATGCCACATTTGTC
Source organism: Lynx canadensis (assembly GCF_007474595.2). NCBI lineage: Eukaryota > Metazoa > Chordata > Mammalia > Carnivora > Felidae > Lynx > Lynx canadensis. The sequence continues at coordinate 149,240,502 of NC_044304.2, forward strand.
AGCAGCTTTGTCTGTTGGGTCACCAGTGTCCAAAGCGATGCCTGCCACACAGTGGATTCCCAACAAATCCCTGTAAACTGATTGGCAGTTGTGTTCAGATGTTTGTTTGTTCAGCAGCAAATAGTGCCTTCATTTTAAGTACAATCCCAAGAAGCAAATATGTTCATACTCAGCAGTGACCTCAAAGAACTTGTCCCTTAGAAAGTTTGCTGTGAGATCCCAGTGCAAGGACAGATTCTGGCATGTTCACAAGGAACCCTGAAGTTGGAATATGTGATTGTTTAATAAATATTTGTTAACTCTGGTTCAACCAGATGCCATTCTAGGCTTTTGGGGAGGTTCAAAGATGTGTAAGACATGGGAACTGGTAGGTGATTAACTCTGGCACTGACATTGCCTTTTTCTAATGAAGTAGTGAGAAATCACAAGGAAGGCACTGTGAAACCCAGCCATCTCTGTGGAGTCACTACACTGTGGTGATGCCATGGAAGCTGCACCCTTGTATCTTCCTAGATAACAAATCACCTGGTTCCTAAGATCCACTTTCTTTTGGTATTCTGTTAAGGGTTTACATTAATTCCATTATCATTCATACTAATCTATGCCCTTTCATTCTCTTTAATCTGGTTTTCCATTCTTATTTGGATTGTGTTAGTTTCCTCAGATAAAAAACCACTATTCCATTAATGATTATGAATGAAAAACACAAATAGTAATAGCAGTGAATTTTAAGTTAAGGAAGAACCCGGAGGGATTTTAACATTTCAAAAGGAAGGGTCATCTCTCAACTGAAGAATAGATAAATAAAATGTGGTAAATCCATCCAATGGCTTGTTATTCTTCAATAAAAAGGGATGAAGTATAGATGTATTCTGTAACAAAGAACCTTGAAGACATGCTAAGTGAAAGAAACCAGTCACCAAGACCACCTATTGTATGATTCTGTTTACATGAAAAAAATGAGAACTGACAAATGTACAGAAATAGGAAGTAGGTTATTGGTGCCATAGGGCCAAAGGTGGGGTGGAGTTGTGGGGGGAAATGGAGATTCCCTGCTAATGGGTGTAGAGTTTCTTTTGGGGGTGATGAAAATGTCTGCCAGTTGATTATGGTGATGGCTGTACAACTCTGAATATACTAAAAGTCACTTTAAATGGGTGAACGTTATGTGAATCATATGTTAATGAAGCTAGTGTATAAGAAGGAAGGAAAAAAAATGAAAGAAGGGAGGAAGTTCTGTAGCTGAACAGTTCTGGAAAAGTTGAGCATTTTCCTCAGGCCTGAGACTATATAGGAGCTCTCCATTTTGTATTTTGCTGCCTTTTATTCAGTTATGTGCCTCTTCTCCCCCCTGCAAAATGACATGTATTTTCCTTTTGTCCCACTTAATTTGTTCAATTAGTAACTTCCAGGAACTTCCTAATCTAATTTTATAGTCTGCCACACTAACAATATAAGATTACCATTTGATGATAAAACAAAATGGTGCCGTGTGTTGGAAAGAAGACCAGAATGGGATTTGAAAATCCTGGGTTCTAGGCCCAGTGTTGACCTAGGTTTACCCTTGGTCAAATGACAAAACTCCATACCTTAGTTACTCAATTTGGTTATAAGATTGTGTTACCCTTATACATTTGCAGATTTGCTGATCAGTCCAAGTCTTAATGTATTTCAGAGACAAAATGTTACTGTGGTGTTAAATGTAGAGGATGATGGGAAAAGACTCTGTCCTTTTCATTTTCTAAGAACACACTGTTGTTTTAAAGTGGCAAGTGATTTCATGTGTAAGTTGTACATTTTAACCATCACAGCCATATTCTACTGATTTACCTCCTAACTCTTCATCTTGGATGTAGTCAACATATTGATCACCCAGTTTAAAGTGTCCAAGGACTTGCCATTTTTTTCTGGATAGCAAGATCGCCAGAAGAATAGTTGACCACATAACCAGAAGAAATATATATTCTCATGTAACAAACCTGACGCCATTAGTGTTAGGCATCTCCTGAGGGAGTCAGACGCTGCCTCCAGCCTGGTAAATAATGAGCACATAACTAACACAACCTGATCTTCCCCGCAGAAATGACCGTCAGCCTACTTTGCAGTCCGCAATATGGCCAATGAATCAGTGGTGGCTGAGTGAACTGCAGTTACCCCAGCTGGAAGAGAGACAAGCTTTTTTAGGAGCAGTAGAGCATGCAATAGAATGTAGACAGGAAAGGAATTTGATGAATTGATTTTCACTGGAAAAGTCTGAGAGATGTCTTTACCTGAGATCACTTAATGGTCCTTTAAAGCTTTAAGCTGCTAATGAGTCTTTGCCCACCCCACTGGGGACACTTACATGCTACTAAGCACTGGATAGTCTGAAGCAAATGAGGCAAAACCATGACTCGATTTGTTGGAACTATGGGGGTGATAACCGCAAAACCTCTAATTGCACCAATGAAGTAGAACTTCCACACGATGGGTAGAAAATACGGGGAAGCTATTTGCTTTCATCCCAAGTTTACATAGTAGCCCTCTTTCCCCTAATTTTTATTCTGTGAGTGGCCACATGCATTCCACTTGAAATAAATGATGAGGCAAATTCTTCCAATCATGCAAACCCTATTGCTGGAACTAGGTTGTCCTCTTATTTAAGGTGTGCAGCTAGCTAGTAACTGAAGGGAAGATCTCATACCGAAATATTCTTCTGCTTCAAAGAACAAGCCTTTCCAGAATGAGATGGGCAGGTAAAGATTCACGCTGCACACGACTGGGGGCTCTGCTTGTCAAATAAACAGAACGTTCATCCTCAGGCATGTGGTCCCAATAGCTTTCACAAGCATTAAACTCACTTAGAAAATAATTAGTAATCAAAAAAGGCATTTAAACTCAACTCTCTGAAGCATGGAGGAAGAGGTACATTACATAAATTGAATTATCAGTATAAATATCTACTTTAGTTATAGACATAATTAGGTTGTAGTGAAAGAAGACATTTATGTAGATTGGGGAGATGTGAGAGTGTTGTAACCATTGAAGTATCAGTTTTATTAGGGCCAGATATCAGGGGCTTATATTGAACTATGGATCCGTCTTCTCCACTCAGAAAGGTGAGATCCTAATGTTTTCGGACTAGGAGGAATCTGACAGCTGATCTCACCCAGCAGCTGACTGTCCAAGATTCTCATTTCCTAGAAGTCTGTGAAATTGGTGATACGGTTCACAATTTATTTTCAGTGTATTCGTGAGTATGGATGCACTTGCGATTTGGTTGCATAATTCCAAATTGGTTTGTTTATTTTCTGGCTGGAGTACTATTAGCTCAAGGCATAGCACTCACTGTAGGGGCTGGGTCTGAGTGGTTAAGTTGTGTGTTCTTAGTTCCCTGAATGTGGCCTCGCACATGGCTAGGAACTTAATAAATATTTATTGATTTGCTGGTTGGACAGATGGGTAGGAGAACTGAGCAGAAGTTCTTTGGGCAATTATATAAACCTGGATTGGTTTTTAAAAGGAGAAATTATTTAATAAATGCAGTTTGGTTAGTAAAAACATTTCAATACAAAATCTCAGAGTGAATTAGTAAAGTAAGTTCTGGATGCGTAAACTACTTTCAACAGTTTTGAGCTAGGGTCCAGAGAAGTTCATTAGTTAAGTCCTGCTCGAGCAGCAAGATGGCGGCAGAATAAGGCTTAGAATCTAGAGCTATTTGGTTCACAGTCTTTCTGCTACAAACTATATTATCTAAAACAGATCATGTTTCCTTATATTTTTAATCTTTGTGAAATAAAAATGTTACCTAAGCTTTAACAATCAAACATCTCTGGCTCTAAATAAAACTTGCCTCTAAAGTTGCTTCCTTTTATTATTGTGTACGACATATAGAAACTGAATTGAACATTGCTTTTCACATGCAGATGAGACACTATTCAGGGGAATTTTATGTGGTTTAGGATATTGGGGTGGGGGGTTGTACCGCTACCTTTGAGGATCTGATGACACCCGTGGGCCCTGGGGAAAGACTTGGATGCCCAGACCCGTGGAATTTTCTGCACAGTTTCAGGTGATTCATGGAGCCGAGGTTAAAGACACCGGTTAGGGGCTCTGTTGCCATTCCTTTTGTCGCTCTCATGGTCTTGGATGTTCTCTTGAGCACTTTCACATTGGCTTCTACCCATATCAGAATTAAACAGCCCATAATATTTCATCGTTTAAAATCCCTGCAAAGGTAGTTTCCACATTATCCATTGAAAGTGAGGATTTACAACTAAGGCATTTTCATTTTTTAAAAAAATACAGAAAATGAAAAAAAAAAACAACAAAAAAACCTGCCACAGGAGAAAATGGTGCACTGGAGCAAAATCCTAAATCACTGTTGTGGGATGAAGCCGTGAGTGGAGCTATTGTAGAATACGCATTTTTATCCCAAAATGGAAACGGAACTGTAAAAACGGAGACAATTTTGATGCCCTGAGAAAAAGCGTAGTAGGCCTTTATAGTTCTTCGAGAGGAGGTATCAAAAGGAAGTCAACTTCAGGGCTGGGCTGAGATGGATTTTGCGTGTCCTCCTTGCCTTTGGAGCATCAACAGGACTGGTGCAAGAAAGGTGAAGGTGAACATCTCTTTCCCTTTCGTGAGGCCTCCTCTCCCACCCTCCGCCACCCTTTTTCTTCTTCACCTGTGAAAAAAACATTCATAAGGAGGAAGGCAAGCCCAGTGTGTTTAATTGGCAAGTGAAGATGTTTAATAAAAGTCGGGCTTTGAAATCCTTAAGGAAGAGCTTGAGCAGGGAGCCTGATCCCCTCAGGTCATGGTCTTGATGATTTTCTCTAGTGATTTAAAGAGACTCTTAGAGGGACAGGGGTGCTCGGTTGATCTTGAGGGCATTTATCAGGCGCCTCACGAAACTTTTGAACTGGGAGCCTCCAATACACAACTCCAAGCGCATTTGCAGGTTTGCCCTCCTAACAACAATGAAAACCTCCCCCTTGCATCTTGTAGATCATTTCCTCTCTCTTCTCCTGATACAGCAGGAGACAGTTGAAAAATTAGCACGGAGGTCCTTGAGCGCCGGGAACCATTTTCTTCTTATCTTGCCCATCATCTGCTACTGGGTGGGGCTTTTCTTTTTCTGTTTTCCAGTTTCTGCAAAGGACTTTCACTCCTTCATGAGGCTTCTAATGTTGTTGACTCCTACTTGGAAAAATAACTCTCTAAAGATACCGTACCGTATGCATTCAGGTGACCTCAGTAATTAGAGTGGTATTTTCATCTTTGCTGTCCACATGCGTCATGGACCGTGTCTCTCTCCCATTTTCAGTACTTCAGAAAGCCACTGGCAGCCTAGCCCCTTGTCCTCCCTACTAATGGCACCGATACTCCCCGGCCTCCTCAGCGAGCAGGGTAGTAGAAGCTTGGAATGCTTACTTAATTTTCAGTGTTTGTAAAATCTCAAAACTTAATCAACTTTTCCCTGACTTTGAACTTCAGTAACCAGGCACTTCCGTCTCTTCTCGTGGCACCTGAGAGTCATTACCCTTCAATTCAGCTCCTTCAGGTTTCAATTCTTTTAGCCCAAGTGTTCCTTCCATTATTATATTAGTTTCCTTGGAAGCCGTCCAAGCTGTTGATAACAGCCTGAATGTGTCACAGACAACTGCCAGTGATCACTTGTTCTTCCTCCGTAACAGCATTCTTTGGCTCCATTGACTGAACATCTCCCAGTTAATCACTCTGGTTTTCAAAAAGATGCCTCACTGTGAGTGCTTTCTTAAATGTGGAATCAAAGAGCCTGTGGTCAAAGAATCGGGTTTTACACAACCAAGTTCGTATGTAGCTATTGTTGAAGATAACTAGTACCCTCAATAAATAAAGAATGGAAACACTTAGAAAAGGGAGAACGATGGTTAATGGGCCTGCTTTTTTCCCCTCCTTTAACCACAACCATGAAAAAATATAATCCTCATTAAAGGGCTATAAAGTTATCTGCTTTAGTGCTTCAACACTAAACACTAATGTCTCCTTGCCTTTAGTGCTGTTTTAGTATGTTGACCCTCTGTTCCCTGCAGCTGGGAGTTTATTAGTCTTTGTGGCCTTTGAAAATGAATATTCATAATGAGATAGCAGCGATACTCCAGGTCCCTGCGGGAATTACTCTTAGCAATGAGGAAAGCGGACAAATTGGGCCAAATCGTGCCAGCATCCCATAGTGATTCTTGGAATGTAAGGACTGTAACCAAAGGATCTGTGAAGTTCACCTAGTGAGTCAGCTGAGGCCCAGGGGTGGCCAGGTTGGAATCTAGGTCTTTCTATTCTCAGGCCGTATTCTTTTCATGGCACTATGCTGTCTCCATATTAATTAACCTTTTTTCATTCCTGAGATTCTAGCACACTGAAAACATGAAATGCCAAATGTCTTATTAGAATTGAGCCATGATGTTGACACATTTGTGACAAAGCTACTCAAATTGGGCAGAGGAATAGAAAAGAATCTCTGTCAACCATGGAGGTTCTTAGAAGTAGAGTCTCGTTATATCTGAGGACACTAATTTCACCAACTATATCACAGTTTTCCCCTTTAACAATTAACATCATGATTATTAATAACATCTGTAAAGTATTTTTAAGTTGATTCAACAAAGAGTTGAGGGACCACCTGTTAGATGCTCATCATTATGATAGATAGAGTGGGAAATAAGACACATGATGGGGCTTTCTTTTAAATTCTGTAACTGTGTCCTATGCATCCTATGAAGATTTATAATTATAAGATAACTTCATTAAAATTCTTAGGATTGCATTTTAATTTACTCTTGGCATCTAGTCCTCTATTCTTAAAAGTTTCCGGTTAAATTCTACTTCGCTTTCTCTGTAGGCAATTTATTTTAGTGAGTGTTGTGCTCCTTTTATTTCTTCGTGAGATCAGGTCAGATGAAAGAACCGTTCTAACTTTCCCAAGGTGACACCATTTAGATCCCAGACTGCGGTTGTATTTTTCTTGGAGTGGCTACCAATCAGACGTAGGCGGGAGGGCTGGAGTGGATATATGGCCGGAGGGCCACTCCTCCTGATCAAGACCGCTTCTCAGTAGACTGAAGCATAACTAGATGGCCTTGGCTATTACAGGCATGGCATCGACATAACATTAGGCTAACAAGATTATTTTTAGTGATCTGTGTCTTTGGTTCTATTTGGAAGACACCTGACTTTATAGATAGGCTCCTTCCCTAGTTATGTGCCCAGGAAGCTAATTATTCAGTCGGAGGGTAATGAAAGACCTTGCCATCTGTCTGCCGATTTAATGGAGTGTCAGCACATCCCAAATAGGAAGTAATTGGATTGACAGACACAAAGCCAGTTATTAGACTGTTATTATCTGATTGGAAAAAGCAGGCAGAGAAGCATACAACTGTAGCAAAACTAATCTGATGATGTCTGTTGTTCCCGGAATGCACAGTCTGCCACACAGAATTCATGGGCTTTGAAACCCCTGACCAGCTTGCGAACGTTTCTGGAGTTCCTTCTCTCAGAATCCATCTCTGTATTCTTATTACAAATCATTATAATGCAATCTAATAAAACACAGTTTGCATAAAGATGGGGCCCATTTATAAAACTGTCACCACAGCCACTCTATTAATAGAGCCATTTTAAAGATTTATTGTGAGCATATGTTACTTTTTATAGGGGGCCAGATTGAGAGCTGCAGGATTTGAACATGCAAGAATGTGCTACTGGTGATAATTCAACAAAAAAATATAAGCTATTCTGCCCGAGTAATGTCATTAGACTCGTACTTGTTTCTTACTTTTCAGGTGTGAACATCAAACGATAGTCTTAACGAGGCATCAAAGAAAAGGGACGAGGTCTAGGGCCACGTTGCACAAGCACATCATTTTCTTTTACAGACTCCAGTTTTACTGCCTGGCATCAGTGGAGGTCGGGGGGCACGTTGGACGGGTTAACTATGACCGTTTGGGAGCAAGACTAGACTCTGGAGCTTTATTCTTCTCTGAACAACCGTCTGGAATGGACCTGTTGGGGGAGAGGTAGTAAAAACAGACATTGCCTCTGTTCGTTGCTAGTAGGTTAAGTGAAAATCGGAACGTGCTGGAATTTCTGGTCCTCGGAGTTCACGGAGAGAAGTAGACGGGAATCCAACAAGCTTACGTTTATTCACCAAGTATCTCTGGAGTACCTGCCATGTGTTAGGTACTTTCCTAGGTTCGAGGTGTAGGTGAACCGACCTAAGTCCCGGCCCTCGTGGGGTTTACAGTCCAGCAAGGCAAATGGAAAATGAGCACATAAGCAAATGAATACGCTATTAGATTATGCTAAGGTCTACAAAGAGAAAGAGGCAGCTGAAGGAGGTAATGATTAAAGAGCTATGTTAGATGTCAGACCTTCCTTGAACATCTTCAGAAGGTGGATGACTGTGCGCAGAGACCTGACAGAAGTGAGGAGGCTGGTTGTATGAGTGGAGGGAGAGCAGCCCAGGCAGAGGGGCCGGCACATTCCGAGACCCAGAGCACTGTATTCCTATCGGTGTCACCACCGAGACACTAGGTGCTGTCAGGTTCCTTTGCCTGATAAAGGTCCCCAGCATCTCTGGTTTGCAAGTTTGGAAGGACTGAAAATATGCATGAAAGGGTGTTGTAAATTCTAAATGACATATAGACATAAGATATTGTTAGTAAGCTCCAAGTGAGCTCTAGAGATCTCCTTTATTATAAACTCGAAGTCATTACAATTTTCAAAGGATTTCCTATTTAAAGAGACTCAGCTGTGACAGAACATTTATGATACAGATACTCTTATTTGGTTGCCACATTTACAAATAAATGAACAAAGGAACTGATAGGAGTATTACTACCACATAATGGGTGCTGCTGTATTTCAGGTACTTTGTTCATCTACATTAGGTGAATGTAAAGCATCGATACAGGATATACATCACTGCCAACCTACAGTAACCCTCCAAGGGAGGTATTATTCCCCTGTTTTGTAGATTAGGGGCCTCGGGAAGGAGGGGTGGTCAGCAAAGTCCTAAAGTTGAGTATCTGAGAGAGCGGAGATTGCAAACCAGGACTTTCTAACCCCAGACCCTGTGCTCTCTTCCGTGTACCATGTTGTAAAAAAGATCATGGCATGGAGATCTTCAACTGAGTGACACATTGTGTTAGGGACCATGAGAAATATGAAATAACATAATAAAACCACAGTCTCTACATTCAGAGAAATGAAAATATAGTTGGGAAGAGATGATTACATGAGAAATAACAGAGGACAGTGAAAGACGAGGTATAAACATGTAATTGTGTTCCTTGGACTATGAAAGCAAGGGAAGGGAGGGAGATTAACGTGGGCTGGAGACAAGAGGCCTGAAGCTGAGCCTTTAAAAGACAGGTGGAATTTCGGTTGGTTTTATCGCAGAGATCCAGTCATATATGGGTGTTAGAATCTACTCCTAGACCTAAGGTGAAAATCGGGTATCATCATGATTCCTTACGAAAATCACTTAGCAAGTTAGAGATGAACTGTTGTCTCTCGGCGTGTAGATACAGTGCAGCTACATTTCCCTTCAGGTTTTCTTCCCTCTTCGGTTAAGTTTCAAAAGAAGTATTCACCCTGTGAATCATAGGCATTATATTTTATATATATATAAAATATATATTTTAAAGTACTAGATTACATAGTCTCAGGGCAGCTAGATGCTGATACCACAAAAGGTAGCTAGGAGGTAAGTCTGACCGAGGGACTTGGATCCGTGTCTCCCTCCCTGTCCTGCTTATTGTGGAACACATTTTCATCAAGTAGAATGACAGGCCTCAGGCCCTGATATTTATGTTGCTCCCCCCACCTCAGCCTGTGAATCACTGATTTCAGTTACGTATGAAATGTGGGTCTTCTGAAACTTCACCGAGATGAGATGTGTTCTGAAAGAGTGGAAAAACCTCACTGAAACGTCCAAGACAGGAATAATTTTGGATTCTTATGAAACAAGAAGCCCATGAGTATCCTGCAGAGATGTGAGAAGGTGATGGGGCCAGTCCGCAGGAGAAGGGATTTTCAATTCATGAGAAGACAGTGGAAGCCATTGAAGGTTTCTGAGAAATGGAGTATCACTACAAAAGAGACTTTTGATGTAGATTAACCTGGTAGTGAGATGTCAGGTGGGAATGGGAAAGATCAGTCCAGAGGCAGTACCATAATCCAGGAGGAGATTATAGACCAGAACTATAGGCCAGTCATAGAGATGGGACTGTTTGGAGATAATTTTGTTGCCTTTTCGCCTTACTTGATCTCATTAAAGAGACATAAAGGGAATAATGTGCATCCGCCGGAACTGATTAAATATCAAGAAATCAGCAAATCAGCTAGCTGTAGCTTTTTGCAGCATACTTTTTCATCCATCCATCCATCCATCCTATACTCTTTCCTCCCTTTCTGAAATTATATTTACAGTCAAACAGTACTTTCCCCAGCTAACAGTCCCAGTGTAGCACTGTAAGATGCTGGTGGCATTAAATTGGGTAATGAATATGAAAGTGACTCATTCTGAAGACAAATTTGAAACATTATGATTATTATTATTTTGTTCTCACCCCTTTGGGGTTCTCTTAGAATCATATTTAGGTTAGATAGGTCGATGTATATATACCTTGTACATTTAAAAAGAAATATATCCCTCAGTGATCCAGTTTCCCATTATTATGATTCCTTCTGCATTTAAAAAAATTATTTATTTTTGAGAGAGAAAGGGATAGAGCGTGAGCATGGGAGGAGCAGAGAGAGGGAGACACAGAACCTGAAGCAGGCTCCGGGCTCTGAACCGTCAACACAGAGCCTGACACAGGGCTTGAACTCATGAACTGCGAGATCATGACCTGAGCTGAAGTTGGACGCTCAACCAACTGAGCCACCCAGGCACCCCTGATTCCTTCTGCATTTTTTTTAAAAAAATTTTTTAACCTTTATTTTTGAGACAGAGGGAGACAGAGCATGAACAGGGGAGGGTCAGAGAGAGAGGGAGACACAGAATCGGAAGCAGGCTCCGGGCTCCGAGCTGTCAGCACAGAGCCCGACGCGGGGCTTAAACTCACGAACCGCGAGATCATGACCTCAGCCAAAGTCGGACGCTTAACCGACTGAGCCACCCAGGCGCCCCTCCTTCTGCATTTTTATGACAACCCCTTGTCTTAGAGAATTGACCGAGGATGAAGAGACTCTTCCCGCTCCCTCCCAAGACCTAAAATAATCACTTTGATTGTGATGGTCTGAATGAAAGAGTAACACCTCCAAGAAGAAAAGTTTTACTAATGTCCCTTTTAGTTTCCTCATAAGACAGTATTAAGTACTAGTCATACTACTGAGTAATAATATCCCTGCACTGAATTTTCAATCCTCTGATGATACAGTTTTCTTTCTTTGGTTTTAAAAGTTCAGACAGTCTTAGAAAATAGTTAGATGAAGTTTGTTCATGGAAATATTTCACCCACATCCCCTGGTCACTGCTTTCAAGGTTCAGGTGACCTGAGTAACTGACAGTGTTACCATCTGACTCAACTTTCCCAGTGTGGAGATGTAACAGGCAGGTATCTTCTGTTCTCTGGTAATAACACTACAAAGTGTCAAGCACGTGTACTTTCTCAAGTCGGAGAGCCAAGATACACAAATTTTAAGAGCATCCTATGCTTTTGTTTCTTTTCAGTGTTGAAACTTACATAAATTACCTTGGGAAATAGAATGGTTCAGCCTTATGGCCAAAGTTGATCAAGCCTTTCTTTTTTCAGATGAAAGCAAGAATTGTTACATGACAACTGGCCAAGAGCCATGACCTGCCTGCATGGCAGAAACCCACTAGATACTGTAACATGGGGAGGGCAGAAGATGAAGACTTGGCACGTGGGGCCAAGGTGACTTGAGAGCATGAAGGTGACTCTTTTCACTGTGGAGCACTTTCTTAACAATGCTGCTTACTCCTGTGCTCATTTCCAGGGGAAGCAAGGAGATGAGAGGCATGGACTATATTTGGCAATGACTGTCTTCTTGTTGGCTGTGAGCGAGACATTATTTACTAGCATCCCCTCATGCTGCTGTCCTCTTGTTGGTTGAGTATGTTATATTTGCTCATTATGAATAATCAACAGGCCTACTTCCCTCCCTGCTACTCCAGTATATGTCCAGCTAATAAGACGCACAATTTGTCTTCACGGCAATACTGTTTGTAATTTGTAAACACTTCCCCAAAGCTGAGACGTCGAATTGTGAATTGATTAGAGCTTGCACGAGTGAAGTCGGCTTTGTCATAGAGAAGATGAATATGTAAAATGACCATAAGCATTGGCCAACAGCAGATGAATATGTATTTTCCTCACGTATGCTCAGCGAAACACAGCCCTAAGGTAGCTGGTTTACATCATGGCCATTTTGAAAGCCGTCTTAACTTGACCACTTTACGCAGGTGCCTTGCGTTCTGCCAGTTCACCGTGCTAGGCACGAGGGGAATGCACTGATAACGCTGAGCGATATCCTACCCTCAGTGAATTGAAGTTATCTCGGAGGATAAAGTATGCACACGAATTATAAAGTGGTCTGTACCATTCGTGCTGTCAGCTTGTCTAGAGTTTAATTCTTTTCTCTCTGGATCAGTCACTTTCATACGTCTTTTCACAGTAAAAATTATATTTGGTACCAGGATCCAGTACACTCCTGAATGTGAATGTTAAAAAGACACCCAAATACATACACGTGTACATGCACACACATACACACACATGCACATGCACACCTATACATATATATAATAAAGATGACACAAATCAATATTTGCCACTAATATATGTTATGCATCTGATACTTTCAATCCTGTTTAGTCCCCTTCCATCTCCCTGTCTCTCAGTGCTGATTGCAACTTTCTAATTTTATTTCATGACCACTGATAGGGTATGGATTGTAGTTTGGATTCAGCTTTGCCTGAACTCTCTTAAGAGCAAGTACCGTGTTTTGTCTGTTTCTTATTCTTGTCATCTCCTGGTGCCTGATGTACAGTTAGCACACTAAATGTTTGGTGGGTGAGTGAATGCATGGTTGCCCAGATCTACTCAACTAATCTTTGATCCAACCTGAGGAATAGCACAGATACAGTCCCTATAATCCTGGCCGACAGAAATTAGAAAAAATTACAGTCTCATCCTGTCACCTCTACTGAAGTGACTCAAAGTAGGATAATGAATTATATATTGAGAAATGATCGACATAGTCCAAGGCTAGGCAAAACATCTACCACCGTCAACTTTTAATACATTTCACTTTGCTAATAGTCTCTTTTTATTCAGCATGCAGTTGAGGAATTTTTCCGAATCCATGACTTAAGGAACGAACTCTACCTTCAATTATTTATGGTTTAAATTAATGCAAATAAGACTTTCTGGCTTGCTGTGCTGATACTCATTAATAAATATTTCACTGGGTATTAGGAAGATTCAGATGGACTAAATGAGGCTCTTTTTCAATATAAACAAAAGCCCTTGTGTTTTTCGCAACTGTGCAGACCCGATTTTTACGTCTGGCTTTCATTAAGACAAACGAATGTTAGGTGGGTGCCTCTACAGAACAACGGGGCCTCTGGGAACTGGAGTCAGCGGGGCTCTGCTGTGAAATAATCCTCCATTTAAACCAAATGTAATCTCATTAGCAGGGTAATTGTGCTGTTCGAAGAAATGGCCAACCAGGTTAAAGAGAACCCCACGTAGTCTAATTACTCTTTCACTTTTGTCATTGAAGAATAGAACGTTGAACTAAGAGGCAGAAGATGCAGGTGTTGCGTTTGGCCTGACACTGCGATTGAGTCTTCTACCATTCCAGATCTCTCCCAGCTGCTTGGGCCCATGTACGGCATCGGCGTCGCGTCGTAACACATTCCGTGACCCTCCCTGTAGAAGCAGCCACGCCAGTAGGTAGAGGCTGCCATGTCACTCTTTTTTACGCATGCGTTTTGCCCACTCCTGTTTCCAACAGAGTCATAGGCATTTGCCTTCGCCAGTGCTTTTCAAAACTGCCAAACTGTCTAAAACTAAGTTACGAAAAATACGCCTTTTCATCTTTGGAAATGAGCACATGGGGAAATTTTCTATAATCGTTGAGTCTGCGACCACTTAATTTTACTTTCTTGTGAATTTCCATGCTTATGGGCTCCGCTGTTTTTGGATATGGTGTAGAAGAAAGAATGGCGAAGTAATTAGGAGCCAGATCTAGGTTCAAGACCCAGTCTTAAAGCTTGATAGTGTTGTGACCTTCAGCAAATTACTTAGCTTGTCTGAATTGCAATTTCTTCATTTGTAAAATGGAAATAATCGTCCCTGTCAAAACAGCCCCCAAAACAGAGTGAGGTTCAAGGATGTGGAAAGTCCTTTGTAAGTGCTAACATGTGCTATAGATATGAGAGATCATTTCTTTTCTCTTGACTTCTAAGACTTGGCATCCCCAGCTCACAGGGCATGGCTTATACATCGTCAGTAAATGTTAGTTGAATTAATCCGTTACTTAAGTGTTTGGGAGGCTTACCATCATATTTCAGATTGTCGCTGGGAACTTGCGTGAATGATTAGTGCCAAATATTTGTCAAAAACAGAGATTAAAAGGGGAGAAAATATGGGGCGCCTGGGTGGTTCAGTCGGTTGAGCGTCCGACTTCGGCTCAGGTCATGATCTCACGGTCCGTGGATTCGAGCCCCGCGTCGGGCTCTGGGCCGACAGCTCAGAGCCTGGAGCCTGCTTCGGATTCTGTGTCTCTCTCTCTCTCTGCCCCTCCCCCACTCATGCTCTGTCTCTCTCTCAAAAATAAGTAAATGTTAAAAAAAAATTTATTTAAAAGGAGAGAAAATACAATGAATACCTCCTAACAGGAGCTTGTTACATGAATAGCTGATCAAACAAAATATGCATGTGGGGAAAATGACATCAAAACACTTAAAAATATTAATAAGTGTGAAAGTACACCGTAACAACCTGAGTATATAGACGTTAAATGCAAAATGAACTCTCGTGCCTGTGGCTATCATGGCTGTGGCCATACTTTTTATTTGCTGACCTCATAAAAATGGGCAATTTTATGTATACTGCCATATTGAAAATAAACTGTCCAAGGGAAGTGGCTATCAGTCGGATGAGCTAGAAATTTTTTCACAAGTTTCATATGAGACCAAGTACTTTTCTGAAGTAATTTTTTCCATTAAGAAGTACTATGTATCTGTGCGATGATAAAATGTATATTCCTTGTATTTTTTCCATTGCTTTGAAAATAGGAAACAGATGAAACCAGGATTACATTGGATTTTTCTCTTTTTTATGTTTGGAGTACTTCTGTAGGCTTTTTCTCTCTTGCACTGTCAGCTATAGTCAGTTGCTACAGTCAGCCCAAGAGTAAACTCACTGAGCAGAGTGTAACCTGACTGCAGACATTGACTGGTGGACAGTTTTGTCTTCAGTATTTGTCATCAACATAATCCAGGGGAATATCAGTTATATTGTAATCAAAATTCCTCAAGAAGGTCTAGTTGTTCTTTGGAAATGCCATCACTTTAAGGCCTATATGATTGATACTCACCAAGTAATCAGCTAGACAGGAGGCTATTTTGCTGTATTATTCCATGTACAGATGTAATTCTAGTCTTCTACTGCTCAGATGTGTTGGCAGAATTTTTAACACTGATCTAGCCTTCCAGAGGGTATGAAAACTTGAATAGGAGAGAATGGAAGGAATTATAAAGTCTTTAATTCCTATCTAGTAAGTAGTCCTATTTGTGAAATTAACTATAAAGAAGGAAGTGACTCCAAGGCTTCCGGAAGGAAGAAAAGTAGAACAGTAATAGAATGGCAGCTGAAACAGCTTAAAAATAATCAGTATGAAATTGCTGTTGCTCCACCCCGTTTTGTGATTTTGAAGCCCTCTTGGGAGTGTGACATTGACAATAGATGACCAATGAGACTCTGGAAAGCAGATATTGTCTCCCAAATAGGAAAGAGTTCTGTAGGAGGTAAATTTGAAGAGAACCTTGAGCCATTATGGAAAATCACTTTGTGAGTACTGTCGCAAGATCATTATAGATCCTGGCCTGGGACAGTGTGGACACAGACGAGGGAACCCACAGCGAAATGAGAGGACCATTGTGACTTGCTTGAAATAATCAAGTATGTGAATAAAGGAGACAGAAGTAGAAAAGTTTAGGGGACAAGAGGTGTCTGTGACTCATGTATATCCTGATCGTTGACTAGTCATTCACTCTCTTCCAGGTACTTTTTCTGAGAGCCCTTTGCATTCAGGGTGGCAGTTAATCACGTGATAATAAACGTAAGAGCGGGATAAGAAATCATCATAAGCTAAGTTCAGGAACAAGCTTAGCTGCCAAATAGGCTCATTAGAGATAATTCAAACTGAGTTTTCCAAAGCATTCATTTATTAAATGTAATGAAACCCATCCTTTTCGGGAACAGTGAAGGAGAGAACCAAGTGGCCAGCCTGTCTCCTGGCAAACAGAGTGTAATTTTACCCAGCAGGCTCACAATTCATGCTTTTGACACATGAAAGAAAAATACTTTTAGTCTCTGACTTCTGTCGTTGATACCCAAGTAGTCTTCACTAAATTTCGTGGCACCAGGTGTGTGAGCAGGTTTTGATTTGCTGACAGTTTGCCTTAAAATGCCTAAAAAAATTAATAAGTTAACATAATGCATGCATCATTTAAGTTCCCAACTTTCTCTTTTTTCTTTCACTTATCTGTTTTTTTCCTTTCCTTTTTTTTTTTTTTTTTACTTTTTTTGACCAGCCATATTTATTCTCCCCAAACATAGCCTTATAATTATTTATGCATTGTAGTTCTTTCCAAAAGCACTGGCCTTTCAAGACAAGCCCAGGTAAGTTGTGATAGAAACATAACGTTACCATTTCTTAAACCTCGAACTGTGTCCACTGTACTTGACATAGTGTTAAGTGCTTCAAGTATGTTCAAAGATGTATGAAGGACAGTTGCTACTCTGAAGGAGCTTAATTCTAATAGGAGAGAGAAAATAAGTAGAAAGTGACTAATACTATGTAATGAAGTAAAGTATTTCAAATTAATAAAGTAGTTGAAAGAGATCAGGAGGGGCCCCTGGCTGGCTCAGTCGGTAGAGCATATGACTCCTGATCTCGGCATTGTGAGCTCAAGCCCCACACTGGGCATGAGATTACTTTAAAAAAAATAATAATTAATAAAGAGACCAGGGAAAACTTTATGAGTGAGCGAGCTTTGAATTGGTCCTTGAAGGAAGGTTGTAGTGAGAATGACAGCTTTTCAAGCCTCCACCTTAGCTTATATACCACAATTTAGAAAATGGATGGATTAGAAATAGACCACATAGACATCATGAGAAAAGATATGGGGAATTTTTTTTTTTTTTTTTTACAATACTGGGAATATCTAGGAAGCAAAGCTTGCTGGTGAGTAGAAGTAAAAATATATTAGACTTATGTCTTGATTCCTGCTAGGTACCAAACACAATAAGCAAGACACATTCCCTCTCCTCAAGATGTTAGAAACTAGCAGGGAATACAGACACCTCAACAGGAATATTCCGTGGACCTACGGTACTGTGGGGCCAAAGTGAAGGAGCATTCAACCAAGACTCAAGGGGCAAAGGCTCCTGGAAGAGGTCGTATTTGAACTACGGCTATAGGGCAAGGGATTGTTGGGGGAAAAAGGTATGGAGGGGAGTGTTCTAGCAGATGGACCATCATGTGCCAAGACCTGGAGGCAAGAGTGAGTAGGGCACACTGACGAAGCCTGAAGTAGGTAGATATTCTGTGCCTTCATGAGACTAATATAACAGCCGTGTGTTAGATAAATTGGAGGAAGAAGGGATTAAAGACGGAAACATCAGTTGGGAAATTGTTTTAGGAAGGCCTGGGAAAGAAATTGCCTTATATTATGTTCTGTCCATCCATCTCCATCATCTAATGTAATAAAAGCCTGAATTATGGTGTCGGATGTTAACAACTGGAGGCACAGGAATGCCTCTCCAGGGTCCAGCACGAAACTAACTGAGGTGGCAGCATTCCTGTCATAGCTATATCGGGAATAGTCTCTGGGGCGTGGTTCTGTCCCTATGGATGCTTTAGCACCTACACCAGTACATGGCATAAGGTAGACACTCCATACATACTTGCTTAAGTGAATGAAGGAATGAACACATGAATAAATGCATGAACATGAGAGATAATATAAAGAGAATGTCTCGAAGTCTGGAGACTTAGCTGCTTGCATAAGTAGCAAGGCTAAAGATAAGAGCGAAGTGAAAGATGAAGAAGTTTGAGCAAGGGTAACTGGAATGAGAATGGGACAAAAATAGGGAACGTAGAAGGAGAGAATTGAAATAATGAGAGGGCAGCCATGAAAAGTACCATTTTTTAAAATTTTTTGAGACAGGGGGAGGGGAGAGGCAGAGAGAGACAGGGAGAGAGAGAATCCCAAGCAGGCTCCACGCTGTCAGTGCAGAGTCTGATGCGGGGCTTGAACCCACCAACCATGAGATCACGACCCAAGCAGAAACCAAGAGTTGGATGCTTAACTGACTGAGCCACGCAAGCACCCCTGAAAAGTTCCATTTTAGAGATAGTTTGAATTGTCAAAAGAACATGCAGTTGAAAATATCTAACAGATGATTGAAAGTATAGATCAGGATCTTGGGGGAAGAAATCAGAACAGGGCTTTGAGATAAGACTTCTTCTATCTCAAGAGAAATAATTCAGTCTTCGGTATGTATATGCAAGTATTTGCATTTAGCACAATTCTGGTCCTCTCAATCCATGCAAGCTTCCACTATATCAGCACATTCTAGGGCTTTTCACATGGACTTCTGTTGATTGTCCTTTCCTTACCAGCTCCCTTAAGGGTGAACATTTGGGAGGCAGTAGTGTTAGAAGAATACATGGTATAGGGGGGTGGTTAAGTCTAGCATGGCGTCTGGAACCACATCCCCCAAGTTCAAATTTTGGCCCTGTCACACTTAGTAGTTGTAGGACCTTGAGAAAGTGCATAATCTTTCTGCGCCTTCATTTCTTCTTCCAGATAGCAATTACAGCGTTAGTGGTATACTGGTAAACAAAGCTGCCTTCCAAATACCAGTTATACAAATACTCTTCATAGCGTCGTAAGGAATACGTGAAGCAAAGCATGGCGGTTACTTCAAAACAGTTCTGGCATGTTCTAAGCACAATGTAACTGTCAGCTATTAATGGTACTGTTATTTTTTCACTTTGTTTCATTGTATGTAAAATGCAGATAGCAATGGTGCAGACCTCATGGAGTTACTGTGAGAATTGCATAAAAGAATCCATATAAAGCTCTTCAATCAGGACATGGTAAGAGCTGACTGGATATAAGCAATTATTAATGGAGCTCCTACTGACGACAACAGGTAGAAGATTTGCCAGATTCCCCTGTGTCTCGCATTAGAATATCTGAAGCCAACAGATACAGAACCCCCCAAATACAATATGTTTAATACATTACATGTAAGTTTCCAGGAGATATGATAGGCAATTTGTAATAAGTTACTATTTTTCTTGAAAAATTTTCAGGCAGCCTTATCTTTTAAAAAAAAAAAAAAAAAAAAAAAAAGGAAGAAAGAAGAAAAAAATACAAAGGAGGTTATTTTCACTATAAATATGTGGAAAGGATAGAAACAATTCCAGGCCCTGTCGGAAAAGCAGGATTATCATTTTGTCTCAGAATTTGATATCAGTAGCCCTTATTGATTATTTATATGGAATTTCTCATTAAAAAAGAAGATTGTTTAATATTAAGGGTTTGAATTACTTCAATTTCCAAATTATTTGCTTAAAAAATGTAAACAGCTGTCGTTTCAAAGCGGCTTACTTCATTTTACCTAAAGTGCTTTTCCGTCTGGAGGGAACACTTAAATGCAGTCACAAATCACTTGCAGTATACTCGTGGTAAGATTTTTTAAAGTTAAATTTGTTTACAAGCCTGCAGAGTTCAAATTTTGTGGCTAATATTCTTTTCTCCCTTTACTTAATGATCTTTACCTCTTTTTCCCTCTAGTGCTAGGCATGAATTTTACTCATTACAAACAAGAGCACCCCAAACCCTTTTTATTTCATTAGTTCAGCAAATGGTCCCCTAGGGGTGTGGGCTGAGGAAATGATTGGGCTCTGTGATGATGAGCTTATTTTGCACTTTTACCCAGAAAATCTCTATATACAAAAGGCACAGAGAGTACTTACACTCAGCATGAACAATTACAGACTGTTGGGGGGGCCTCTTCCCGATGTGCCAACGACTTACTCCCATGAATTAAGAGGCAAGTGCGCTCCAAAGTGCATTAACCTTTATGGATTTTTCTCCGGTTTTCATGTTCCACTGATTTATGGTCTGAAATATGCCTGTTGCTGCTGCTTCTGAGTGAGTCCCTTGTAAGTCATTTCTAAATGATCTTTTTTTGAGTCAGATAATCCAAGTAAGTCGAATATCTCCAATCAATTCCTGTGAGGCTGCTTTTTTTTTTTTTTTCCTCCAAGCTGTTTTAGTTTGCTGTGTGCCTTAAAGGTCAAATCTGAGAATGAGTGCGTAAGAATGATGTCTTAAGGGAGCCAAGCTTGCCGGCAGCTTCTTGGTGCACGCCGAACTATTTGCGGCCTTTTGCGTGGCCTCACTTGGGTTTGATTCCAAAGGTCCATTTACCTTAGTACCTCATCTAACTGGTTCCAGTTTCTTTGTGCAAGGATAGGCTCATGTCTGGGAACAGATTTCATTACGGGTTATAGATTGCTTTTTTTCATACAAATCAAGCATGGCGGGGATTTTGAGTCTACTGTGCCATCATAAAAGTCTCCTGTTTCTCTTAGAGTAAAAGGTGGAAAAGTGTCATCAGCATTCAGGTCTCCGTTATCAGTGCTGCTTGGCATCATTTTCCGCGGGCCCGTATTTCTGCAGAATAGTTCTGCGTTGGACACTCAGTGTTCCATTCTCTGTGTGTCCGAAGATCATTTCTATTTACTGGATTTGGGGTGGGGGGGGATGTAATTTGGTTTTCTCTTTGCAATGCCTGTATCATTCACCCTATAGGGTCACTGTTACCGCTGTCGTTTGTGTTCGTGCGGTAAAACCACAACATAAAATCAAAGGTACAAATTTCAGAAAATTCAAATTCAGAATTCTGGCTCTTAAATCACAAGTAATTCTTTCATGTCTCTGTCATAAACAGTACATCACCACTACTCGGTATTTATCCAAAGGATACAGGAGTGCTAATTCGAAGGGGCACATGCACCCCAATGTTTCTAACAGCACTGTCGACAGTAGCCAAAGTATGGAAAGAGCCCAAACGTCCATCGATGGATGAATGGATAAAGAAGATGTGTATGTACATTTTGTATATGTACATACATACATATACACAATGAAATATTACTCGGCGATCAGAAAGAATGAAATTTGCCATTTGCAACAATGTGGATGGAACTACGGTATATTATGCTAAGCAAAATAAGTCAGAAAAAAGATAATTATATCACTCACTCATATGTGGAATTTAAGAAACAAAACAGATGAACATAAGGGAAGGAGAGCAAAAATAACATGAAAACCGAGAGGGAGACAAACTGTAAGAGACTCTTAAATACGAAAAGCAAACTGAGGGTTGTTGGAGGGGTGTTGGGTGGGAGGATGGGTTAAATAGATGAGGGGCCTTACAGAGGACTTGTTGGGATGAACACTGGGTGTTATATGTAAGTGATGAATCACAAATTCTCTTCTTGAAATCATTATTATACTATGCGTTAACTATCTTGGATTTAAATTAAAACAGAACAAAACAAAAACAATGCATCACTGTTGATTGCTAACTAAACTTTCAATGTGTGCATTTATAAATATCTGTGTCATCTGGCATTATTGTACAGATACTAAATGTGACAGTAGGGTATTGTTCAGTGAGGAGGGTGCCATAGGGACTTACCTTTGAGTATGCTTCACTACTTAAGCAGAGCTTTTGCAGGCTTGTAAATACCATGCAACTTTTCATGTAGAGACCTCGGATCAAAACGAAGGGAAGAGCATGGTTCAGATTCTTCAAAATGTCTTTAAAGCTATTATATAATGGAAGAGATTCAGAGCTTCTTGGTGGAGGTAAGCACAGTACATCTCTGCAGAGAGTCTAGATTGGAAGGTCCATTAGTGGAACTGATAATGCTAAGAGAAGCTAAAGAATATAGGTAGTCAGAGGGATAAATCCCTCTACACATTTCTACTGGTTCCAATGGATGGGACCAGGAGAAAAATCTTCAAGCCTTTCAGACAAATGTTTTGTGTACATTATGCAGCCTAAAATACCAAAGTTAGATGTGTGATAATATACAACAAAGTTAGGAAATCTCAAAGTGGAAAGAATAAATATATTGTATGTTGCATGACACAGATTATATACAAGTATATACATTAAAAATGTAATTAGCAATAAACTGACACACTGTTTATGGGAGAGACGTGAATGAAATTTCTTGTGTTCCAAAAGCCAGATGAATTTGAATTTTCTGAAATCCACCCCTTTGATTTTCTGCTTTGCAAAATCATGGTTCCCCATGACTGGGTTCACATTATGCATTTTTGGCAAGAACATCAGAGAAGCGATGCTGTATTGTTCTCTATCTTATTAGGAGGTACATATCAGCTTGCCCCGTTACTGGTCATGTTGGCCACAGAATTTTAAAAATTCATTAGGGTGTGAATGTTAGGAATTCATATTTCCTATGAGTAACTACTTTTATTCAAATGAATAACTACTGCTCCCATTGCAACGTCTAAAGTATAAAATAGGCCCTCCATGTTCAAGGGCATTTCCATCTGGTAGTAGCTGTAATTCTTGGCTGAGATAAAATGGAAGACATGGAGCTTTACAATGAAACAGAACTTGTGGTGAGGAGGCTGGGGTTAACCAAGGAGCTTGGGAAGCCTGAATGAAATTTTAATGAGTTTACGATTTCCCTGGATAGAAATCAAATCAAGATAAAAATTTTTTAAACACCAGGTCAAATATAAGTCGTGTGTGCTCGTGTATGCATTCCAAAGGCCATGCACTTGCTGTAGGAAAGAGCAGACTTAAAATATAGGTACTGCATATGTACGTATTTTAGGAGGCCCCCCAGTTGATGATATTCTGAAAAGAAAACCTGTGGTTAAATATTTACGAACAGCAATATTAGAATTTAGGAAACGCGGTCCTAAGTGGTTTAGACATTCAAATGCCAGGAATCTGTTGCCTGCTTTCACTTGTTTTTTGGTTTATCCTACTTTGTAACCTTAGGTTTAGGAGGCTGATCTGAATAAGGCGCCTCAAAATCCTGTGATTAGATGCTCTGCATGTAGCATTATGTAGATCCTTTTCTTTGAGTCTCATTCTCCTCGTTTCCATATACACAGCCGTACCTGGGGCCATCTCATCATTTACAGGATAGGAATCCCTAGTGTGAAAGCACTTCACCAGATTAGATAATACCCTTTTGACAAGGTTCCATCTGTGTTCCATCTCAACTTTGAAGTGAAGTGTTTTCTTTCCTAATGAGATTCTTTTCACTGTTAAAAATTCATCACTTTCTTACTTCCCTAGAGCTGATTAGGAGCATTGTTGGAAAAACTGGGCCTTTTGATGAGTCGCCTCCACACCCTTGACTGTCTCTCCTGTCTTCCCATTCACCGGATCAATTTTACAGTCCTTCCTTCCGAGGGAAAAGGAGTCACGCAGTACATTGTGGGAATCTGGGGTAAATCAAATGTAGAGTCGTCCATGAAAAATCATGAGGAGCTACTCCCAATAGCTTGTGGGTATAATTCAACAGACGCCAAATGAGGATGTTCATTGTAGGATTATCTCTAATAAAAACAGGAGACAGCATTAATATTCCCTAATAGATGTTTGGTTTAATAATGCTGTGTTCATTAGTGTGATGGAATGACTTCCTAATACTCTGTAGAAGAAGAGACTGTAAAGTTGTGCGAATAACCATATTGTACAGAGCAAAAAACAACGTTGGGACTGTGGTCAAGGACCGGATAGAGAACATTCTTTCAGGAAGAGGCAACTGTTAACAGTGGGGTGGTGGAGCGATGGGATGATTTTTCTTTCTTCTTAAATATTTTATTGGGGCCTCTAGTCCAGATTCTTGGGGGGAGGGCATTATTTGTCAGAGAAGTCACACCTC
Organism: Lynx canadensis; assembly: GCF_007474595.2. NCBI lineage: Eukaryota > Metazoa > Chordata > Mammalia > Carnivora > Felidae > Lynx > Lynx canadensis. Next base: position 149,264,745 of record NC_044304.2, read on the forward strand.
AGTTTCAGGAACTGTGGGTTGAAGTTCAAGAACCTGCTACTTTTATTCAGCACTCCCTTCGCCAAATACCTCCTGAGAGCCTACTGTGTGCCGGCCATAGTGGACGTAGTACTGAGCTCTGAGGATACAGAAGTGAGCGATTTACACTTGACCCCTCACCACACGGAGCTTTGGCCGTTCCTCCGTCAGCTTGTTCCTGAAAGGGTCGAAGTATTAATCTGCTGGTCCACATGGCCAGTTATGGGCAAGCGTAGGAAAACAAAGGGGCAGGGTGAAAAACAACCCGTCACGCGTGTACCCCTTTCCTCCACAACCCCATCAGGGCTCACGTGCCGGTAGTAATCACAAAAAGAGTAGCTGCTGCTTACTCAGCGGTTGCTGTGTGCCCACCTCGGTGCCGAGTGCTTAACGTTGATTTCCTCCTTTAACCATCAGGACAATCTTGAATATTACCATCTCCGTTTTATAGAATACAACAGAAAGACGAAGAGGGGCTAAGTAACCTGCCCAAGACTGCACATTCAGAATTCAGTCCCCGGAATACCTACTGTGAGTGTTCTGCCGCGGCCGCTCAGCTTCCCTCAGTCAGTCCTCCCTGCAGCGACCGAGAGTCTGCATCCCCTCCTGGCTGCTTGGGAGAGTTCCTTTTCTGTGTCCTTCCTGCCCAGGAAAGGGCGATTTGCCCATTTCGTGTACTTGCTTCCCCTTGTTGACGGGAGTCAGAACAGGCTGATCGGACAGCCTTATTTTTTCTCTTCCCTGGCACATGTTTCGTGCTTTCTGTGCAGTGAGAGGGCCTGCCTGCACAGCTCTGAAAGCAGATTCGGACACATGTCGAACGGGTCCCCTCGAGTTAGAGGTGACGACGGCAACCTGGGTGTGTCCTTTTAGACGGATAGGCGTGCTGTGGGGAACGTGTGACTTGTGTTTGAAGGCCATCCGTCAGCTACAGGTGATGGGAGCCCTGCCCCTCCATCATTGCGGCTCAGAGCAACTTCGTATCTGGGGGACACCAAAAACAGATAACGGACTAGAAAAAAAGAAAGTATGGATAATTTAGACTTCTCTCTCATACTGTTTAGGAGCAGGCTAACTAGCAAAAAGAAAAATTTTTTAATTTAAGTTCTACTTATTTATTTTGAGAGAAAAAGGGGGAGAGAAGTAGAGAGAGAGAAGAGAGCGAGAGAATCCCAAGCAGGCTCCGTGCTGTCGGCACAGAGCCCGCCGTGGAGCTCGAACTCACGAACCGTGAGATCATGACCTGAGCCGAAATCAAGAGTCGGACACTTAACTGACTGAGCCACCCAGGCGCCCCCCCTAGTAAAAATCTCTTTTTAACATCTGGTAAAGATTTTGAAATTGTGGGAAGTGCCTCTCAGAAAGCTTCTTCTAAGTCCCGTTGAAAAGAATAAGGAGGGATTCTGATGATTGAATCCCATAATATTAAATAAAATACAAAGGTCTTTGGTGTGGTTACTCATAAGCAAATTCAAAACAGTGGTTTTCTTTTAGAGGCAGACCAAGGAGAGAGGGATGCATCTGGGCTGGCAGGGTGGGGAGTGGCACCTGGGACAGGTACTTCTCAGGATTAGATGAATCAGAAGGAGTCAACACGGCAGGATGTGGGTTTGGAGATTTTTAAATTACGGTTAACTACCTTTATGTCTTCATTTTTTCCCCACCTTCTTCCCCTCACTCCCTTCTTAAAGATTTATTACGTCTTGTTTGGTAGTCACTCTTTTACGTCCCTTTCCGTGTTGATAAAGTCAGTTAAGAGGCCTCATTGATGTTTCCCATGGCTTTTCAATTTCTGCTCTTTCCCTTACATTGAGTTACTCTATCGCTATGATGATCCTATATGTGTAAGTTCTCACTTTCGCCCAACCGCTGTGTGCTTGCCTCTGGGTGCAAGCACAGGTTGCAGGCTCATCAGAGGTTAATGGAATGTTAGACTGGCGATATGCAAGATTAACCATGATGTGTTTATGTATTAGGTAAGGAAACCCTTTATTAGGTCACACAGCTAAACTGAACATTTCTACACCAAACTTTTTTTCTTTATTATTTTTTAATGTTTAATTCTTTTTTAAAGAGAGAGAGAGAGAGAGAGAGAGAGAGGCAAAGCGCAGAAGGGGGAGGGACAGAGAGAGGGAGACACAGAATCCAAAGGAGGCTTCAGGCTCTGAGCTGTCAGCGTAGAGCCTGTCAGGGGGCTCGAACTCATGAACCATGTGATCTTGACCTGAGCAAAAGTTGGACGCTTAACCAACTGAGCCACCCAGGCGCCCCACCAAACTTCACATGTGGCCTAATTAGAAAGCCATTTATGAAGTACAGTCTTTGGTATATGTAGGTAATTTCTTTTTAATTTTCTAATTTAATTTTATTTGAGTAATACATTCATGGTCTTTAAAAATCCGATGATTGTAAGCGCTCTTTCCTATTTACTAGATGGGATGCTGATTCATAAATTGTTGAATAAAGCCAGTTTGATCTTTAAAAAAATCAAGCAATTATTAAAAGTCATAATTGAAAAAAGTCTTATTCCCACTCCTCTTGCAGACCCCACTCGTCCCCTACTTCCTACAGGTACTCACTTGGATTAGACCTTTGTGAGTCCTGTCAGGATGTCTTTATCATAAAATAAACAAAGGAGGGTATATAATTTTTACAGAAAGGTCAGTGTAATGAATACTACTAAATACATATTGATCTGCAGCGTGCGTTTCTCACTGAACAATTTATCTTGGAGATCTTTTCACGTTAGTGCATCAGAAGCTTCCACGTTTGGGGGTTGAGGTTACTGTAGATACGCCATAGTTTATTTGATTAATCCCTAAATGATGGATTCTTTTGTCCTTTGCTGTAAAAACAATGCTACACTGATCTGTGTAATCATATTTAGAAATAGCTGTCAGAAGAATTTCCCAGAAGTGGGATTTCTGGGTCAAAAGGAAGTGCATTTGTAATTTTGAGTGATGATTCCAACTTGCCCTTCGTGAGGGTTGCACCATTTTTCATTCCCATCAACAATACGTGAGAATGCCTCTTTCCCACACATACGCCAAAAGAGCACGTTTTCAAATTTTGGGGATTTGATCAATGCATGGTTATAAAAAATGGCACCTCAGTATAGTTTACTTCTCATTTTTTTCATTAGGAACAAAGTTAAGAATATTTTCTTATGTTTAGTGGCCACTGTATTCCTTTTTACCGTAAACCGTCTTTTCCTGTCCTTTGGTCATTTTTGCACTAAGTTGTTGGTTTTTTTTTTTTCCTGACTCATCTGTGATAGAAGTTGCAAATATATCTTCCCAGTTAATCATTCAGTTTTTGTCTTTATTTCATTTGATTTGATTTCACTTCATCTCCCTCTACATTTTTTTTGGAAGAAAATTTAAAATACAACACAGTCCTTGCTTTGCATAACATTGTAGAACTGTAAAAATCACCATGCAAAGCAATCTTAGTCAATGGGGTAAATCACAATTCTTTCTCGACTTTAGGAAGTTTTTGCCAAAACATGAATAAGTCCCTTGCTGGCGGTTATAAATTTGTCCAAAAATGAAAAAAAAAAAAGAAAACTAATATGTTTTCATATTAGTATTTCATTTCTTCGTTAAAATCCTATCAGAGTACTTGGAACACCTTCTTTTCATCCTGTGCTTTACGATACACAGTGAGCACCTTTTGTAGGTGTTGGGGAAATGTCATACCTCCTTTAAGTCTGGATCTGCCAGCATTTTATTTTTTGCTTTTCAATGTCATGAAACATCTTCAAGAGCTCCTTCACCATGCAGTTGGGGCCACAGCACTTCCTCCGGGATGTTTTCATCCCTTTTGCCACAAAGGCTTTCTCCCTGGTGAGGTGAATAAATTCTCCTTCCCTCTGGTTGTGTTCCTTTCCCAGATGGAGGCGATGTCAACATTCCTAGCTGCTTCTTCTGTAAATCCCTTTACATTCCATCCAAATTCCACTCCCAGTGTTACCACTGTTCGTTTTGTTTTTTGTTTTTTCTGCACATCTGTCTTTTTTGGCCAATTCCCTCTTTTAATGATCCATTTTTGTAAAATATCGCATGAGTTTATCACTGGGAGACAAGGAGACAACACAAGTACACGCTTTGTCACCCGAACATGAGTGGCAGATGTGCAGTTATCAGTCACTGATAGACTGATCCATTGATCATGGTGAACATCAATTGTTTACACAGAGATTTCTAGACTGAAGAGGTAGCAGCAAAGTTTTCATTTTATGCCATTACTCACAGTTAATCTACTGTAGTAACTGGAATTTAAACCTTGTTTTCTGGGGGACTGGTGTTACTAACTGGGTGGTAATAACTTAAATTTTTGCATATCAAAACCATGCAAAGCAGGTACAAAGAATAACCTAACAAATATCTGCATACTCATCTGTGAGTTTGGACAGTTACTAACATTCTATCTTTATGTATTTTTTTTTATTTGAGAGAGAGAGAGAAAGTAAGTACGAGTAGGGGAGAGGGGCAGAGGAGGAGAGAGAATCTTAAGCAGGCTCCACACTCAGCACAGAGCCCAGCACGGGGCTTGATCCCATAATGTTGGTGCCAAAATCAAGAGAAGGACACTCAACTGACTGAGCCATCCAGGCGCCCCTTTGTTTGAAGTGTTTTTAATAAAGGGAACAGATCATTACAAATAAGGTTGAAGTACTCTTTTGTCCACACCTCCCTTCCTGTTCCCTTTCATAACCTCCCAACTTACATACCGTCATGAAGTAAAAGAATACCATTCATTCTCCCTCCCTCCCCCCACCTTTTTTTTTGAGTGTTAACACACAATGTTACATTAGTTTCAGGTGTACAACTTAATGATTTTGACAAGTTTGTACATTATGTGGTGTTCACCATGAATACAGCTTCCACCTGTCCTATTACATCACTATGGTGATATCACTGACTATATTCCTTATGCTCTGCTTTTTAATCCTGTGACTTACTCATACCATACCCAGAGGACTGTATCTCCTTGCCCTTCCCTTATTTTGCCCAGTCTCCCCCATCCCACTCCCAGCAACCATCAATTTGTTCTCTGTATTTATAGTGTGGATTCTGCTTTTTGTTTGTTTATTCATCTTTTTTAGATTCCATTTACAAGTGGATCATATGGTATTTGTCTTTCTCAGTCTGACTTATTTTACTTAATGTAATGGGTCCATGCATGTTGTCTCAAAATGGCACAATCTCATCCTTTTTTAATGGCTGTGTAATATCCCAGTGTGCGTGTGTGTGTGTGTGTGTGTGTGTGTGTGTGTGTGTGTATGGTATATATATGGTCATATATATATATATATATATATATATATATATATATGTATGTATATATATACATATATATATGTATGTATATATATATATACATATATATATGTAGATGTATGTGTGTGTATATTTATAACATATACATATACAAACATACATCTCACATTTTCTTTATCCATTCATCTATTGATGGACACTTAGGTTGCTTCCATGTCTTGGCTATTGTAAATAATGCTGCAGTAAACATAGGGGTGCATGTATCTTTTTGAGTTCGTGCTTTCATTTTCCCTGGGTAATTATCCTGTAGGGGGATTATTAGATCATATGGTTGGTTTGTTTTTTTTTTAATTTTGTGAGGAAATTTCTTACTGTTTTCCAGAGTGGCTGTACAATTTACATTCCCACCAGCATTGCACAAGGGTTCCTCTTTCTCCACATCCTCACCAATACTTGTTGTTTCTTTTCTTCTTGATTTTAGCCATTCTGACAGGTGTAAGGTGATATCTCATTGTGGCTTCATGTAAAAGAATGAAATTGGACTACTTTCTAATACCATACACAAAAATAAATTCAAAATAGATTAAAGACCTAAATGTGAGACCCAAAACCATAAAAACCCTAAAAGAGAACACAGACAGTAATTCCTCTGACATCAGCAATAGCCATAATTTCTAGATATGCCTCCTGAGGCAAGGTAAACAAAAGCAAAAATAGACTATTGGGATCATATCAAAATAAAAAGCTTTTGCACAACAAAGGAAACCATCAGGAAAACAAAAAGACAATCTACTGCATGGGAGAAGATATTTGCACATGACATATCTGATAAAGGGTTAGTATCCAAAATATATTAAGAACTTATGTAACTCAGCACCAAAAAAACAAAAACAAAAACAAAAAACACCACCAAATAATCCTATTAAATGGGCAGATGACCTGAATAGACATGTCTCTAAAGAACACATGCAGATAACCAACAGACACATGAAAAGATGCTCAACATCACTAATCATCAGGGAAATGCAAATCTCCCTTAAAAAAAAAACAAACACATTTCTATCTACACATATAAAGATCTCTGTGAGAAATACGGAGTATTTGGGGATGTGCTTTTAAATTTGCACTGTAATTTTCTGTTCATCATGCCTGCCTTTGCTTTTTGTATTCTTATTTCCTTCTTGAAATAATACAAATGGGTTTTGGTGTTACCCCTTTTTTCCCCTTTCAGTTTAGCAGTCATGTGTTCTATTTTGTCCTATTTCTATTCAATTAGTGAAATAATAACTTAGAAAAATAAAAAGAACTCTTATAGAGACAAATAACAAAGTAATGACGTGTTCTTGTTAAGAATTCTGGGAATTCCCCCTCACCTCTCCATAGAAAGACATGCCAAAGCCTAGAAATACCCATATGTGTTTTATGATATTTCTAGAACTATTTTTCTGATATATTTAACGACCATTTTCTTCTGTTGTCTTCCAGATTTATTCAAGAGATCGAGCATGCCCTGGGACTCGGCCCAGCCAAACAGTGTCCTCTTCGAGACTTTCTCACTGTGTACATCAAAAACATCTTCCTGAATCAGGTCCTGGCAGAGATCAACAAGGAGATTGAAGGAGTCACTAAAACATCTGACCCCTTGAAGATCCTAGCTAATGCGGACACCATGAAGGTGATGGGGGTACAACGGCCTCTCCTACAGGTGATAATATACTCACTGTTTTTATCAGTAGTTTTCATGGAATTGGCAGGAGACACAAATTACAAAAAGAAGAAGAATTACCATCTGTTTCCATATTCATCAGAGACAAAATAAGAGGAAATAAATTAGACAGGCACTAGGGGAATTTAGAACGAATGGGGAGATAATGGAAATTCCTTAAGATCTTATATAAGAAAAAAGTGGCTGGCTTTGAATATGGAAGGTGGTGAATCTCATTAATATGCAAGCAGTTCCTCATTATTTTCCTGGAACTTGTCCTTGAGAGGAATTCTTTTTCCACTGGCGAATGTGTCAGGAGTATGCAGGACTTAAGGAGAGGAAATTACCATGCCTAACCTCAACCACCAACAGGAAACCCTGTGTGCCATTTCAGGGCAGACCTACTGTGAGCTTGGCTAGCTCACAGTGAATTTGAACCCACCAGCAAACTGACTTTTAAAAGGCAGATCATTTAATTCACATGATCCTGTTAATACCGGAAATTTTACATAGACTATATAAAGAAATGGTTTCTAGGCAACAGAAAATAATTTGTCAGTATTTGGATTTATAGGCTTCCGGCGTATATCCATTGTAGCCAGTGACTTGAAGGTAAATATAAAACCAAAAGAGTATTAGTATGAGTTTAACTCATATATGTACATTAACTATTATTACATGGTTATTGTATTTTTATAGTGTTTCTTTATTTGAGAGAATGATGGGCACGATGGCATATTTTTTAATAAGTTGCACAAAACAAGGATATCTCAGAGTGTGGAAGGCTTGAGTTCTTTCAAAGAAAACTTGTATAAATGGAAAGGAGTTATAGCTGCTACAGTTGCTCGCCCTTACCTGCCTTTATATATGTGTTCCTTGGTTTTTCCTTCTTTGCACATCAGAATTAATAGAAATCCTGGACTTTTCGTAGGCAAATGTTCGAGTTATGAGCATTCTTTTTTTAATGTTTATTTATTTATTTTTGAGAGAGAGAGAGAGAAAGAGAGAGCAGGGTAGGGTCAGAGAGAAAGAGAGAGAGACAGGAGACAGAGAAGCCCAAGCAGACTCCACGTTGTCAGCGCAGAGCCCAGTGCAGGGCTTGGACTCCCAAACCATGAGATCTTGACCTGAGCCGAAATCAGGAGTCAGGCGCTTAGCTAACTAAGCCACCCAGGCGCCACCATGAGCATTCTTTTCCATGAGAAAACTCGTTGGTGGTATTGAGAAAATAGAATAGAGGCATTTGCTTCTCCCAGAACTTGAGTAATAGCATCACACCTACGAAAGGGTACATTCAGATCATCTGGGTCTGTGTCAGATACATTCCTTGTGAGGGATCTCTACTAAGTGTGGAAGCAGAGAAGGGACAATGGCAAAGGCATGTGCTCACTTCTGCCCCTACTGGATTACTCTTCCGCTGGCTCTTGCATGGCTGGGACCTTGTTCTCTCAGAGTCTCAGTTCAGATGTTACCTCCGCGGGGCAGCTCTTCCTGACTGTCCTACCAGAGTAGGTCCCCTTCCCTGGTTATTTTACATTCTTCCCTCCCTCTGACACCCCAATCCGTTCCAACACTGAAACTGAACTCCATGGACTCTTATCACCAAAGCTCTCTTCCCAGGTGACTTAAGATCTGGTTTGGCCAATAGGAGGCACTAGCAGCAGATTGGAAGAAGAAAAAGAAGAGAGAGATTAAGGTTGTTTCTTACTTCCTTCCTCTCCACTTTGGATCATTGTTCCGGCCACGGGTGCATCCCTCATATCCAGGGGTCCTGTCAGGTGACACCCATTCCATAGCTGCAGCTCTCACTGGGCTCTGGTAACACCATTTCTTCTCTTTGTCCCTTAATGACAAACTTTCTGCTATTAGACTCTGGGTGCCTCACCAGCCCTCCTTTCTTCTTTCAGCACTGCCCATATCTCGGTAATTCATCTCTTCATCAGTGTTTCTTCATTCGACCATCTGCCTGGAGTTCTCTTTTTTTCTCAAGATCCTGAATAGATCTCCTCAGTTAGTCACTGTTTTAACACTTTGATTTTTTTTTTCATCTTCACACAACTACCATAATTATCAGTTCATTGATTTTCCAACTTGTTTATTTTGTCTTTTCCTAATAGAACATAAGTTCCAAAAGCATAGTACGGGACCAGGCAGCCAGAGGGGCTCGATACATAATTTATGGAACAAGTGCATACATGCACGGATAGATGGATGGATGGATAGACACAGTTGGATAAGTTTGGAGAGTCAGAAATAATTGCAGAGTCAGAGTGGGAAGACGAGAGACAGAGAGTGACAAAACCTTGTCTTTCTCTAGCTTCTGGCTGACCATATCATGAGCTTCCTCTCCTTCAGAAAAGCATCCAGTATTTATGTCCCTGCAACGTCAGTCTGTACAGCACAGAGCAATTTTAATATGCTTTGGTGTACTGAATTTAAAAGAACACAAAGGCAACAACGTACTACAGAGAGAATTTGTGTACTAAAGAGGCTGGCTTATTGTACATAATAATTTTCAGCTTGAGTAGCAGAAACACATTAAAACTCGTAACTGGTTGACTACAGGCTGGGCCATGTCAGGGCCACACTTTGCGGCTCAATGACATCTCGGGGAGTCTACCGCTGTCTTATTAAATCACGCCCAACCCTGTCACCAGCCATAGTGTTAGTGTGGCTCTTGTTTTTTAAATCGATTACTCCATTCTGAGGCAAGATGAGAACTCCGCCTTCACCCGAGTCCAGATAGAATTCTATTTATGTGAGTAAATCTTTAAACTAAGGTCATTCAACTAATTAATCTCCAAATTTGTTGTCAGAGCCCCAAACACCTGCTCTCTTATTTAATTATTTTGTTGCCCTTTCTTTTCTTCATAAAAATTTTATTTTCTAAGAATCCAAATTAGTGAGGCCATATCAATAAATTTGTTTAATATTCTCAGAGTAATGAGATTGAAAAAGTAAATGAGATGGTTATTTTCCTTTCCCATCTTAAGACATCCTCTCGCTTTTATAATCATTGTAAATTGCTTTCGGACGTAAGTTTCCATGGTCAAGTTTCAGTGTTCCTTAAATGTGTTTCTGTGTCACCTTGACATTTTCATTCCCAGCTAATTGTAAGTGACTAATCTGAAGCAAAATAAATAATTCTCAAACATTTTTGCTGAGAATCCAAAACAACCGTTAAGAAGGGAGCTTGGAGAAATACACATAGGCGTACAAGATGCGGGTGGGTTAAGTAGTCAATTACTCGCAGTTTAAAAATGTCCTTTATAGTCACTCCCTCTGCTTGACTGTCCTTTGGTTTCCCACAAGAAAAGGACTGCACCTGTGCCCTGAGGCCGCTCCCAGTGTTCCACAGCAGTGGCCCAGCCCAATTCCCCAAGGGCGGTGTGGAAGGACAGCTGTGTCAGGACTGATTTCATTTGTTTGATGAACAAACATGCCCAGAACCCCAGGACCTGTGTCCCTACTGCTCTGAAATGGCATCTGGGCAGTGTAGACAGTCTGTTACGAGGGGGCATTTCCATGGGTGATGACCTGCTTTTTGAATCCATAATTTCACTGTCAAGGCACAGAATTCACAGAAGGGAAGGAAATAGGAAGGAGGAGTTGACAGACACCATCTTCTAGGTGTGCAAGGAAACACACAGCTGTGCAAGTATTGGCCCAAATTATACAGCAGCAAAGTACTGGTAGTAATAACAGTAACAGTTGCATTCATAATAGTAGATAGTAGTAATGAGAGCAGCTGACACTTTCAATAGCATTAACCACGAGCCGGACACTATTCTGATGGTTTGTATGTATTGGCTTGTGTCTTACATGAATTGGCAACAGCTTTGCCAGGGTGGTGTTTTTATTACGGGGAGGAAACAGACATAGTGAAATTAAATAACTTGCCCACGGTCACATAGCTAGCAAGTACTAGAACTATAATTCAAACCCAGGCAACTGACCCTGGAGTCCGGTGTCCAAATGAGTTCTACTCAGAACGTAGCCTGAGGAGTATGCTTGTCTGCAAGCTATTCGTTACCAGTCTGCAGTGAGACTACAGAACTGGAGAGGAAGCATTTAGACACCCCCCTCCCACTCCTTTTAAAGGAATTTGCCATTGCCTGTCGAAACTAATAACAAAAACGATTGGGATTTGTGTTTTGTATATCTTTGTGGTTAAAAAAAATTATTAATCGATATCTGTTGTATTTTATAAAGGTATCAATCTACAACAGATTGTGGGGGCCGGGCTGTGCTCTCACCATAGTTAGGGACCCACTGCCCTAAATTTCTTACTCCTTTAAGAGAGTAAGAAGTAAAAGCACGGAACCAATCGTCTCTCACCTTGGTGCCCAAGGCGCTTTCCAATAGATGGAGTAACTTAAGTATTTCTCACAGGGGGTTCTCTCCTACATCCTCAGCTCCTAGAACGGTGTCTACTCTAGAGGAGGTACTCCATATTTAATAAATGGATGAGTGGTTGCGTGATTGCAAGTGAATGAATTAATGATGCCTTACTCAGGACGAAGGCAGATGTGTGCGTGTTTTCTCCCCAAGATTCGTGGTCATGGGTTTAAGATTGTTGACAATGCTTAAATTAAAATGTTGCAATTCTTATTCCTCTGATGCTATCCACATGAACGCAGGATTTGAATATACCTCGTGGTCTGATTGTCTGCTTCCTCTCTTGCCATCCTTGTTTGTTTGTTTGTTTGTTTTTTCAAAATGGCTTCCACTTGTTGCAAGGCAAAGCATGCTGATTCGAATGAAGGAAATCTCTCAGGAGCAATTCCTCATTTCTCCTAAGCCAGAGAAATGAGCATTCTGGCATTCTGGGCATGGAGCTAATGGAAACAGTCCATTGAAGTGGATATTCTTTCATTATCTTATACATCTGTAGGCGTCTACAAAGTTTTCCTTCCTTAGACACGAGGAAATACCCACTCCGCTTCCACTTTATCATTGATTTGGGGATGTTTTTAAATTTCTTTCTTCTTTACTGTCTCCAACAAAAAAACCCAAAAAACAAAAAGGGGGGGGGGGGGGTGGAGTTAGGAGGCTAATGCTCAGGGTTTTTATCTTTTTACCTGGTAAACTGATGAATGGGCATCTAAGCCTGTGAACACAGGTACAAGTAAACATTCTCCCCCACCCCCCGTGGAATATGCTATAAACCCTTGCTACTTAGAGAGTGATCTGTGGAAAAGAACATCAGCCCTCTGAGTCTGATATGCGTTTATACAGTATTAGATGTGATCTGCATGCACGTTTAGAGTTTGGGAAGCACCGCTTTGTACCAGGGCAACACAAAGTGTGGTCCCTGGACCACCAGCGTCGGCATCACGTGAGCTGGTGAGAAATGCCAAGTTCCGGGGCGCCTGGGTGGCTCAGTTGGTTAAGCGACCGACTTCGGCTCAGGTCATGATCTCGCGGTCCGTGAGTTCGAGCCCCGCGTCAGGCTCTGGGCTGACCGCTCAGAGCCTGGAGCCTACTTCAGATTCTATGTCTCTCCCTCTCTCTACCCCTCCCCTGCTCATGCTCTGCGTCTCTCTGTCTCTCAATAATAAATAAACGTTTAAAAAAAAAAAAAGAAAAGAAAGAAATGCCAAGTTCCTACAGGAATCTTGTTCTCACCAGCCCCCCTGGTAATGTTGACAGAGACTGAAGTTTTAGAAGTATTGCGATATATCACACCACCATGCCCAGCTGGAGGTCAGGAAATGGGATCTAACGCTTCGGGCTCTCAGCACTGCAGCGAACAGCAGTCATCACTTTAAAAACAAAAAAACACAACTATCCGGCTTCGTTTCATACAGGCCCAGAAATTGTAAAAACAATATTTGCAGTGGCAGCAGAAGCTGCTTCCTAGTCTAGCACATTGCTGAATTTTGCAAAGTACTTTGCAAACACAGGACGAGCCTCCGTTTTCTGGCTCATGTCGGGGAATGAGAGGAAGAAGCAGCTTTCCTAATGCTTAGGCTCTCATTCCCACATCACTGGAGGAAAAGAGCAGAAGCTGTGCAAGAAAGAATGGAGGCATTCTTGAAACATTTAGAGCGTATTTTCATGCTCCTCACCGCCCCGGTATTTGTCAGAGTTGTTCTGAGACGTGACGTGGCTAGATTGCCTGCTGACACCACACCCTTCTCTTCCTTGGCCGGCTGCACCTCCCACCCTTACCTGTGGGGTGTAGAACAGCAGTTCTCAGCAGCAGTACCCATTAGAGTCACCCAGGAGGGGAGCCTGGGGGCTCAGTCAGTTGAGCAATGGACTTTGGGTTAGGTTGTCAATCTCACGGTTTATGAGTTCGAGCCCTACATCGGGTTCTCTGCTGTCAGCACTTAAGAGTGCAGTTCAGATCCTCTGTCCCCCTCTCTCTCTGCCCCTTCCCCCTCTCTGTGTCTATCTCAAAAAATAAACATTAAAAAAAAAAAAAAAAAGAATCACCCTGGAGCTTTCTGCAAACATCACTGCCCAGATCCCATCCCAGAGATTCAATTCAGTTGATCAGGAGTGGGGCCAGTGTTTTCTAAGATGCTCAGATGATCCCGACATGCAGCCAGAACTAGGGCCACTTGTCTGGATCTTCCATAGACTCAGTTATTGCCCTGAGAAGGAGTGTATTAAAAATTATAGTTGAGACGTTCTTCAATTCAGTCAGGCTTATGAGGGAAGGCACTCTTTGCTACTTTGAACCAAGCTTGGTACATAAGCCTTGGAATCAGATACAAACGGATTTACAGCCCAGCAATTTCAGCTGATAACTTTGTGGCTGGGACCAAATTAGTAACTTCTCTGTACGTATCTTTCCTTCTGCAGAAAGCCAGAATAGTGAAATAGGCCTCATAGGAACACAGGAATTATTTCTAATGATTAGGTGGAGTAATGGTTGTAAAACACATCTCCTTCTGTCCCCGTGTCACATATGTGTGAGTTTCAGCATTGACTGCCCTGACATGTGTCACCTGCCTACTCCCTCACTCTTGCCTCTATAGGCGAGACTTCTGCTGACTCCTGTCTAGATTTCACTCCACATCTCTTCTCCTCACTAAGTTGTATTCACCTGCAACGGTCTTTTGGACTCCAGCATCCACCTAGTACTCTCTGTTTCCTGCCTCCCCCTACCCTAGTGTGACAGCACGAGATGATACTATTTGACCCCTTTCTCTTTATTCCTGGAGTTTCTCCGCTGATTGTTTATCAGGAGCAGAAGCAACACTCGGTGTTGATGACCATCAAATTAGTGCATCTGTTTCCTAGGGCTACCATAACAAATTACCACAAACCTGAGTGGCTTAAAACAACAGAAACGTATTTAGTCACACTTCTGGGGGCCAGGGACCGTATTCCCTCCAAAGGTTCTAGAGGAGGACTCCCCCGGCCCTTGCCTCTGGTGGTCCTAGGGTTTCTTGGCTTCAGGCAGCATAATTGCGATCTCTGCCTCCATCTTGACATGGACTTCTTTCCCTGTGTCTCCTCCGTGTGTCCTTTTGTGGCTCTTAGAAGGACAGTCTCATTAGATTTAGGGCCTACCCGGGCGCCTGGGTGGCTCAGTCGGTTAAGCGGCCGGCTTCAGCTCAGGTCACGATCTCGCGGTCCGGGAGTTCGAGCCCCGCGTCGGGCTCTGGGCTGATGGCTCGGAGCCTGGAGCCTGCTTCCGATTCTGTGTCTCCCTCTCTCTCTGCGCCTCCCCTGTTCATGCTCTGTCTCTCTCTGTCTCAAAAATAAATTAAAAAAAAATGTTAAAAAAAAGATTTAGGGCCTACCCTAAGCCAACCTGATCTCATCTCAGTCCTTACCATAATTATATCTGCAAAGACCCTATTTTCAAGTAAGATCACATTCCGAGGTTGTGTGTGGGGTTGAACAGCGTTCCCCTACTATCACTGATAATTGGAAGAAAGTTATAGCGAACTCAGTATATTTAATTTGCTCTATTTTCCTTGAAAACCTTCTGACAGGAAGCAGTATAGAAGCGTTGCCATTCAGGCACTAGGGTCAGGACCGTCTCGATTCTGGTGTCAACAGGGTTCCAAATGAAAGTTTGTGGTCGGCTGAGTGATTGCCGGAACTCTTAGTAGGTTTCATTGAAGGTTGATAGACACAGTTTGCTGCCTTACTGTGTATAATGATTTGCTAGAGATAATTACACTGACGCCCAAAGCCAGGGTGCTGCCAGTAACGTCTTGCTGGTTTCCCAACGAAGTGTAGCCAGAAGCAATATCTTCATCATATCACACTGTGTGAATACGAGCGATGTTGCTTTTGAGTGGTATTTGCATCGCTGGCAATTGTTGCCGTTCGACTCTGTGGTCCACAATACATTCAGCTTTTATCAGCGTAAATAGATTAGTCCCATTTAAGGTCTGTTGGAAGTCATCATGAAAATCGTAAAGTTGAAAAGAGAGCCGATCAGTTGATTTTCACCCCCTGGACATTCTGAGAGATGGTGCTCATGGCCCCACTTTACCAAAAGAAATACAAATTTACCGCCGTTTGAAGTTGGGATTTTCCTTGAGTTTTACTCTTATTATTTTATTCACTAGCAATATTGTTTGGTCTCTTTATGACAAGTGGGGGCCTCGGATAAATCACCCACTAGTGGTTGCATCAGGCTTTATCCAGGACGATGGAGTAGAAGATGCCTTTATTCTTGTCTTTGGTTGTTTATGTCGTCACTGGGGCTTTCAGCACTCAACCTGTTCACTTCTGAGACAGCTGAGCAAATTAAATCTTTCGTTACCAATGGGGACTTAAGGGATCTTATAACGTTCATTTGTGTCTTCAAATTGTCTTCCTGTGTTGTTTTTTTTTTTTTTTGGTTTTTTTTTTTTTTTTGGTAGTATTCTGTTTACTGATTTAATATACTTTATTTTTGTGAAATTTTGTTGCGATGCTTCATAGCCTTTTGGGAAAATAACTCATGTAAATGTTATGTCTTATGGGAAAAACACCTGAAATGTGGATCTAGTCTTGTCAGCTCAGTGACCTTAGACAAGCCCAAGCCACTTGTCTCCCCTGACACCCATCCCTTCCCTCATCTGTCAAAGGGGACTGATACTCAAGCTACCTCCTAAGACTACGGTGAGAAGTCCTTATGGGCTCATGTATTCAACAGGGCTCTGTGAACTGCTCTACATACTGGATTGTTGGGTCTTGATATTATTGGTCCACACACCCACCTGATCCTCCATTCAGAGAAACCCATTAACATTAAAGGGAATGGTGCTAAAAAGACACCTACAGGCATGAAAACTGTTTCCTGGGAAATGAAAAGCTTTACTTGTTTTTACCGACAGTGTGGTATACATGATTAGACAACCAGCATAAGAACCTGGCAATATTTTTTCCACAGTTTATCATGAATATTTTAAAATCCTAAAAAGGCTGAAAAAAATTATTCAGAAAACACCCACACACTCACCATCCAGATTCTACTGTTAACACTTTATGCTGTATTTGTTTCACAGCATGACCAAACCTGGTCGTTTTAATTCGTCAGCCGCCCCAGAAGTGAATTCCCAGTTGTTCCCTAAGGACTTTACCATGATGTTGTTCACAGGTTTTTAATATCTTAGAAGGTCGGAACATAAAGTGAAATAAATTAAGTGGGAAAGTAACTGCTTTGTTCAATTTCTAAAAGTACTCACCCAACGGTTTCCTTTAAGTAGTGTCACGGAACAGTAAATTGACCGGCTTATGCTTGTGATTAATCTGTAAGTACTGCCTTTATTGATAGGAACTTGTCCTTATAACTATTGATGAAAAAGACTGTGAAGTGAGCAAATGAGAGGTGATTTTATATGCAGACAGTAGGCACATCATATGGTCAACTTGAATTTTTACAGATATCTTTATAGTCTTATCTCTGCATGAGATGGTTTTCTTAGAAAGTTCCTTCTTAACTAGACTTCTGTAAGTAGCTTTGTGCAAAGCAAGGAGCGAGGGAAATGAGGGAGAGTGAGCAAGTATACACATGTTTCCAGAGAGATCAAAAATGATGATTGTGTGTGTGCGCGTGTGCGTGCATGTGTGTGCGTGTGCGTGTGTGTGTGTGTGTGTGTGTGTGTGTGTGTAGAAGATCTTTACAACCAGCCCTGTGAGAATTATTAACGATTTCAAAGTGTGTTTCTTCAAGTCAGTTGTAGTTACAAATGTTTTCTTCAACAATCCATCATCCCTCATAATGTGTTGGGAACACATTTTAGTTTAGATGCAACTTTTCAAGAATTTATTATATCTGGGTTATGAGGTCAGTTTAAAAAGAGCAAGCTGGACGGCTTTATCCACGTGGATAGAGGAGTCATGAGGAACTGTTGAATGAGAAAGTAATTACAGTTAGTGACACGTGTTTACCAGCTTAGCTTCGTACTATGAAACTTGTCAGAGCACGAGGCTGCTTCAGAGTGACGTCAATATAGGGATAAGCCCTGGATTTTAAACGATGATTCTGAACTTATTTTCTAAGTCAAGGTAGGCCCACTGATGGCCATCTCAGTTGTCACTTGGACTGTTCTATGAAACAGGGCTCGTTTGGGGTGTTTGGGACGTGGATCGGCCGCTGTCTGCTTTGATCTTGCCTTGGCCCACTCCTGGTGGATAAGCAGGAGAGAAGGTAATGACTTATGACAGGTCTGCTGACAGGGACCGAGCTACATTAACACTCTGTCGCTCAGATCCATAGAGAGCTGCCTTTGCCCGAAGTGTATTTGACTTTACTTGCTAACAAAGGCATCTTCAGATTTATTTCTTTTCCGTAAATGCTATAGAAAAGGAAGAACATCCTATCAAAAGGTACCAAGAGAGAAAAGTCTGGCTCGACAGCCTAAGGAAATGATAGCTATCATTCTTGGGAGCAGCAGAATTGCTGATCTGGCGAGATTACCAGTAGGAGCCAGATGAGTGGAGACAGAGAACTGCTGTTCTTGGGCAATTTTTAAGGTTCTTATCCCAAGTAATTTTGCTCTGAGTGTCACAGCTCTGGCTTGGAGATGTTCTAGTGAGACAATGGAAAGGCAGAAACCAGAGCATCTCAGCTTAAAAGTTAATTGGCCCTTCAAGAGTAACTGTTCAAATAAAGCAGCTGTTCTTGCTCTGGCTTTGCAAGGATCCTGCCCTATTCATCAACTTGCATGCATTTATGTTAGTTTAGATACTGTAAGATGGGCTGGTGAAAATCGGATACGTCTAGTAGAACGAGTGATAGACAACGCAGTGTAGTGGGGTAATTTCTATTGTTGAAATTCTAGATAAAACTCAATGATAAATCTTGGTTAAACACCTGCTCGATGCCGTCACTAGAAAGGGAATGTGGGGCTCCATAAAGGATGGCTCCCATTTCAGAGGGGCTTCCAGTTGGGGAATAGGAGTTCCTCGTGCCTGCAAACCACCTTGGGGGAGAGTTTGTAACTAGCACTGAACGCAACGTTCCAGAGGATTTGCAGTTTGAGAGTTGAGGGCCCCGAGGACTAGAGGATTCGAGAGACGTCAGGCAAGCTGTGGGTCCTGAACGGGGCATCGCAGGGCGTGTAGAAATGGAGACAACAGAGGAGAAGGTAACCCAAACAAGGGGCGTAACATAAGTAGAGACGCAAAAGGTGTGTTCATGAGACAGTTGAGGTTAGACTACCTGAGCGAAGGATGAATGGGGAGTGGGAAATAAGAATAACAAGGGGCACAAAACTTGTTATGCAGGTCTTAAACTTCAAGCAGAACAGTTTACTTTCAAAGAGGGAAGCGGGGGGGGGGGGGGGGGGGGCCCTGGGTAGCTCAGTCGGTCAAGTGTGGTTGGTTAAGCGTCTGAGTCTTGATTTCGGCTCAGGTCATGATCTCAAGGTTCGTGAGTTCAAGCCCCGCTCAGCTGGGATTCTCTGTCTCCTGCTCTCTCTGCCCCTCCCTACTCACTATCTCTCAAAAATAAGCAAACATTAAAAAATTAATGAAGCAGGAAGAGGCACAGTCATGAAAAGTTCTAGTGAAAGGAGTTCTTTGGCTCTTGTCTGATTTGACCTTGCCTAACGGAAGAATGAGCTTTTGAGGGAGAGTGGGCTTTGGCAGTTCACAGACAGGATTAGAGGGTAGGGAGCGAGCCTGGGGTCAGGGAGGCCATCCACGGCAGGGATCCAGTGTCCCAGCTTAGAAGTGAAGGCAAAAAAGTTTCCTGTGAGTGTTCTCTTCAGACTGAAGCTTCAGGTAATGACCTTCCTGGCTGCCTGAGGTTTGGCGAGCCCCCACATTTTGCTCAGCCTGGCATTTGAAGTCGTTCTTTTGATCGTCATAATCGGCCAAACAGGCTGACTTTGTGGGACAGGGATTGTGAGCCCTCCCAGGCAGTGCCTGGGTGGGGTTCTTCATCACCTCTGTCCACGTGAGCAGCCATTGGTTGTAGCGTGTTCATGTATTTAAAAATTAAGCCGTATATTTCCCACTTAGTACCTTTTTAGACACACAGGAGCTCTGTCAGTTAAAGCCCTGCTTTGGGGAAAAGGCAACACGCAGCTAGCTCATTAACAGGCTATCTGTGTCATTATGTCCTTTTTGGATTGTGCATATTGGAAATAGAGTCTTTTGGAAGGCAAAAAAAAAATCCTTCTAGGCTTTCAGTTTCCCTTTCTGTTTCTCCTCATTTTTATCTGCTTCTTTTCCCTCCATGGTTACAGCTATTCCCATGATGGATGGTCATATCTTTGGAGTCCAGAATACCCTGAGTATATTCACTTGCAAATAGCTACAAAGTCAAATTCAGATAGCTGCACTTAAATGAAAGGCTTTCTGTACCTCTCTTCATCGGACACATACGACTCCTCCTTGCCCTGTTTCAACCACAGGAGCTTAATTGCTTCTTCCTTTTTATTCCACAAAGCATGTTTTCATTTGTTCTCCCCTTGGTCCTTCCAAGGTCAAAGCTGCCTAATCAGGTGCTTGCAAAAGTGTTCTGGTGACCTTGCGTGCTGCGTTTGCCCATGGCTTCCCAGGCTTTACCAAAATGAACAGCCTGCCTATGTAGAGAGGGCTGACCTGTCAGTTAATTTCTTGCGCCTCAAACAAGAAGTATCTCCTTTTCTTCCATCCTTTCAGAGTTTTACTTTAGAGCCAAAAGAAATCTCTTGACACATAGTAGGTGCTCCTTTGGTGAATGAATACACTAGAAATTGCCAACAGTAAGCCTCTGGCTTACACAGTTAGGAATATGGTGTGTAAAAGCCAGCCTATGTTGTTTGCCAAGAAAAGTAGCATTAAATATTTGTTTTTTTAAATAAGCTTTTTATTTCAACAAGTCTGAGGTTTACAGTTGCAAAGACAGTACAGAGAGGTCTCATACACTCCACACCTCGTTTCCCCTGTTATTAGCATCTTCTGTTAGTATGGTGCATTTGTTGCATTTAACCAGCCAGTGTTAATACATTCTTGTTAACGCCCTTACGTTATTCAGGTTGCCTTGGCTTTTACCTGACGTCTTTCTTCTGCTCCAGTATCCCGTCCAGGACACCACATGACAGTCACTGGGCTTGACTTCTTAGGTTCCTCTTGGATGCAGCAGTTTCTGAGACTTTCCCTTTTTTGAATGGCCTTGACGGTGGGTTAGATACTTGTAAAAAGGCCTGTCATATGGGTTTGTGTGATGTTTTTCTCATGACTCGACGACAGAGTATGTGTTTTGGGAAGGAAGACCACAGAGGTAAGGTGCCACTCTGATCACATCATATCAGATAGACATGATGCTATCAACTAGACTTATCACTGTCAACCTTGAGCATCTGGCTGAGGCAGCGTTTGTCAGGTTTCTCCACTAGAAAGTTGCTCTTTCCCCTCCTCTGCATTGTCTACTCTCTGGAAGGAACTCTGCCTGCAGCCCCACACGGTGGGGGGGAGTAGGGAGTTGTGGTCCACTTCCTTGAGGGTAGAGTATTTGCATCAATTATTTGGAGAGCTTCCGCATGAGAGATTTGTCTCTTCTCTTCTGTTTTTGTATGTATTTAGCTGCTTATTTATGTTGTACGGACTCGTGGATTTTTACTGCATACAGCAGGTTATGACACAATACTGCTTTATTTATGTTGTACGGACTTGTGGATTTTTGCTGTGTACGGCAGATTATAACCCAGTATTTTTATTGCTCACGTTGCTCCAGCTTTGGCCACTGGGAGCTCTTTCTGTTAGCACCTGTACCTCCTGTGTCCCTATCTTTGTGATTTTTTTTTAACATTTCTTGTTTTCTGGCACTACAACATGCTCCACGCTCCATCTGTATATTTTCTGCCCCAGTCCTAGAATCAACCATTTTCCCAAGGAGCCCCAGCTTCTGTTATTAGAGAATAGCATTGGCAATCAGTATCTGGGGACTTGGATTATTGCTACTTGAACATGATTACTTCTAGGTCCTCTCTGCTGGTAGAGAAAATAAATCTATGGTTTATTATATATTGTGTGTATATTCTTATCCATACCTATTTCTGCACGTAGCTACTTATGTGTATATATTAACTAAAAATGAATTCATACTGATGTTTCCAACTCAAGCGCATTACTGTGTGGATCATTCTGGCCTCCTCCTCTCGCCTTACTTATCTGAAACCTCCTTCTCCAGTAGTAAAAAAAAATCTGGCTCCCACCATCCACCATCCATTTGCTCAACTATTGAAGCCCAGCAAATACGTCCAGCAGTGTCAGAATTACTAACTCATGCCCTGTGACAAATAGCTTGATCAGCTAGGGCCTAGTTCTTAATGTACAGTTTCTTTTGCCTATAGTTTTACATACCCTACCAGCTTCTGAAATTGCTTGGGTCGGCACCTTTTTCTCCTACTCCTCTCAAGAAGGTCGTTTTATATATTTGTAATACAACTGGATGGTTTTGTCACATTCTGCACTTCACCCCGGGATCCCTTAGCCTTCTAAATGATTCTTTAATTTGCATACATTAAGGTTCATTCTTTGTGCTCTCGAGTTCTGTGGGTTTCGACAAATGCATTAATGTCCTATATCTGCCATTACAGCATTATACAAAATGGTTTTTACCACCCCTCTTCCCCCCAAATATCCCTATACTTCATCTTTTCAACCCATCTCCCCTTTCCCCACATCTCTGGCCATCACTAATCTTTTTACTGTCACTACAGTTTCGCCTTTTCCAGAATTCATGTAATTGGAATCATACAGTATTTAGCTTTTTTCAGACTGGCTTCTTTTAGTTAGCAATATGCATCAGATTCATTCATAGCTTTTCATGGCTTCGCAGCTCATTTCTTTTCATCACTGAATAACAGTCCATGGTATGGATTATGGATGTAGTATGTGATACACATATACCAGTTTGGTTATCCGTTTACCTATTAAAGGGCATCTTGGTCGCTTCCGTTCAGGGGGATTATGAGCAAAGCTGCCGCAGACATCCACCCTGTAGATTTATGATCGTAAGTTTTCAAATCAGTTGGGTGTTGTTTTTAGCTGTTTATAGAAATTGTGAGGATGAATGGGGTTGCGACGGTGGTGAGGACAGACTTACAAATAAACAAAGTTGCCCCGGGGGTAAGTGCTTTAATGAAACTATGAATATGATGAGTAAACTTGTATATAAGAAAAAGGCAAAAGTAAAAATACCCACATTTACTCTTAGGTGCTATTTTAAAACTTACTCTTAGGTTCTATTTTTTTAAAAATACTTAGCATTCCTTTCCAGGAAAAACACTCTTTGTCCAATTCCCCCTTTCCTCCTAGGCCCCTCCCCCCACAAGACCACCCTGCTGGAGACTTGCAGCTACAACCACAGTAGAAGACGGTGAGTCAGGTGGCTGTGAGTCAGATAGCACCAACATTTTCTGTCTGCAAAGATAGTCCTGGGAATTCACTGGTGACAGACACCTTCAGAATTTAATGATTTTTCTTCTTCCAACTGAAATAGTAGGAGAGAACATCCATGTAAGGGTTAAAAAAAAAAAATGCTCTTGCCCATTAGAAGGGAAAAAAAAGGCAGAGGGACTTTCCGCTATCTGGAAACATGGAATTAATAGGCCAAAAGAGCAAATAAAATAATTTTACCAACTCATTCAGTGCTAACAGTAAGTAAATTTATTCTGGGATTTGGGGTTCCTCCTCCAGGGATTTTTTTTTAATGTTTATTTATTTTTGAGACAGAGACAGAGCATGAGTGGGGGAGGGGTAGAGAAGGAGGGAGACACAGAATCCAAAGGAGCCTCCAGGCTCCGAGCTGTCAGCACAGAGCCTGACTCGGGGCTCGAACTCATGGACCATGAGATCGTGACCTGAGCTAAAGTCAGACACTTAACTGACTAAGCCACCCAGGTGCCCCCAGGGATTGCTTATAGAAGGAGCTAAACCCAGTGGAACCAGCCACATGGGAATGAATCCTTGCTTTGTCAAGAGCTAAGCTTGTGTCTTTCAAGAAGAGCTTTTGTGTTAAATTTCCAGGAAGAGAGGCCAGGGGTCTGTTAAGGGGCTTCTTGCTTTCTGTTTGCACACCTTTGAATGTTAGGTGACAGGGTCAGCTGGGCCCATTGGAGCCTGATTTGTATACCAGTCAGCAGTGAAGAAGATGGAATAGAGAGAGAAGAAAAAAATGTGTGTGTTTACAGCCTGGGCAGTGGGGACAAGCGTTGGTATATGCACATCCTTCTTGAATGTACAGTCACCTGCATATTCGTAAAATACAGCACAAGCTCAGAGGCTCGATTCGGTTAGCAGATCCTTTTTGTGTGTAGAGGGATTAATAGAGTGGAAGGAGTGTAGACAGAGGGGCCAGATTGTAAGTGCAGAGAGAACTTTCTCCAACACCCAGCATGACAGGAAATTTGTAAGCTGCAAGTGATCAGAAACTTTTTGATGAACAGAACATAAATATGAGAAAATTAAAGATTTCTCTTTAAGTGAAAAACAGAAGAATCCAGATAGAAGTTGTAATTTATAATGTTACAGTTTAGTTGGTGAGTGTTTTTAATTAATCCCTGGGTAACTATATTTTTAAAAATCTTGCTATAGTTCATATATTTGGCTAAAATGCATTAGTTAAATATTTATGTGACTAGTTATATATTTATAATGTCTGCTCTTTTTATGGAGTGGTTTTACAGAAATAATCATAAGTGACTGGATCGAAAGTTATTTTTACTTTTTCCCAGCTAACCATATGTAGGAAAAACCAAGCTAATTGGCTCCTGAAACTATATCAGATTGACCCCCTGAGTACTAACCCACCTGGAACTCTTGTACCTGGGTAGCAACAATCAATTGCTGTCGAGCTAGCTTAGCAAATGCAAATACGTCCAGTCTTGGCGCAAATTTTAGGCTTATGTTAATTCTCCTTCCTCACTTCTGGACAGGTAGGTACATGCTGGTTTACTTCTATAGCAGAAAGACAACTTAGCAGACAAGGAATGTTGTAACCAAACTTCCACACGTGAGACACGTGTTCTGTGTAAGCCCTAACTCTGATTGTATGTGGTTAGCTTGTAGTATAAATTTTCCCCAGTTAGTGTTGATATTTTCTACCACGGAAAGTCTGGACTCCCAAAGAGTTCTAGAGCTGGAATTTGAAGCTTAACTAGTTAAGTGTATGGTCTAAGGTGATATATCTGATAAACGACAGCTCCAGGAGTAGAATCCAGACCCCTCTTTTGCTGACCCAGTTCTCTTTCTCTTCTACCTACCGTATTATTTAAAACCTTCTCCCCCTTTCCTGTTCTGAGTAATTTGTTTACATTGGATTTTAGCACCAACACTTGTAACTATAAGGGAACTATTCCGTTCTTTGGCACTTTCAGGAAAAGAACATCTCGCACCACCTCCTGTTTAGGGTGACTTTGCTTTTCTTTTTGCTCCTTTCTCTAAAGGCAGAGCACATTTCACTCCAAAACCAAATAACAAGCATCTCTCTCCTAATTTGTGGTTTTCAAAATTTTCGACTGTTTTTTTCCCCTTGCTGTCCAGAATGCTGTCTGAAAAGTCACAGTGATTTTAATAATTGATGGCTACTTTATGAAATTGTCAGCCTGGATCCATCCCCCTCCCTCCTCCAACCCCGAATCCTTGAACAGCTAATCCTTTTATGTTGCTTCCTTTTTCTCTCTTTTTTTTTTTTCTTCCTGGTTTCATTTAGATAATTGTATTATTCGCCCTGGAATATAATTGCCGTTACACTATGGGGGGAGGGGGGCGGCACAAGGTGGGCTTCCTGCTGTTGGCATCCGCGGGTTGTAAAATGTCTGTTATGCTCTAGCCTCTAATTTCTTTGCCATCCCACCTTTTAAAGATTTAATTATACCTGTGTGGAAGCATAATTTGAAATACGACTTCTGATTCTTTGGGAAGATAGACTAATCCATTGTTAAACGTGAACAAGCATGGCACTGTGGAGAAAACTTTGGACTGGAATCTCTGTGCCGCTGAACAAACAAGTTCTGAATGCCTACTGTGTACCGGGCACTGGACTGAGCACGAAGGAGGGCAAAATTTAAAAGAAGAGAGAAAGTGCCTTCCAGGATGGAATATCTTGGTGATCTGCTACCCACTTGTGATGCAGCTTTGGGCAGTGCACTTAACCTCTTTGGGCCTGCCTTTCTCATCTCCAAACAGAGGATACTGGTCCTCTTTAGAATATCCTTCCAGCTGTAACATTCCATGGTGCTCTGGAAAAAGACCATCAGTTATCAGCCAAATTCCCTTGTTGTCAGATCTGATTCGAAGAGCAGGGGATGGTAAAAAGCATACATTCTCTGTGACAGAAGTCAGTTTGTCACCTCTGAAGTCAGAGACGGTCCAGTGTGAAAGCTCTTAAAGGATTGCCTTTTCTTGGCAAATGTATTTTCTACCTGGTAAGTCCAGCATGCCCAAAGCAAGGTGCATTTTGGGAACAGAAGGTGATCGTCTCTGAGCCACTACAAGTTGTTCGGAAAGGAGCAGTAATAACTTTTCCTCCCAAATTACTGCCTGATATCTTTCTTCCGTCTCAATGAAGCTGTTTTTTCCAGTGAGAATTTGGATCCTAACACGTGTTTTTCACAAGTCGGAGTTGCGCTGTCCATCGGTTGGAAGAAAGTTCGCAAAATGGTTCTTGTGCTTCTTTATATGTTGTTATGTTTCTCTTTGGAGGCGTCTAGTTTGGATACAGTGAAACTTGCCAACCCAAGAACTTAGAAAATGAAGGATGCGAATGGATCAGGCTCTGTAACTTTGAGGGGAAATGATATTCATCTCTGTCAGATCCTTATAGTGTTGGATAAAGCAAACCCAAAATGACAGCATATAGCTGGTTACAAATGGAACACAAATAACACATAATAAAATAGAGATTTAAAGTAGATTTTATAACATGTTTATTTCAGGGAACAAATCATAACCCATTTGCCTTATTGGAAAAACAATTTTCTTGTTACACAGGGAAAATGGAGTATTTAAAAAGGAAATGAATATGACAACCAAATGGACTTGGTTGAAATTGGCAAATGTGTTTCTTATTTACTTGTTGTTTTTGTGCTGGGGAGAGCGATACTGGGCCTAGACTGAACCTGCTTTCAGGAGTGATGGTTCTTTTCCAAAAACCTAGCCATCTGGGATAAAGTCGTTTGTGCACATCCCGTCCTTTCCGGGCATATAAATGGACACCGGAAATCTGTCCCCTTCATGTACAATCTTCATGCTCTCCAGAATTTTCAACCTACCTCTTTTTTCCTCTTCATCTGTATGCAAATCTTTGCAAGCAGCCCTCTCCTCTATTGTCCAGTAATAAAATATTGTCAATCTAGTAGTAGGTGCTCCTCTTTTTTGTCGTTTTATTTATCTTCAGGACTGTGTTCCTTAGCCCAATGCTTCTAAAATTTTAATAATCATTTTAGCCACCAGGAGGATCCTTTTAAAATGCATATTCTGATTCAGTGAGTCCCAGGACACCTGGGTGGTTCAGTTGGTTAAGCATCCAACTCTTGACACAGGCTCAGGTCGCGATCTCACGGTTGTGAGATCAAGCCTCACGTCGAGCTCCACGCTGAGCATGGGGCCTGCTTGGGATTCTCTCTCTCTCGCTGCCCCTCCCTCACTCGTGGTCTCTCTCTCTCTGATTCAGTCTGATTGATTCCTTAGGTTCTACATTTTGAACCAACACTGAAGTAATGCTGAAGCCGCTGGTCCGTGAGCCATTCTTTGAGTAGAAGGCTGTACACGAGGGGCCAACAAGCTTTTTTCTGTAAAGGGCCAGAGAGCAAATATTTCCATGCATCTCTGCAAGCTGTATGGTCTCTTTTCGAACAGTTGGGCCATTGTAGTATAGAAGCAACCATGGACAATGTGTCAGTGAACGAGCATGGCTGTGTTCCAATAAAACTTTAATTATAAAAAAATATAGCGGCTGGATTTGGCTTGCAGCCATAGTTTGCCAACCTTTGCTTTAGACAACGTCTTTGAAATGATAAGTGTGTTTTTTAAACTTGAAGGTTTTCATCCAAACGTTTACAAGGGATTGTCTTACAATGTTAAGCATATACGTGAAGTGGGTAGAGGTTAATTTGTGCTCTACCAGTATTACTCGAGGAAAAAAAAAAATGTAGGCCAATCAACAAGGTATCTTTTCTCTCTAGGGGACTTAGAAGAAGGTGAGAGGCATCATGTTTTAGCGCTGTTGTGGCACAATGTGACAACATTTTGAAAACTCACTTCCTGTCTGGCAAGCGGTGGCTTACGGTCAATTTATTGTTATGGGCACGCGTCTCTCCGAAGCCTGACTCTTGTCTGCCTATGTGCCTTCCTCCCATCACATCCCTTGCCATATCACTTGGCACTGATCCATATTTGGGTAATGAGATAGTTTGTTGTGCCTGCAATGAAGAAAATGATTTAAAATGTTTTTTAATAAGTTAACAGGAGCAAGTGTTGAAATTACTGTAATGAGATAATGACAGTGCAGCACATTGCTTTGAAGATTGTGCTCTGGTGAAAAATGTACACTCTTAATAAATTCATTTTCACCGTATTTTCCTTGGCCAGGTTGTTTAGCCTTGGCCGGTCTGCCGGTAGCAGAGAAATGGGCAGATGAGTTAGTAATCAACAAAGAAAGAACACCAAAGCGGGCCATCATTTAAGAGGACTAGTGAGCTTTAGGATATCAGCCATGGGGGACTTGGGGCCAGATCTTTCCAGGACAGGTGCCTTATGGGAAGATGAAAATCCAGACTTCTGAACCGCCGGCCAGTGTAACAGGTGCAGCTTTTAAATCTGTGGACGTGGGTCACGTGTAACTTTATTTCTTTGAAGTTTCAAGTGTTAAACCTGAAAGTTCTCTAAGTCTCCTTGCATGTACTCAGCCGGCACGTATCCTACGTGTACTCAGTACGCAGCACAGCGTGAGATAGGGAGCTACCGAGGTGAGAAGGCCCAGAGACTGCCGCTAAGTGTATTATTTAGGAGACAGTGGCAGTCAGCAAATCCGTGTTAGACCTTCCGCGATCTACATTTGTACTTGGCACGTTGGGAGTTCAGGAGGGGGAGTGGTCATTCAAGAAAGATTTCCTAAAGGAGGTGATACTTAAGCTGAATCCACAAAGGTGGGGCATATTCAAAGTAGAGGAAAAGACATTAACAAAATAGAGAGACATGGAATAGCATAGCACATGAAAGAAAAGAGATACGTTGTCTTCTACACCTATCATGGAATCCCATACAGCGGCGCATGAATAGCATGTTCTACATAGTCTGGATGAATCTAACGAAATTACGTTCCAAACGAGAAGCAAGACACAAAAGAATATGTAAAATACGATTCCATTCATAAGAATTATGAATTATACTAAATATTTTAGGGACACATATCCAAGTGGTAAAATTATAAAGAGCAGCAGCAGAAGGATTATTATAAAGGTTACCACAGGTGGTGAGAGAGAAGGTTTCAACTGGGGCGGAGAGAACTTGGGATACTGGAAAGTTCTGTTTTTGGGGTTTTTTTTTTACCATGTTTGGGGCTCCATTGGGGGTTTGCTTCCTGATTAACATAAACATACATTGTCATAAACCTTCTCACGTAGATGTTACTGTGAAATATATGTGTCCTATTTCACAATAAAGAGGTTTTTTTTTTAAAAAAGAAAAACTCTGAGATAGGCAGTAGGAAATGAAACAGTAGCCATGAAAGGGGTCAGGCTGTAGAATCACATAATCACTGATATAGGTGGGCATGGAAAGCCAGGTCTATGATGGTCCCAGGTTTTTAATTTGTAGACTAGAAAGATGGCATCTGTGGAGACCGGGAATGTTGTATCCATACCAGGTTAGGGCTTTTCTGCTCTCTCTCCTCTCAGGCCCATTCTTATTCTACCCAAATGTCATTTTTTATACCTGCTTCTTCAGATGAGTATAAATCAGCACCATTTCCCCCATAGTCCTGTCAAGAAAATCGCTCAGTTGCCCCATCTTCATGCTCAGGGATTCCAGCAATCAGCTCCAAGGATGTGTATTATGTTTTACACTTTCACCCAATTTCATTTCAGAGTGTTTACTCCACCACACATTCCGTTCTTACCAGGTTGGCATATACCATGCTTACTGCTCCCTTTTCTTTCCCCGTCCTTGGCCATACCTCTCCGCCATGTTTCCATAAGAGGGACAGCATTGCTTTATCCTTTTCCTCAGATTCCACCCCATTTTTTTTAATGTTTATTTTTGAGAGACAGAGTGCGAGGGGGGAAGGGCAGAGAGAGAGGGAGACACAGAATCCGAAGCAGGCTCCAGGCTCTGAGCTGTCAGCACAGAACTCGACGCGGGGCTCGAACTCAAGAACCATGAGATCATGACCTGACCTGAAGTCAGACACTTAACCGACTGAGTCACCCAGGCACCCCAGATTCCACCCCGTTTTTTTTAATGTTTACTTTTGAGAGGCAGAGCGTGAGTGGGAGAGGGGCAGAGAGAGGGAGACCCAGAATCTGAAGCAGGCTCCAGGTTCCTAGCTGTCAGTCCAGAGCCCAATATGGGGCTCGAACTCATGAACCTCGAGATTATGACCTGAGCCGAAGTCAGATGCTTCACCAAACTGAAGCACCCAAGCGCCCCAGATTCCACCCCATTTTTATAACCAAACTTAAAATCCCCTTCAGAAGGCCATTCCTGACTAAAAAGGAAGTCTGAAAATATCGGTGTTTACATGAAAACCACACTGAATTTTCTACTTCGATTGTGATCAATTCTGGTCTTTCTCATATGGATTTTGTAATTTTTAATTTAAAAGGGCCTTTCCTTAATTCAAACCTGAAAATGCAAAGTTGACGTCTTGAAATTAAGATTGGTGTGTATAAGGAGCCTCCCCATCATGGGAGCTTCGGTTTTTAATGCTGCATGTTTTCTCTTTATGTGAACCTGAGCGAATAAGCTGTTATCTATTTAGAAGGATGATAGGGTGGCATACTCTGAGCAGGTAGGCACGTGCTTTGTGGTGTTGTCCCAGTGCAAGAGCCGCAGCCACAGCGTCCACGGACCAAGTTACGAGAGGTGATGGGGAACATTCCATTCGGTTGAAATGCATTGAGCACGGCCAACGAGCAGAGGTATGGCCAACTAGCGGAGACGATGGGCTTAGGAACAGAGCCTCTGCCCATTGTGCTGGCTGAGACATCTGTGGGTCAGACTCCTCCCAAACTGTCTGGAAGCTGCTTCTCCCGGAAAGTCAGAAAACCCTTTCCTGGGGCTCGGCGGGCTTTCTCCTTGACAGAAGCGCTTTGCCTCTGGCTGCCCTCTCCAGCACACAACTCCTGCCCCCATGTCCCAGCCACACCATTCTCCCCTCTCACCCAGCAAATCACATCTTTCTTGACACCAGTCCGGAGCTTGGTTGAAACAAAACTCTGCACTTGCAGTTGCCAGGCAGTGAGGTAGAGGAGGCCCTGCTTACTTGAACCGACTAAAGGTCCATTGTATAATCATGTCGTGAACGCAAGTCACGGTAATCTGGTCTTCGCTGTAGTGGTGTCAGAGTGCTGACGGTGCATTCTTGTTTTGGGGGGAGCGGGGGATGGGGGACAGGGAATGAAGTGTCTCTTGTTGACTAGCTCAACTTGTCAGGCTTCTAGGATTTAAAAGAACATAAAAGGCAGGCGGTTGTTCACCATAACAAACCAAGAGACTTTGCAGTGAGTTCTCTGATGAGCGCTCTCACCTCCTCACTCCGCCCCCCCCCCCCACATATACACACATGCACGTGCCCGCACACACACGCTCACACACACACACTGGGGAAAATTGTAATTTAGAGCAAAAAATAGTCGAACATGACCCTGATTTTATGTCTACATAGTTGAGCTTCAGTCAAGCAAAGAAATAGAGGGTAAACCGAAAGGAAATTGGAGGAAAGACCACGCAAGAGGCAAGCTAAGGCTGGAATTTCGTAAAATCCATTTCTAGGCCCGTCAGCTGCTTGCTTCATTACCTTAGGCTTCCATTTCATCTTTGAAGTCTTTAGTTCTGTCTTTCTATTCATTTCCTTTTCCTTCAGTTTCTCATAAACCTCAAAATGCTAATAATAGAAATCATAGGCCGTCAACCCCGAGTTAGTCGAGTACCTTGTAAGCACAGCCATCTGATCACCCTTAGCTGAGGTGTGGTTTTGTGGGGGTGACGTGTATCCCCCTGGTGGTCGTGGGGGCCTAGCGAGCACCCCCCCTTACAGTACTGGTGTCTGTAGATTGCCCCACCATGTATTAGGCTGAAAGAGTCCGTGCGATTGCTGCCGGAAATTTAGGACCACTCAACTGTAGGACGGGGGTCAGCAAACTTTTTTCTGTAAACAGCCAGTTGGGAAATATTTTAGCCTTCAGAGGTGATATGGTCTCTTTTGCAACTGTCCAACTCTGCCTCGGTAGCGGGAAGGTACATAAATGAACGCACGTGACTGTTCCATCAAACTTCAATTACAAAAATAGGTAGCAGGCAGATTTGGCCCACAGACCATGGTACAGTGGCCAGACTGCTGGATTTCGAGCTGGATTTTCACATGACCTCTCAAACCCATATCATCACAGTGTGCTCTTAAGTGGGTCTCATCACTTGTGTATTTATTCATAAAATTTAGAGTAAGAGCACTTGTCATGGCTCCCTTAGAAAGTTAAATGGGATAATACAGGTGAATAAGACTAACTGTGAAGAACTATGTAAACAGCCTTTTTTTTCCTCATAAGTATGATTAGCAGCAGCAAGGGCAGTTTTTCTAGAGGAGTAAAAGGATTACTCTTCCCTTCTAGTTTCCCACAACCATATCGGAGTGTCTTAGAACTCAAGAGAGCCCCATGATAGGAGATAGACTGTTCTGGGAAGGTTCATAGACATAGCATTCCAATTTGAAATCCTAACAACGTATCACATAGCAAAGGGAAGAAATCAGAAATGGCCCTTTTTGCCCGAGTACATCCAAGTACACAGCTTCAGGAAGATCTTACAGGAGAGGAGAGATGATGCCCACATAATCTGTGATACCTTTTCCATCACCCGTGGCAGTCAAAGGCGGGATCGGTAATATAGATAGTCTCCTTCCCATCTAAATATTTTTGTGTGAAAATGTTAAACTTAGCAGGAAGGATTTGATATACTCAAGGGACGACATAATACTGAAACTTTCCCACTTTCCATATTTTTAACACCGGGGATGATGGCTTGTAAACATGTTTCATAAAGGACAGCGAAGATAATTGTATGTTACGTAGAATGATGTATTCTCTATAACAGAGTTTCTAACTGGTCTGAGCACTGTCTTCAGAATCATACATGGCATTTTCTTCACCCGTTAATGTCTTGCACATGATGTTTAATACATGTTTCTCGAGTGAAAATATGTTTAGGCAAAAGTAAATATGTTTTTTTGATATGGGAGAGCCTCTCAGAAGCCAAGAAGGCCAAGATACTTTAATCTCTCAATGAAAGTCTCATCTATTTTAACCTGAAGCCAAGGGACCTGAAAGTAGTTTTTAATCCGGTGGGGTTCTGGTAAATTTTCAACAGCCTGCTCTCTGGGGAATAAAAAAACAGGGGGTCAGGGAGGTCAATAAATCAAGCCCTGGTTTGTGGTGTTTGTGAACCTCTGTGGTGTAACCAGCCCCACCGCGGCCAATTTGAATCTACCAGCATGGTGCTGAATGCGGTCCTGAGACGTGCACAGTATAGAATATTCACCGCATGGATGCGATACATGCAAATAACCTCAAAAGAATAGATGATGATGATAATAATAATAGTACATGTGTGTCTCATAATGCCCGTGGTTCACCAGTCCTAACAGTGGACCAGTTCGCTCAATAGGAACCAGCCCCAGCTCCTCACCTTGCTTACCACAATGTATTCTAGTGGCTAATTTAATTGTTTGCCTCCTTTCGTAAATAATGAAATGCTTCCTGAAAGCATGCCTGGTGTCTTGATTTGCTCACCCTTGCAGCTGCGATGCCTAGCACATGGTAGGTACTCAAGTATTTGTTGACTGAGTGAGCCATTTCAATCCTTTGCATTCCCCCCAAATTAATATCACTGTGAAACCAAAGATGAGACTTGCCTTCCCTAAAAACTACATTTTCTTTTCTTGGTTTTGGTCAGCTTTGACAACATACTTACTATGAATGTTCATCTCTCAGCACTTCAGCGTATGAAATATTAATGTTTTCAGTATCTTGCGACTAAGGATCTGTGGGTTATTCATGGGCATAGTGTTCAAAGAAACAACTCCTATAATATAAATATGTTCAGGAACGATTTTTCAATAGAACGTCAGTTTCTTTGATCTGTTTGTGTTCTTCTAAACCAACAAAACACTTCCAGTTCCTGTGATATGCAGATTACTTGTCTGGATAAAATTGTAAAAATTTAAAAATTTTCTCTGGGTGCTGCATAACTTCCCTGTTTTCAGCCCAGAGGTTTGTCACGGAGCAGAGTTGGAAATCCTGGCATCTTTGCATTAAGGAGAAAAGAATATGTTTCCCGTAGCGTAGGCTAGTGTTTTCCCAAACTGCGTTCCCCAGGGTCCAATTCTGTGGGATGTTAATGATACTGTGTGGCAGCCAGTTTCAAGGTAAACATCGGTTTGGAAAAAAATCACTTGAAACAGGTAATTTTACAGTAGTAGCACATTCCAGAAGGGGACCCGGTATACACTGTTTCCCGGTGAATTTCTTCTTACCAGAGTATCACAGGGACCTCATGTTCTGAGAAGTACTACACTCATATGTGAACAGACTTACAGAATCAGGTAATGTTTAGAACCGAAAGGCCTTAAAGGTTACCTTGGTCACCTCCCCACTCCCCCCACGTGTCAGAATCCATTTGACATCACCTCTGCCAGGTGGCCATCCAACCTTTGCTCAATACCCACCTTATCAGGGAGCAGTGTACTCCCAAGGCCACCCACTCCCTCACTGGACTCCTGACCTTTTTTTTTTGTTGTTGTCAAAC
Source organism: Lynx canadensis (assembly GCF_007474595.2). Lineage (NCBI taxonomy): Eukaryota > Metazoa > Chordata > Mammalia > Carnivora > Felidae > Lynx > Lynx canadensis. The sequence continues at coordinate 149,299,164 of NC_044304.2, forward strand.
CAAGCTCTTCCTTAGGATTGAACCAAAAACCTGCTTCCCTGTACTTCATCCGTTACTTTCAGTTTTGCCACCTAGCATATTGGTGAAGCAAGTTGGCTTCCTTTCCTTCAAGACAACGATCGTGTTTCCCAGAACCTTCTCTTCCTTAAATGGAACATGTCCAGTTTATTCATCTCTTCTTCCTATGAGGAAGTTCCTCATCCTGATTACTCCCCTCTGGGTGATATCTAATGTCGCTCTCAGAATGGGATACCTAAAATTGAACACAGCCCGCTGTGGTCTGCAGGGTACAAATGTTTAACTTTTCAGTCAGCAGATACTCCTGGAGCCACTATCCACTTTGGGTACTCTTTTAGACAGTGGGAACACAGACGGCAATAGAGCTTACAGTCTAGCAGTGGAAAAACCAACCAGAAAATAAGCAAAGAAAGGAGATGGTGTCGCATAGTCAAAAATGTTACAGAGGCAGTAAAACCGATGTCTGTTATACTAGAAAGTGTTTAGGAAGGAGGTGGCTTGTTTTAGATCAGCGGTGAGGGAGAGGCTCTCAGGAGATGTTTGAACTGTTCTCGAATGATACAAAGGAACCAAGAGTGAGCGTCTGTGGGTAGGGGTGTCACCGGAAAGAAGGACCATGTGGGGGAGTATAGTATACTAAGAGAAGCACAGAACAAAATTAACTTCTAAAGGGTAATCCAGTTAATGTGATCTCCGTCAATAGTATAGCGGTCTACATTTGTTAGGACATCGTACCGCTGTTCATCCAGCCTGGAATTTTTGGTTGTTCTGGTTATTTTTCCAAGAACCTGATCAAATTCTAATTCCTGTTGATTTTTTAGAGATTAAAATCTCCAGACTTTTTTTTTAATGCTATTGACAAAGCCAATAATTGGGAACTTAAGGGGAAAACATTCGTTGCTCTTAAATTACATAATTTTGGTTTCTTGCTTCTCAGGATGACATTGAACCCTGACTTTATCATCAGTACAACAAATAGCATTATATGCAAATAGTATTCTCAGTATTCTGGTTTTTTTTTAATTTAATAAATCTTTTATCTCTTTATTCAAAGGTATCAATAAAATTGTTGTACAGGTTATTTCCAAGGAGTATAGACTGTTCTGAATGTCCCCTCAGGTTTGAAGACTCCATTAAGCAACCCTGTCTTAATATATCACCTTTTTTTTATTTTTAATTTTTTTTTTTTTTAGTTTATTTTTGGGAGACAGAGAGTGCGTGAGCGGGAGAGGGCCAGAAAGAGGGAGACAGAAGATCCAAAGCAGGCTCCCGCACGGTGAGCACAGAGCCTGAAGTGGGGCTCGAACTCATGAAGAACCATGATATCTTGACCTGAGCTGAAATCAAGAGTTGACTGCTTAACTGACTGAGCCATCCAGGTGCCCCTTAGTATATAGCTTCTCAACGGCCTGCTAATGCTTGACTCCATGAGCTGTTATCTACCCCATATTTTTACCGTAAGGACAGCCCTCAGGATAACTGAAGAACTGTATCAGTCTCCACTAGTCCTATAAGAAAAGAAAATTAACGCCCTCGTGAGTACAAGATAGCTCTTAGATCACATATCCTTTTCTAAATGTTCATAACCCAAGAGATGATAGACATTTAATCGATTCTCTCTAAAATGCATTCTTTCCCATTAAAAAAAAAAAAAAAAAAAAAAGCACAGCATTTTCCTGACTCCGGGCAGGCTGGAGATTAAGGAGTAAGCAAAACTCATGGAATCATCTTTGATAAAAGCATCGTTTCTAAAAGAAAGGAGTAGCCACATCTGTGTCACTTAAAATCTGTTCCTCACATGGATTTGCACAAAACAAGTTTATATTTATTGAGCCCTGTCACAGTGACCTAGGGGCCAATAATTTGTTAAAGACACAAAACATCACAACAAGTAAATGCAAGACAATCAGGTATCTTGGCTCTGGAGTGCCCCCTATAGGCCCAGGAGACCTGAGATGGGCTAAGTTCCTGGAAGCTAGATCTAGTCAATTAACTGTCTTTCTGTTCCTAATGTTCAGAATCCAGTAAACGATTCTAGCTGGAGGGTAAGTGCAATTCGGCTGGGTGTTAGGCAATCAAGGTAGGTTCAGGCTTCTTGGGAACAGTGCCATTCGTTAGCATGACACGAAGCTAACTATGTGCTCCGTCACCAGCAGGAACACCTGCTTCCTCTAGCCAGCTGAGTTCTGTTGCCATCCACTTCTTCTGAATCTCGTTATGGGCGAGCTCTCACCTCTGTTTTGATGCTCATCCCCTTGATTTTATGGGAAAAGAAAATCTTTCTCTGCCTTCACATCTCAGTCGCTTACCATCAGGCTTGGGCTCACTGGAGGCCCTGCAAACCAATCACAGGCGTTGCCACTTAGACATCCTGAATCAGTTTGGTCCAGTTCAGCTGTTTCTTGAACCCTCACCGAGTGCTCATGTTCATATTCATCTCTGGGGGCACAGGGATCTTGTTCTAGGTGTCCTTCCGCATCTTCTGGTCAGGTTTAACCTCAGAAGAACCCGCGGGCTCATGTCAGCTGAGCCGTATCTGTATTACACCGTTCCCTGCCCCCGGGCTTTGCTCCTAGCTCCCCAAAGAGAGCTCTCCTGCAGGTGTGCCTCCTTTCCCTGGCTTGTCTGTGAGCACGGAGGCGCTCATTAGCAGGGCCTGGCAGTTCACGGTCCCTGGTTGGTACGCTGTGTTTACCTTTGCCCTATGGAGGTAGAGCGTTGAGCCCTCAAGACGGGCTGTGCACAGATGAAACAGCCCTCACCAGGAGCGAGTAGGCAGCGGCCTCATGAGACAGAGGCAGTGCTCATGGGAGAGGGTGTGTGTGTGAAACGGTCCATCCCACTTGACTCTGGGAAGAGGACTCATGACGACAGGCCAGCAGTGTCCTTTTAGACTCGTCTCTCCAAGAGACCGTCTGGCCCCCTGCTTCTCAGGGTGAGTCAGCAGGACACGTGGGGGCCCGGGCACTGACGGAGGGAACTCTGAGGATGGCATCCCCTCACACACGCGTGCCCTCTCTTGTTGGTATCCTGGTCCCTGGGTATTTCTCTAGTGCATTCTCTTCCTGGCCTCAACTGTTTGAAAGAGAAGAAGAATTAATCCTGTACTTCATATGCTCTGAAACTAAAAAGAGGGCAAGAGGAAAGAAGTTTACATCAGATCTGACAGTCTTACTGATCGTTGCTGATAAAAACTGGCAAAGAGAAAGGTAACCGGAGCCTCGGGAATTCAATTCATTCTTTTAATCCACTCAGCAGATATTTTATTTTTAAAACATGAGTGCAGCCATCAGCAAAATTGAGAGACTGTGTGGGGCCCTGAAGCACTTTAAACTTTGGACCCTCTTAACTCTCACTCCATCCCTACCTTCAAATAGGCCCTGTCGGCTACTTCTTCTGGGGTGTATCCTCCCCACCCTCTCTTCCCTTTACTCCCTAGAAACCAATTAAAAAAAAAAAAGAACTTGCCTTTTGGCATTAATTAAAGAAAGAAGGCGCTATATCATCTGGGCCATCAGCCAGGGACTTGTGTGGTTTATGACCCCTACTCGTGAGTCACTAATGGCTCCGTGTCTTTTTTACTTACAGGAAGTAGACATCACAACGCTGCCCTCCCACTGCCCGTGGTGTTGTCAATGGCTCCCCCTCCTGTTCCTAGGGTACTACCAAATCGGCTGTTTTTAGCCGCCAGGAGAACTGGACAGTTGCTTCCCTTGTAAAGCTTTCCCAGGCATTGTCAATAGAGAGTAATTTTACCACTTTCTAACTCCTTTCTCAGCCCCTCTCAAACCACCAACCTTCCTGGAATGATCTAATAATCTGAACCAGAAAACTAACTTAGTTTCACCTGTGAGTTCTCACTGCCACTGTGTACTATAGTAGAAAGATTCCTCCTGTCCCGTATGATATGAAGAGAAGGTATGAGAACACCCATGTCCCTATGTCCTCCACTTGGTGGGAAGGATGGATTTCTTCTTTGTTCCCAAGGTACTAGCACAACTGCGCATTTGGAGATGTGTGGCTTTGAGTGTAGGGCCCAGCGATCTGTATTGCAGCCTGCAACCCTCAAATCTCCAAATTCACCTTCTCTGGGCTAAGTGCCCAAATGGTGATGGAATAGTACCTGGTAACAGAGAATGATGGACGGTTCTGAAAAGCACGTCTACCTTTTTCTTTGGGGAGAAGGTAGAAGCAGCTAGTGTTAGGAGGCAGGCGTCAGGTCAGCTTCTGTGTTTCAGCTGCAAGTCAAAGTAGCTAACCCTGCATCCCCCTTCGCACCTGAGAATGTTGGCAGACGGTTATTACGTATGTAGACTGTAGTGGGAGAAGCTTCGATTTAGAGTCTGGCACCTGGTGGTAAACCTTTAGCTTTACCGCTGTTGAGTCCTGTAAATGGATACCATCCCTCACAACTCTGAGCCTCAGTTTCCTTACCTGTTATCCGAGATACTTACCTTACAGCCTTGTCCGGAAGATGAAACGACCTGGAACACGTAAAAGCACTTTGTAAAGTGAACCCCTACATGAATATTGATTTTAAGAAGCTGGCCTGTATAGTTAAAAAAGAGCATGGCCTTTGAAATTAGACATGGGGACAGATCCAAGCCGTGCTACTCAACTGGCTGCTTGACCTTCTACAGGAAGCCTGACTTCCTTGAGGCTGTATACATTTGACCCTTGAACAACGTGAGGGTTAGGGGCACTGACCTAACCTCTCTGTGCAGGAAATCCATGTAAACTTTTGACTCCCCAAAACATTAGTAGTAGCTTACTGTTGACTGGAAGCCTTACAGGTAACATAAACAGCTAATTAACATATTTTGCATGTTGTATGTATTATATACTGTATTCTTACAATAAAATAAACTAGAGAAAAGAAAACGTTAAGAAAGTCAAAGAAGAGAAAATACGTTTACGGTATTGTACCGTATTGAAAAAAGATCTATGCCCATACTGTTCAAGGGTATACTTGAATGCCTTGAATACCCTATAATACTAATTCGACCCTTACAGCATCAGTAAGGAGATTAAATAAGTAACGCGTAAGAATACATTATGAAGGCAAGTGCTATGCCGTCGTAAACGAGAAAATAGATGTGTGATGCCCTAGCGCCTTGGAGTTGGACACACTGCCCAGCCTCATTCCTGGCATTGCCCCTTACCAACGTGCGGCATTGCCTCTTTTGTAATTGCTTATTTTCTTCTCTGTCACCCACAAGTGTGTGAATTACTTGAGGATGGAGAGACTATATTCTCACCGCCTGTGCGTCTCCTAGCGGAATATCAAACATGTAGCAGGTGCCGAGAAAGTCTGTTGGGTAACCAAATACGTGATTTTTTAATCTGCTGATCCTTTTATACTATAGCACGTCATAGGTATCACTTTCAGTTTTTATGGTTTTTTTTAAATGTTTATTTTAGACCGCGCATGCGTGCACGCAGACACAAGTGGGGGAGAGGCAGAGAGATAGGGAGAGACAGAATCCCAAGCAGGCTCTGCACTGATAGCACAGAGCCTAATGCGAGGCTTGATCTCACAAACCTGTCAGATCATGACCTGAACCGAAACCCAAGAGTTGGACACTCAGGTGCCCCAGTATCACTGTCATGTATAAAGATAACCATCAGTTGGAACTGGGAGGCCAGTGGCCAGTTCAGGTAGCTTGTACAAAACCCCATTCTATACCTCCAGGCCTCTCGATTCAGGTTCCTTGCTTGGTAGGTTCTTATGTAAAGCCAGAAATGTGATGGAGCCACAGAACATTTTTTTAAAAGTAATGACCTCCACTTGATCCACCTGGATGACTGCCTTCTAATACCCTGAGACTAAACAGACATCTTTCATCTGGTAAATGGCTCTGGTGAAGACACTCCTAAACATCTTTTGGAATCCTACCCCTTGGAAACTCCTCGAGGGTGGGGATTTGGCATTTTCAAGGTGCTCAGGGAACGTTGATTCTGAAATTAAAGGGTGTTGGTTAAGCGTCCGACTCCGGCTCATGATCTCACGGTCTGTGAGTTCGAGCCCCGCGTCGGGCTCTGTGCGGACAGCTCGGAGCCTGGAGCCTGCTTCGGATTCTGTGTGTGTGTGTGTGTGTCTCTCTCTCTGCCTCTCCCCCACTCATGCTCGGTCTCTCTCTGTCTCAAAAATAAATAAACATAAAAAAAAATTTTTTTTAAAGGGTGTTCTGTTCACAAACATCAGAGTTTTCTTCTGCTTTTACCCCATGGTGGCTAATCCAAACCCTGTAGTATTAAATTATTTTCAAATAAATCAAAACGGTGGCACCTTCTTCAGCATCTCCTCTGCTTCATGTGTTCTGAAGAGCAAGTGGCATCTTGGTGGCACCAAGGTGCCACTTGCTGTCCAGTCCCAGGGTGCACTTCCACTTCTGATGGCCTATTTGGCCAGCCTTCCACTCCAGCAGGTCTCTTTGCTGCCATCTCTCCTGCCCTGTGGCTACTGGACTTTTCTCCCCCAAACCTTGCAAAAGCCCACCCATTGGCACCAATTTGGTCTTCAGATACCTCGGTCCACTTGTCTCATTGATCCTTCCCGGTTGAGTTAAACCTACCACCATGGTCTGTGCAGTGTTCCTTTTTCCAATCAGCCATTAGAAGTAAATGGCACCACAGCTCCTGCCCCGTTTCACGCACGTGTCCCAGAGGTAGCGCGATGGGACATCAATCTTCGGTGCCACCTGGCTCCCTGATAAGCTTTTGTTGTATACGTGGCTATATTGTCAAGAGCCTCCCTTCCTTCTTCCCACCGCCTCATCCTGAGAGAGCTTTTCTGAATATGACAAGCATCTAAAGACAAATTATCTCCTCACAAAGTTAATTTCTGTTTCTCAGCGGGGAGCCGTGGGTGCCCGCTGGGTTTGCAAGTGCTGCTGTTTGGTTAATGGATGAGTGTCTCTTGGATCCGGGTACCCACACCCGAACTGCTGCAGCGCCTGCCTTTCCATTTGCTTTAATTTCCTACTTGCAGCTGGCGTTAGGAGACCTAAATGGGTTTATTCACAGGGTAGTGGCTTACAGTCATTAGCACTGGAAGGAAATCATATTGGAGACAAGGACCAGAGAGCTGCTTTCGTGTCATCCTTGATCAGTTAAGACAGTCTGGTTGGTTTTCTTTTTGTTTTGATGTTTATTTTTGAGAGAGAGAGAGAAAGAGCGTGAGGGGCAGAGAGGGAAGGAGACAGAGGACCCAAAGCGGGCTCCGCGCTGACAGCAGAGAGCCCGACTCGGGGCTCAAACCCAGGAACCGTAAGACCATGACCTGAACCGAAGTCAGAAGCTTAACCCACTGAGCCGTCCAGGCACCCCCAGTTGTTTTTTGTTTTTTGCTTTTAGAGAGAGTGAAGTCACAAAATCCTTCTAGAGCCAGAACAAATGACCTAACATAAGAGGTCCGTCTCCGAGTTGTAAGAGTTGAAAAGGCAGGGAATTTTTGTGTGTGTTCCAAGTACCGGATCCTGAAGATTAACTAAAGTGCAGGATGAACAGGATGAAAATCGCTCTGAGCACCGTTAAGTGTCGTTGTCATTGCTTCGTATGCTAAAGCTTTTTAAAATGCAGGAAATTTTGTAACAAGTGGTCGTGTCATCATGCAGAAAGCAGAGCCAGAAGTGGACTAGAAATTCCTCCGAACACATCCGGAATGTGTCTAAGTTACAACGTTGTTGCTGTTAGAGGTCAGACAAGGTCAAATATCGGCAGTTTCATGTTGTCCGGGCCTCGCTAGGCGGGCTTTTTAGACAGAATTCTGAAGGCCAGCCGCACCATAGACAGGTTTTTCCTCTTTGAAAAAAATCCACAGCCTGTAGGCCAGTACCCATATGTCCTCGAGAGGAGCCCAACTCTAAGCTGTAAACCGTGGGAGCCAGAAATAGGCCTCAGAATTGCAGCGTTACGGGAACAGCTGGTCACGCAGACTGGCGAACGTTGGCCAGCTCCCGTCTCGTCGCCGAGCCTCCTTTTCCACGGTGCTTCCGCACGCTGCACGCAGGCCAACGGAGCATGAGACCATCGAACTAGAAGTCCCGAGGAAGAAAGGAAGCGAGCCATCAATTCCTCATTCCTCAGTAGCGCCTCTTACGATGGACAGCTTTAGCTCCGGGGCCTCCGGGGAGGTGTTTGGCCATTCGTGGGGGGGGAGGCAGGAACCATGCAAGACAAATTAAGAGTGGAACAACCCGCTCCCCCAGAGCCGCTGTGCGATCTCGGGCAAACATCTTAGTGTCTGATAGTTTTTGGTGGCGTACTAAGGAAAATAATATTTCAGAGAAGGGCTAGTGAGTTGACGATCAAATAGTAAAGTGTCTAGAGTCAATGCGCATAAATGCTTAATGGATGTTATTTCTCTTTTTCCTCTGTATTTGCAAGTTTGGGGCATGACATTTAAATTCTTTAGGTCCTGCAAGAGCACTTACACCCTGTGCAAGCGCCATAAACATTTAAAGGAGCCGCCGCGTATGCATGAAGATTCACTGCATTTTATTCACTGCCATACATGGTATCCACATGTATGTATATTTTTTCTCTGTATCACTAGAAATAATTCAGGCACCTCAGCCAACCTCAGCTATTTCCTGTCCCCTTGACTTGCTGAGAGCATTCTTTTTAGGTTCTTACTCCCTCCCTCACTTTTCTCTACTGGGATGCTTTTCCAGCCGTCTTCAAATATCTAAATATCACCAGCACAACTGTCACCTCTTTCATAAGGCAGTGGTTATTTCAAGAAATAAATAAGAATCAAAAGCTAACTATGGGTGGGACACAATGTTAGGTGCTCTGAGATATGTAGAAATGAGTAAGATGGCTTTGCTTTCAAGAAATTTAAATTTTAACACAAGGATTTGAAAAATACGTCTCTTATCGTGAAACCTCTCACATTCATCAAAGTATTCATAGTACTTTTTGCACACCTGGCTTTTGCACACCTGGTTGTGGGAGAGAATAGAGATATCCTCCGATTTTACTTCCTCTAAGTACTTGATCGATTAAGGAACTAAGCGCCAAGAGTTGACTAGTAGAAGCAAAATTGAAAGTTTCTGAGTTACATAAATGGTGGTCCTAATATACCTAGATACCAGAGCCCACATGCTTTACCCTCAGACCCTTAGTCAAAGCCTATTCTAGAAAAGTTTGCCGGTTTTCTGGTTCACAGTATTTTTAGCAGCAAATCAGCAGTTGCAGAAACTGACAACAGTAAGAGTCGACTGCTACTTTTTTATTCAAAGCACCGAGAATTAATCGCTGCTAGTCTCTATGAGAAAAACTATATAAAATCATGAAATGACATACTGGTTGGGGGCCATTTAAGTGGGCTACAAATTGCTCTACCTGCCGTGGTAGCCTTTAAGGGCAGGATTTATTGCTAAACAGAAAGGTTGATAATAGTGGTGAATCATTAATTTGTAATGAGTCATTATGAGGTTACATTAAGACCTGTGGATTCCACCTCCAATAGGCAGGGAAGTATGAACTTGTTTTATTCATTTACTCATTTACTTTTCATTGAAGGATAGTTGCCACACAATGTTACATTAGTTTCAGGTGTACAACATAGTAATTCAACAAATCTACACGTTGTGCTATGTTCACCGTGAATGTGGTTACCATCTGTCACCATACAGCACTATTACAATATATCTCTGTGTCTTTAATAGAATTTTTAGTTTTGCATTGACATGTAAGTGTTTGAACTTTATTGAGTGGTTTATATGTTAGGTGAAAGTTTATGTCTCTATTCACTTTTTATTTTCATATTGAATATATTTTAGAAAAAATCATCAGAGATGGGTGTATAAGAAACTATATAACATGTATGGTTGTACTGGAATTTGGCTTTATTGAATCTTATTTTGAAATAAGTGAACCACCTGTTAGGAATTGGGATTTTATTTGAGAAATCCTGGTCTGAGAAATGAAGGTAAACAGTGAAGCATTATTATGCACGTCAAGCGGCAATAACGTACCTTTGTCACAGGGTTGTTGCAAAGGATTAAGTAAATGACCGCGTCAGTTTCTAACTTGCATATTAATATGCATGCTTCCTAACACAGTAGTGAGCACTCAGGAAAATCTTGGTGTTGTTACCATCACCTTCACTGCCATCCTCTTGAAGCCTGCAGACCTCCTGCCCCTTCTCAGTCAGGTGGTCCAATTTCCCTTTGCCGAGACCTACATGGTAGGTTTTCTTTCGGGGAGCTCCTTGAAGCAAAGGAAAGCACTTAATCCTTTCCTGGGGAACCAAAGATTTGGTTATTCTTTTTTTTGCAAGGGGGAGCGGGGAAGGAGAAGAATCTCTTTGGAGTCCGTCTCCCAGCTCCCACCTGCCCTCCTGCATTTCCCATGACAGACCAAAATTTAGTCTCTCAGCTTATCCTGCCACCTCCACTTAAGTGTGATACATGGGATGACCTATAAGAACCGGTGGAAGGGCTCTAATCACTTACTCAAACCTCCCAAAGACTAATTTGTAGAAGCCTCAGAGGTAGGTGTGTGTATTGAAAGACACCAGGTCCTCTCACTAGAACCCTGAGCAAATGTCTATCGATTAACTTAATTAAAGGAAGATTATAGCTTGTGCACTGGGCTCTGTGAGTTATCTAACTATATGATTCCAAGGGATCTTTAAAGCATGTGTGCTAATGGCCTTCTCATTTAAACCAGCATGAATTTGAGTTCATTTCATCAATTTGGTAATCAAATAATTGCCAAGAACACAGAAGGTACAAAACAGGAATTTTCCCTTATAAGTAAATTACAATATTTTAAACTGTCTTTCCTAATACTTCTATATGGAGTTTGGTTCGAAGAGATCCTGTTTTTCACATATTAAGGGCAAGAGCTCTTTAACTTTTATTTATTCTTCTGATCTCATTTCCTGGCTCGGGCTGGGGTCATGGAACCATGAAGATTTGATTGGGCCATTTGTTTGGGAAACCTCCAGTGTCAGTATCTTTAGGTCATTCTTGGACCAGACTCCACAGAAAAGGATTCTCCAATCTGCTCTCTGGAGATTGAAGGCCTCCCTGCTAGCATCCAGGAAACCAAATGGGAAGAGGAAGGAACAAAGGGTTAGGGATTCTTGGTATCCAGTTTGTATAAAGTCATTCAACTCTCCTGTTTGTTGTTGGTTTTTTTTCCCCCATTCTTAATTGTTTATCCTGTCTCCTAGTCCAGAGATCCTCTCTTTTACTCTTTCCAGAGAATAAATCTTCATGTTTTTACCAGGGTGGAGGAGAGCCATCCTGTTTCCCAGTGGGGGAAGGGATCTTGGGAATCTGACTACCTCCTAAATAGACTTTCATCTAATCCTTACCGTAACCACTCTTTCCCTTTTCCCCACATCCAGATGTAGCTGGGGCTGTTGAAATTCACAGTAGAGATTGGTTTGCTTTTCAGCTTTCCACTTTCTGATACAGGATTGTACTTTTCTTGAGTCTATTAGAGACATTTACCACTCTGATGGGCTTTCCAGCTTCTAAAATTGTGTTACCTTTGTCTTCTCCCCACCCTCCCCCGTTCTTCTTAATCCTTAGTGGTTTATGTCTTGGACAAAAATAATCTCTTTACTGTCACTTCAGAGATTCGGGGAGCAAGAGAGAATAGATGTGTGTTTAAATGTTTTCCTTACCCAGAAGTAAATTCTCCCCTAGGTATATCGTTCTCACTCCTGCTGCCCGTGTCTTTCCTCAGAAGGCCCTGCCCTGCCTCTCCTCCCTGGTAATTGGAGGAATATGGAAGACCAGTTCCCTTTCTTTTCTACCTCCCTATGCCCTGAAAGGCCATCTTTTCTACCCACCTTCCCTGAAGGCCCAACTCAGCTTGTGAATTGTCTGTTAAACCTTCAAGAGTATCTCAGGCCATGATGAAAAGCACTCGTATATACCTCAGGTCGGTAGCTAAATTCCTGTGTATGCATCTCGTCTACCCTCTCTGAGTAGACTAAAACCAGACTGTAGTCTCCCTCCTGCCAGGCCTTGCCTGAGAATTGGGGATTTAAGTTGCCAAAGGAAATGGTGGAAGGAGCCCAAGTTTGGATTAGAAACAGTCTGAGGGCAGCTCTGGGCCCCACCACTTACTCTGTTATCTGGGACAGGGAACTTAACCTTTCTGAAGCTCCCTGTCGCCTCCGTAACATGAGTTATGTGAGGACAAAATGAGATGACGCATGTGGCACTGCTTAGCATAATCCCTGGCAAACAGAAGGTGTTTAATAAAGGTTATTTCCCCCCACCCCTCACCTCTATTTTCACATTTCCTGAGCACAGTCTTTATCCTGCAGTAGAGGCTCAAGAACAATCCCTAAATGATTTCTCTGGAAGAAGCTGATCAAGGTTATTCATTAGACATTATGCTTTTCTGTATCCAAGTTGTACCACATCCACCAGAATTTTATGGCAGGAAATCCTTACTGCTTAAGTAAGGGGGGACCAGGGGAGCAGAAACACAATACCCAGTAACACGGAGAGGACCTCAGTCTCAGTATCGGCTTTAACAAAGCCAACCTGCGGCTTGCAGCTGTGTTTCCTCTTTGCAATTATAAAAGTGAGAACTATGTGAACTAACTTCCAATTCAATCCACACTCTGCCCCTTGGGATCTGGAAGCTAGCTGATTTTTTGACCCAAGGTGCTCTGCTGTGTAGGCTTGCCAGTTATAATTATATTTTCAGGTGTCAATTAGCAAAATAGCCCATTCTTTGGCAGTTTGGAGTAATGAGATGAATCTTGCACTAATCTTTCAATTCAACGAGCACTTGATGAGTGCCGTATACATAAAATTCTGTGTCTTGCTGTACGTAGTAAGGGTACATGAAGAGCTGGAGGCTGGAAATTTCAAAGGTGTTTCCTGTGTGAGCTCACGAATTTTCAAATATTACTAGAATCTTGAGCAACAAAGAAAAAGGCAGAAAGTTTTCCATAAAAATAGTTCTCAGTACACAGTGTCCCTTTGTATTCAAGTGACAAGAATTTCAAAGACAGTTACCTCCTGGAACAGATATAATGGAAATTCATTTAGCGAAAAATATACTTACTGAATATGATTGCACCAGACTCAGTGCTTGTCTCTGGGGAAACCTTGGTGAGTGAAACAGACTGGCTTTCTCCAAAGATTGCTAGTTCCCCATGATATTTGATCTTTTCCTCTCTGTGTTTCAGGGCTTTCCATGCGCATTTTTCTCTGCACCGTATCTAGATATATGTACACATAGTATTTGCTAAATTCCTGATCTCATGTTCATTCTGCACAATTTATCATCATTCACCTAAAGCTTGCCAGTTCATGAAATGTCCTCTAATTCCTGCTTGACATCTGTTTGTTGCCCATAAATAGTCTACGTAGAACCAAGAACGCTGATGTGAGACCTCAGTGAGGGAGCACAAAGCACAGCATTCTGTGCTTTACCACGCATGGTCTATAGCATCTTAAGAGAACACAGATTCAGGCCTTCTCTAAACTTCCCTCCTCAAAGTCTCTGCTTCACACTCGACCTCTTTCTTCATCAAATTAGAGTGGATATTTCTGTTTTTTGTAAGCTCTGTCATTTTTGTGTGCCTCCCTCTTCCTGCATTTATTTCCTCGTTGTGGTGAATTTGGGACCTGATGAAGTTCAAGTCTCCAGACCCCTGTCCATCCATTTATTTGAGAGTAGATGCATTTGGTTAGTCAGACTCAGTGGCTTGTGGTTGCTGGTTCCCACAGGCTACTAAGAGCTGGTTGTGAAATTTTCACAAGTTTTGTGAGCTGGCTACTAAACATAGTCATTATTAAAAAGTAAGTTATAAAATACTAAACACAAAGGCAGTAAATGCTCCAACTCACCACTTCTTGATTGGTTTACCACAATCTGTGCTCTTTTTATCTATGCTCTTGGGTTTTTGCATCGATTGTAACTAATGCCAGAAATACTACATGGGTGTTACTGGGCACCTCTTTGCAGCTCTAAGTTCAGTGACGTCACATTGGTAGTGAAATTGGCCATGGTGGAAATGTCCACGCATAGACACCGGCAAATACTACAAATCGGGACTCCCACACCTCCCCAGAGAGCAAGGTGTCAGACATTTCCCAGCACGTTGCCAGTCATGTGGTTCTCTTCTACTTCTGCCAATACTACAGTCACTAATGATCTTTAGCCACATCAGTTACATCTGTCTTCAAGGTGACAAAACTCTTCCTCCGGTGAGGCCATGCCTGCCTTATACTTCTTTACCCAGAGCCCTAGCCAAGCACGGGTTTTTATAATGGATCCACAGCTACTCCTAGGCTGCCCTTCCCTTCATCCTTCTCATCCTCAGTGAATCTATTTTCTCCCTCCCCTCCCTTCTCTTTCCTTCTTCTCCTTCTTCTTCTTAAAAGCAAGGATTCTGGAGCCAGACTGACTGGCTTTTCCTCAGACTGTGTCATCCACTGTATTGGGTTATCTCAGGCTTGTTACTGAGCTTTTTAGGCCTCAGTTTTATCATGTGTCAAGCAGAGATAATAATAGTATCTACTTCATAAAGAAAATGAGTTAACAGTTTGTAAGTACCTAGAATAATGTGTGGCATATAGGAAGCAATATATGCATACTTATTTATTTTTTAACTTGTTTTTAATGTTTATTTATTTTTGAGAGAGAGAGAGAATACGAGTGCAGGGGAGGGGAAGAGAGAGAGAGGGAGACACAGAATCTGAAACAGGCTCCAGGCACTGAGTTGGCAGCACAGAGCCCGACGCGGGGCTCGAACTCACGGACCGCGAGATCATGACCTGAGCCAAAGTCGGACGCTTAGCCGACTGAGCCACCCAGGTGCCCCATATATGCGTACTTACTTAATAAAATACACACTTCCAGTGTTCATCCAGCACCTATCTGCAGACTTGCCATGTGGTGGAGGGTTCATGATCTTCGTTCTAGAATAGCAAAAGAAACACATGAAAATAAGGAAGAGAAGGCATGGCCTGGGCTTGTGACATAGGAACAGTAGCCCTAGGGAACCAGGAAAAGGGTTACCAAAATAAACCAGAGGAGGGGTCAAGATCAGGAAGGGAGACAATAAATAAGAAAAATAGTTGCATTTCAGAATAACCTGCAAAGGTTAGAATGTATGTAATATAAACTTTTTCTATTTTATTGCAAATATATATACCAGGGAAATAAAGGGATACTTTAGAAATACATAGAAAATTCCCGTTTTGATTTAAGTAATTAAGCCAATTTGGATGCTCATTCTGGGCAGGAATGTGGTCGTCACACGCTGAAGGTGCTTAGGCTAAATCAAATTTGTGTTGAGCTACAGCCATGGAGACCGAGTGAGGGATGTCCGTCCGTGTCCATGAAAAACGCAAGCCCAGGAGCCTCAGGACCCATTTGTCTGACCATCTGGAAATCTCTGGTGATCTAAGCACTTAATTTTACCCTCATTTTTAGAACAAAAGGCAAACAATACAAGAAGAAAATGGGCAGCAGAGACATTCTACTTTTCATTTAAAAAAAAAATCTTAGTGATAAAAGGAGCAGAGAGTTTAAAAGAAAAAAATGAGAAACCATTAAAATGAATTGAATGCTCTGTCTGTGTTTTGCAGTAGGCTCTATTGTTTTCAGTTACACGGGAACTGTGGTAATTTTGTGAATCATTAGAGTTTTCTTTCCAAATTATATGTGCGCTCTTAAAGTGCCTTCTAAGTTACCCACAGGAAGAGACCGTTGAGCAATTTTATGATTCCATTTAGTACTTTTGAGCTTTGTATTAATTTTATATTTTAAACAAATTTATACTTAAAATCCAAAGATAACATTGTGACAGCTGAATCGTTGTGTATTTAATTTCTTCTGCTCTTACAAACATATGAGCCTGTTTCATGTTTTCAATCCCTGGTCCCACAAGAGACTGTAGAATAAATATGGAACCATGGTTTGGTGAAATGATGACTTCCCACGTAAAAACTCTTCCCACCCCACCCCAAGGCTGAAAACAATCACAAGAGTTGAACAATGTCCTTTGGCATTTGTGTCTCATCGGGCATGGTGATCTGTAAAGCATTGACTCTGTTAGTGATACCTAATACCTACTGCATTGGTGCCCTGTCCAGTCCATCCTGGGCCAGCCTAACGTGGGCTGCACAGAAAATGGGTAAAGTCAAGTCAGCGTAGTGGGGGGTGTGTGTGTGTGTGTGTTCCAGTTTACTTTCTTGGGAAGGACTTTTTTTCTGATATTTTCCTCCACATTCTTGGTGTGAAAATATTCATGTTTTTATCATACTTCTATAAAAACAGTGGTATTATAAGTGATCTGTTTTTGTTTTGTTTTATTTTAAGCATCATAACTTGGCAAAAATCAAAAGTTGGATC
This sequence comes from Lynx canadensis, assembly GCF_007474595.2. Taxonomy (NCBI): domain Eukaryota; kingdom Metazoa; phylum Chordata; class Mammalia; order Carnivora; family Felidae; genus Lynx; species Lynx canadensis. The sequence goes on from NC_044304.2 coordinate 149,315,532, forward strand.
TATGTTGGTTCATTTATTTTTCCCGGTTGGTGAAATCTTGATGTCTGGAAATTATTGTACATGTGTTGGCTGTATCCTTCCCAGTGGCGTGGGTGTTTGCTGTGTGAAGAGATTGTCTTAGAAGGAAATACATCAAAGCTTCAATATTCAGATTTTTAACCACTAACAGTTCTGGGAGTCAGGAGCAAAGCTGCTTCCCCGGGCAGTATGTGGGTGGTTCTATTACTGTCCCTGTCACACAAACTTTGGCGGGATGCCATCTGTTTAGTTCATCAGGATGCATTGTGGTCATCTCTAATCTCACGTAGGCCTCTCTCTTCATAAATCATGTGCTTTGATAACTAAAATCTAGGAAGGGTAAATGCGAATGACTCATCTCCTAAACCTGGGAAAATGAGTTAAAAGCCAAGTTGACATGATGGTGGGCAGGCTGGAGATGTCACCGTGGTTCACAAAGAATATTGCACTCTCACTGCTTGTTCAACATCTCAGAGTTACTGTTAAAACCATATTTGGAGTACAGGTCTCCTCTGTACTAGTCACTTGACTTTTGCCCAGCGGCACATACTGTTTTGCTCAACGTGCAATGATCATCTGGAACAGTTAACTTTATTCCTAGAAGGGGCTAGAATGCTGGGTTTGCAACAGCCGGTTTTGTCAAAAACAAGATCTCCTTTTCAGAATGTATCAGCTCTTCACAGATTTTATGGTCCCTCCCAGTCTGAGGCATATCTGAGTTGTATCACTGCCCTTGAACAAATTTCCCCCTGTGTGTGCATGCTTGCACGCTTGCTCGAACACTCCCCCAAGCAGTTCCATATGTTCTGTTTTCCTGCAAGCCAAGCTCCCTGCTCCTCCTTCTCCTAAGAGGGCTCCGGATCTCACCTCTGAGGTACACGAGTAACTGAGGCTGAAGCAGTGTGTGGGGAAACTTGTCAGCATAATTGATTATTCTGTGGAATGAGCCACCAAAGGCAGGTGAGCCCTCAGAGTGTGGAACAAATGTGCGTGTAGGATGCATCTTCCACTGGTCCAGCCGGACTTCCTCCTCTGACAAGTTGATTTATATCTTTGTAACTCTTCCCTAACGAATCGTGCCCCACTGTGGACCATTGAATCTCCTGCCGCAGAGACCTTGCCTTTGCTAGCAGAAAGGAGAAATGTAAAGGTCCCGCTCTGTGAATCTCTGGGTTTGTTTGTTTGTTTGTTTGTTTGTTTGGACTAAGTGGAGTGACCAAGGACATGAAATCTTTAAAAGGACAGAAGAATCACATAAAACGCTTGACTAATACCTGCTACATCAAGAGAAGGGTTTCTGTGAATACAGACGCTTTGCGGCATGAGAGAAACCAGAGTGGAATGAGAATTCGAGAAGCATAAAGAAATGCAAGCATTTGAGACCACCTTTGGTGGCAGCTTGATGTTCTGGAGTTCTTTAAAAACGTCTAAGTGTTATACTTGTTCCTTGAAACCACTTTAAGTGTTAGACTTGCTAAAAAATAGGGATGATAACGACTGCTCTACTTTCTCACAATCTGTTGGGATATTGATTGAGATATTCGTGAAGTACTCCGAGCTCTCAGGAAGAAGGGTGTTAGAAAACGCTATGGTGATGTTGTTAGCAGGGCTTGGAAAATCATGCAAAAACATAATTTCGGAAAGATAACTTTAAGATAGGCTGGATTATTAGCCTGAGCCTATATGGCAGTCTTAACAATCTTACAGTCTTACTATGGACAGTCCAATGCTTTTGCCCTAGGTATCCGTTCTGGGTGAACTTGGGTTAAGGAAAAGAATGAAGGACTTTTTTTTTTCTTTTTAATATGTATATAACTAGACAGTAGAGCATGGAGTGATATGGGCCCTTAAGGCAGAAAGAGAACATTTAGAAATATACAACTGGGAAATAAAATTCCAGGGCACACGTTTATGTGGAGTCCATCTTCCTTTGGAGGTTTTTCTTTCTCCATGGGAGGGTTTTGTGAATGGTTGGTTTGCTTCCTAAAGATCAGATGCCCTTACTACCTCTCTTCCTTGAAACTCTTCTTTCTTGTTTTGTTTTGTTTTTTGCATACTTGGTTTTCCTCATTTTTTTTTTTTTTTTAATCTTTGCCCCTTCTCTTCTTTTCTATCTTGGATCCTCTACTCCTCCTGTCACCACCGTCTGAGCTGCCCTACACTTGGAGGGCAGCCTCCTTGTCGTGGAGTCCCACACCTCTGAACCACCTCTGCGTATCAGCCTGGCTCACCTTCCCCAGGACCGGGCACAGTGTGGGGTGCTAGACAGAACATTGAAATGGGAGTCAAAGGGACTGATTTCTTCATTTTTTCCTTTCAGGTCTCCTTGCCTTTTTTCTTGCTGTTATTAAGATTGTTTCTATTAATCTCACTGGTTTTCAACAATTTGATGATAATGTGTCTTGCTGTAGTTTTTGTCATCTTCCATGTGAGATTTTTGAACTTCTTGAACCTGTGAGCATACACTTTTCATCAGATTTGGAAATTTTTCAGCCCTCTTGTCTTTTTCTGTCCCCCATCTCCTTCAGGAACTTTAGTTATATGTATTAGGTTGCTTGATTGTGTCCCACGGACAGTACATGGACTCTGCTTGATCGTTTTCATTTTTCTCCTGTTTTATCCTGGATAGTTTCTATTGCTGTGTCTTCCATTTTTCTTCTTGTCATGTTCACGTTTTGCTGTATGTTCTTGAACACAGGAGAATATTTATAATGGCTGCTCTAACGTCTTTGTCTACTAATTCTGTTATCTGTGTCATTCCTGGGACTGTTTTTCTGGACTGATTTTCCCACTTCTTTGCATGCCAGGTAACTTTTCATTAGATGCTGGACATGGTGTTTTTTGGGTTTTTATTACGTTGTTGGGTGCTGGCTTTTCTTGTAGTACTTTAAATATTCTAGAACTTTGTCTTAGGACACATTTCAGTGGTAGAATTACATTGATCGTCTCAAGGGTTGCTTTGGGGCTTTGTTAGACATGTCCAGGGCAGCCCTTCGTCTTAGGCTAATTTGACCCCACCGCCCGAGGTGCCATACCTTTCTGAGGACTCTACCAGTTGCCATATCTGTGAGGTGGCTCTTCCACTCTAGCTAATGGGAACGTGAACCATTCCTGGCCCTGTGTGATGAAGTCTGGGAGTTCTACCTGCTCTTTTCAGGTGGTTCTTTCACGAGCGTTAGTAATTTCTGCCCCACAGGCACAAGTCAGTACTCAGCCCACGATTTGAGGGGGCTCTTCTACAGATCTCCAGAAAGATCTCAACCTCTCTTTCTCCCTTCCTCCCTCTCTCTATGCGCCCCCTCCTGTCCAGTGTTTCACCCCACAAAGCCCTACTTGCCTTAACCTTCCAAAGCGCCGGATTCTGTCCTCCCCAACTCAGAAAAGTCTGTGTGGGTCCCCCCTTTCCTGAACTGTGACCTAGAAACTCCAGCTACAGCGTTCGCAAGGCTCACCTCATTTCCTTTTCTTCTCCGTTGTCTGAGAATTGATGCCTCATATATTTCATCTGGTTTTCTTGTTTTTGTTTTTTAAGATTTTATTCTGAGTAATCTCTACGCCCAACGTGGGGCTCAAACCCACAACCCAAAGATCAAGAGCCACACAGTCCACCTACCGAGCCAGCCAGGCGCCCATCATCTGGTTTTCTCATGTTTAAAGCAAGGCTTCAAGCTATTTCATACCAAAACACTTTAGTATTACTTCTCTGCAAAACAAGAGCATTATCTTCATTATCACAATCACGTTATCACAGCTTTTAGCATGCGCAGTAAGTTCTTAACGTCTTCTAATACCTACCAATTTGAAATTTCCCACGTTTTGCAAAAATATTCTTTACAACTAGTTTGTCCCAACTAGGATTCCATGTAGGATCATAATTGTCATGTGGCTTACATCTCTTTTAATCTAGAGAGTCACTTTCTTTCCCAGTGCTGATGTGTTTAACAGACACGGTCACCTGTGCTCGACAATATCCCATGTTCTGCATTTGTCTGATAGCGTCCTCTGTTTCCTGTGACTAGAAGCGAGATCTAAAAGCGTGATTAGATTGGGATTAAATGTTTTAGTAGGGATATATCATAGATGATGCTGGGTTTCTTGTCCCATCACATCCGCAGACCCAGAAGAGCTGGCTTCCTAACATTAGTGATGTGAACGTCTCACCCCTGGGTGGGACCTGTGACCATCTGGTCCGTCCGTTGTTCAGGTATGGTTTTCCTCGTGCGCCCAGAAAGTAATCTGTGTGTGTGGCGTATGTTTGGCACTACAAAAATGTTCATTTTCCCTGTCAACTGTCCTCTCTTTGTTTTAGTACCAATTGATCATCTTTACTCAAATCAGCTGTGTTGTTAGAGGCTGCAAAAATGATTTTCTAATTCTGTTATTTCTTCTACACTTCTTAGTTGGCATTCTTCATTAGAGTAGAGCTTTTCCCTATTTGGTAATCCTGAAATAGATATAGTTCCTACTGGAAAGACAGAGTAAATGCATAATTCTTTCTCTTTATCAATTCTCAAAGAAGAATTTGATTTAATAGTCTCCTCAAATGGTGACAAATGAGTTTTTTTCCCTGACTTTCTCTCTGCATTGATCTTTTATATTTTTCAATAAAAATAATCAACTACAATAATTTATTCCATTTGATGCAGTAATCATCAGCTTTGGCCAGAGAGAGCTCAAAGACCTGGATTCTAGATTTTTGAAGTATCATAAGCTAGCTGTGTATCTCTGACAGGCCCTTTAATATTTGTGTTGGTCGTTTTTCTTTTTTAAAGCCAGAGAACTGGACTGTGGATAGCAGGGGTTGCTTTCGGCTCTAGGGTTGGGATTCTGAGCTCCACTACCTTAAACTGTCCCTGTGCAGGAAGAAGCCCTCAGCCTGCCATCCAGGCCTTCCACACTCTACTCTGTCCAGACCGCCCTTTCTCCTCCAGTTCCTCAACATGAATCTCCTACTCCAGCCACAGTTGTCTCCTGCCTTTTCCCTGGCTTGCTGTGCCTTGCTTCTTCCTCTCCATGTATCCTAAACTTGGTCTATCTCCCAGATACCAGTTCAGTCTTTCCCACCTTTTTACTGCTGTTCCCCTACCGTATCTTTTGCGCTTAACTTGCCTCTTGGGATATCACTTGTTTCTTGTTTTAAATGATGTTATCCCAACTAGATTATTAGCAGCCCCTGGAAAGTAGGACCATGCTTTATGTCAAGAACATTGCCTGGCACAAATGAAGTACTTTAGCTGCTAACGTTATTATACTTCTGTGTCTCCCCTAACATGTAGCACTATGTATTTTGCAGAATAACAACCTTAAGGCGCTTTTGAAGTTGTGTTTGTGTGTGTGTGTGTGTGTGTGCGCGCGCGCGCTTGTGCTGGAGTTAAGGATATTGCTTGTAAGTGCTAATGTTTACCTATTCGTTGATATTCCCTGGGTTCCATTACATATCAAGGGGAATTGATAACCTGGACATAGAATTATATTGATTTGAAGCATGTAAAGAAACAAAGATATGCCCTGAGATCCCACGGTCTAATTAAACACAACTGTTGTATACTTCTTTCCCCTTTCCTGCTACATTGTTTTGTTTTGAATATGAAGTCTCAAACCCCTAAATAAACCTTGTAAAGAGCCAGCTGTGCTTATAAGATATGTTAGGCACAGATTTCATTCTACCATCAGTGATCCTCTAGCCAAAATGTTAAGAAAATATTACTAGTAATCTACATCAGATACATTTTCCAAGTTATTAACTGCCAGGTAAATTTTATAATCACTTATGTGAGTTCTAAAGGGATATAGTGTTTCTGGTTGCCCAAAATTTGACCTCCTATTTTCGTTGTTTAAGCCTATTTATAAATTACACTTCTCTTCAGCCTGCCAAACAGAGCTTCAGAATGAATTTCCCTGTTGGTTGTAGAAGTTTGTCTTTTCTCAAGAGTAGAACCTTTCGAAATTATCTTCCTACACTTGGAGTGGATCATCTAATGATTAGTGACATCAGACAGGATTAACTTGTACTTTCTTGCTGGAGAGGGTAAAAGGGATATTCAAAATATTTAGGTGGTAAGCACATATGTTATACAAGGACCTCCAACATCTGGCTCTGACTTCCTCACACAGCTTTCCTGATCTATACACACACATACACACACACACACACACACACACACACACACACACCCTTCACCGCAGCCATGAAGAACAATCTGCAGGTCTCTCAATCCCACACTGCTTCCCGTTCATGCTGCCCTGTCTACCTGAAGTACTTTTTTCTCCATTTTTGTCAGTGTGTAAGTCACTGTCTTCTGGAAATCAATTCACTTATAACTTCATCTTTCTCACCACTCCCCACCCCCACCCCAGCCCAGTTGACTTTCCTTTTCTGTACCTCTGCTGTGCAATATTCACAGAGACTTTGCGCTTTTATTTGTGAACTTGTCTCCTCCTCCTAATATCTAAGACCGCTGGAGGGCGAGAACTTTGTTTCATCTGGCTTTTTATCTCCTGCATTTAGCCTTCTATTTAAGCCAGAGAAAATATTTACTCGATAAACATGTATAATAATAAACATGTATCTCTCTAATTAATTAAGTTCCTTGCCCTATCCCCAGTTTCAGGCCCTTCCCAACAGCTGTCATCTGATGGTCTATGGTAGTTATTTCCAGCAATATTGCTACATCCTCACATTTTAAAAATACACCGTAAGTGAAAACCACTATAGTAGGATAGTTACACCCTCTCAGACAAGTTGTTGAAGGAGTACCTATTCATTTGTATAGTGGTTGGACACTGTTGTTTAAAATTGAGATTTGGGGTACCTGGGTGGCTCAGTCGGTTAAAGCATCTGACTTCGGCTCAGGGCATGATCTCATGGTTCGGTTCATGGGTTCGAGCGCCGTGTCGGGCTCTGTGCTGACAGCGCACAGCCTGGAGCCTCCTTCAGACTCCGTGACTCCCTCTCTCGCTGTCCCTCCCCTGCTCGCACTCTGTGTCTCTCACTTTCTATCTCAAAAAAAGGTAAACGTGAAAAAAATTTTACAAATAAATACATAACATTGAGTTCTAACACGCATGTCCACAATCACCACCTGGGAGTCACTCCCAGTCAGTGTTTCCCTTTCCCCTAGCAAAGGTTTATTCATCTGAGTTCTCCAGAGAAATAGAACCAAAGGGGGGTGGGGAGAGATGTTCCAATGGGGGTTGGAGAGAGTTTTTCTACAGGAAGGAGGTTTTAGCTGAGATGTGAAAGATAAGGAAAAGTATTCTAAGAAAGGAAGACAGGGGACTGAACTTTGCAGGCAGGTTCAGGGCCCTGAAATGGGAATGAAGAACCCAAGAAGCCCCACGTAGCTGGCTCTCAAAGAGGCAAGGGGACATGTAGCCAGTGCGGCTGGAGGAGTAGACAGAAAGACCTTGCAGATTATCTGAAGAATGTGGGTCCTGGCACATTAAAGAGCTTCAAGTTGGTGAAGGCTAGAATCAGATATCACTTTAAATGTTTTCTTTTGACATTAAACGTACAAACTGTAAAGTGCACAAATCTTTAGTGTGAGAAGTTTTTATATATGTGTTTATTCATGGAACAGCTACCCAATCAAGATATTTCCAGCACCTGGACGGTCGTCACCTTCTCAGTCAGGATCCACTCCCTCCAAGGGCAGCCTCTATTCTGACTTCTATCACCAGAGATTACTTTTGCTTGTTTCTGAACTACAGTAATAACATTCTTGCAGTCTTCCTTTGTGTGTGGATGCTTTCACTTAGCACACGGGTGTGCTGTGAGATCCATCCACGCTGTCACAGGCAGTGGTGGCTCGTCCTTTTCCGTTGCTCTGTAGTATTCTGTTGCGTGCGTGTGTCACGCTGTATGTCCCCATTCAACTACTGATGCACACGACAACCACTCCTTTTTTTTTTTCGCTATTATAAGTAAACCTGCTCTGAATCCGTGTGATCCTGTCTTTTGATGGATGTAAGACTCCTCATTTCTATAGGAGACAAAACTTTTTAACAGATCCCTGAGCTTGTGCGGTAGAGAATAATTTGGAAGAGAATAGAAGTGGCATTTTCTCAGGTACCAGCTCCCTGGATGCATAGACTTTTACCGGATAGCTTATTAAAGGAGCAAACCATGCAGAGCATTCTAAACATCACACAAGTCAAAATATAGATTAAAAAATGACTTCCATCATTACTGTCATTACTATAGTTATAATTGTTTATAGCCAGCTATAAGTTGGAGCTGATAATAATTGGAAGGACAATATGGTAGGACAAGCTTTACTGACTCGTAGTTGAAATGCGCCAATAAACAGAAACATTATTGTCATCGTCAGACATTTGTGAAGCACCCCCCTCTACAATTGCTGGTGTGTGTGTGTGTGTGTGTGTGTGTGTGTGTGTGTGTGGTAGTGGGGGGTGTCTGAAGCAGTAGAAGAATTCCCACTGTTTCTCTCAAATTCTTCCTACAGCAATTTTCAAGAACCTTAGGTTTTTTGTAGCATTTCTGAACCATCCCTGCTCCAAGAGCTAAAACCACCCATACAGAGATTTCATTCTCCACAAACTGAAGTGTTTTGGTTTTGTTTTTCCTGAATTGTGAATTTATTTATATTTCTTAAAACTTTAAAATTAGCACATTTAGTTGTATATATACTGGGTTGCCATTACAGAAAATGACACAGTCGAGTGAAATTAGGAATGTTTCTTCGAGCAATCTAAAATCTTTAGTCACAATAAATATTCAGTCTTTAGAACCATGGGAATTAAGATACAGTAATATAGTAATAAAGAGGCTGTGCTTTGATTCCACCTTACACAGCATGCTTTTGGCTGTCTGTTTTTCATTATAAGTTTACTATAAATCTGTCTTTTCATCATATTCTGAATGTACTCTGCATTTTCATTAATTAAGAAACATTTATGGGACACCTACAATATGCCAGATATTTTGCTACGAGGTGATAGAAGATATGAAGGTATAGTCATGATCAAAGGAATTTATAGTCTAGGGGAAGAGATAGTCAAGTGAACCAGTGGGTACCATCCTCTCTTAGGGCTTGGGCTAAGCTGTGCCCCGGGTGTTCTGGTAGCACAGAGGAGGGGCGTTTAAATGAGAGCAGGTAGACTTGAGCTGACTTCTCAAGGATGACAGACATGAGCTAGGAAGGCATTCCAGGCACAGAGACAGGAAGCCAAAGGCACAGAGGCGGGAAGTAGCCTGGTGCAGTCAAGGAGTAACTAGTAGGTTAATGTGGTCAGAGCACAGGGTTAGCATGCTCAGTGGAGCTGGAGAGAAGGTTAGAAAGGTGGGTAGGGGCCAGAGTTTCAAAGGTTGGGGGTGTGGGAAAGAACACGGACTGAGAAGGAAGCTCAGGTTCTCACCCTTTTTCTAGCTGGACTTTTTATGGGTCCTCAAGCATGTCACTGGGCATAGTGTCCTCATTAGTATAATCAGAGAATGAGGAAGTCATTCCGAAACCTTGTTCCAGAAACACTGTTCCAGAAGATGTGAAAAGGTCTATGCTGTGCTGTGAAAAATGTTTTCTTGGGGCGTCTGAGTGGCTCAGTCTGTTTAAGCATCTGACTTTGGCTCAGGTCATGATCTCACAGTTTGTGAGTTCGAGCCCTGTGTCAAGCTCAGTGCTGACTGACAGCCGGGAGCCTGCTTCGGATTCTGTCTCCCTCGGTCTCTGTCCCTTCCCAGCTCGTGCTCTGTCTCTCTCTCTCTCTCTCTCTCTCTCTCTCTCTCTCTCTCTCTCTCACACACACACACACACACACATGAAAAGAAAAGAAAAAAATGTTTTCTTTACTTAAATAATTAGGGGAAGATTGAATACCACACACATTTGCCTGTTTAAGATTCACAATGAAATTACCATAGTAAAAGTTTCCAGAGTCCTCCCTCCAGTGAAGAAACCACTTCCGTTCTCTTTAACTCAGCATTTTCAATTACTTGAACTTAGAGTCAGTTTTCTGTAATATTAATATTGGCATCATGCTGCAGAACCCCATTTTGACGAATTATGGACAAGGTCTTAAAGGTCCAATCATCATCATTCATTCATTCAAGTTTTTCAAAGTGCAGAACTCAAGAGCTGGTCCTTATATACCCTGTTGTTATTTTAGCCTGCTGGTATATCCCTGTGAGAAACTGTAGTTATTTCTCATAGCACTGTTTTTTGGGTTTTTTTTTTAATTGCGTCTGCTATCTCGGGATTTTTTTTTTCCTTTTCTCATTTTTCACATCATGCCCAGACTTTATTACCTGGTAATAAGTTGCAAGAAATGAGAATTGAGTTGTTTCTAAACAAATATCAATCATTTGTGATATGTTTAGTAGAAATTATAATGAATATAATCAGGGTTTTACTTATTATAAAGTCATTATATTCAACATTGGCAAATCCCGGAATTAATAACAAGTCAATACATCATTTGAAATGCCAAAGAAATCAAATAAATAAAAACATAACTGACCTTGTTAAAAATTTGATATTTTCAACATTTATCTGTCAGAGCCCCTGATTTAGAAAATGTGATAAATTCTTGAAAAATGGGAACTTTTTTCCCCTGTAAAATATACCCATCATTTGGCAAACTACAGTGTCATTTGCCTTGAAAAGAACGTGGTGATTGATTATCCAGAGTGCTACCATGACAAGGTAAACCAAGCAAATAGCTGGAAAATTGTATGTAATCATACAGCATAACATAGGCTCTTTGTTGAGCACAATCATTAGAATTAAACTGTGGCATTCCAGTCATTCCCTGTAGGTACTTTCTATTCACCCCAAAACCTCTGTCTCCAGGGGGGACGTTCCCACGTGCTTGCATTTTCCCCTTCGCCTCCGACCATCGCACGAACAAAGACCACACCGAACCCACACGACAAGATTGCAGAACGCAAGGAAGCCGACGTCTGGCGTCTCTTTGTGCCATTCGGAGAGGTTTATTTACATGTGCTAACGTTACCAGTACTGTTTCTTTTATTAGTAGCATTTTCCTGAAGGTCCTGAGAAATTGTAAACACGTGGGGGAGGGGAGGGATGGGAGATGGACAAAGGGAAGTGAAGAAAGCCAGTCTTGCTTTCGAGAAGCTGGTGTTCTAATCAGGAAGACCAAACACACCTGAGATGACCTAAAAACAATGCTACATCTCTTCCGCTGTGTAAAAGCACCGTGCACCAATTGAATACCGGCGTGATGGAGGCCAGTAGAAGAGCCACCAAATTATCCTTGGTTATTAGAAGACGAAATTGAGTCATATGAAAGGAAGACGCTCCCCCAAACCTGCCCCGAGTTAATTATCAATAGCTTAATTGGAAATAGAACCAAGCCCTTTCTCTCAGTAAAGCTGAGCAATCCCCCAGTGCCCCTCTTTCCTACGGTGTTTCACATTTTCAGCGGGCTTTGTTAGGAGGGCTGAACTCCGCTCCCCTTTATTAATTGCCCTCCGCGTGTTGTAGGATACCCTGTGTTCTGAATCAGGATGAGGATTTTAGATTCTTCTGAGCAGCGTGGGGACATGTAGCTAAGCAGAATCAATTCCTGTCACTCACACACAAATACAGAAGAACGGGATTATGGATCAGGGTGAAGCCGCAGTGCTTTAATCTTAAAATCAATACCGAAAAGGAAGTTGAACTTGTGGGGATTCTATAGAGACTGTAATTTGGTTTCCTATGAGGTTTGCCTTCCAGAATATAACTGTTCCTTCCTTTTCACCTTCTGATTATTTTACTGGGGGGGGGGGTGGTTGGTGCGGGGGGTAGAGGACCAGAAGAAAAGAAACCTCTACTTATCTGGAATAAGTATGCACATATGAACTCGTAACTCAAGCTGATCCTCCATTGTATTGAGAAGAGCTGTACGCTTTTATCCATTCTTTTAATTTTTAGAAGAAAAAAAATTAACCCGGACCCTGAACCCCGTAGTCTGCCTTTACGCAGAGTAAAATGCCTTTGATTTTTTTCACAGGTCACTATCAGAGTAGAAAAAAAATTTTTTTTCATGTTTATTTTTATGGTCTGAATCTAACCATAAGCTTATGTAATTCTGTGTAAATAAATACATCTTCAACAAACCAGTTATCGACCAAAGGATTCCAAGATGCTAAGCATGTGATTAGTATTTACTCCAGCGTTATTCTGCTCCTTTTGAAAGAGGCATGAACTAATGGTTCAAACAACTCAGTCTTTTCTTAATCCGAGGTTTAGGGTTGATTGAATGTGCCTCTTCTCAGAACACTGATTTGCTGCACAGTACCGTCCGTCTTTAGCTGTAAGGTGGCTTTATTATTTGTTTCCCTGGGATATTTCTTTAATTCCATTTTTGAAATAATGTCTGAGTCTGTTTGGACACTGCTTCTGCAGCAGCAACAACAATAGGAAATATCTGATCCAACAAGAAAATGGTTGGGCCACAGGCAGGGGAACTCCGGGCTAGCTCTCAGGCAGAATGGTATAGTTAAAAGAGCAAAGCCCGCAGCCCGTGCTTTGTTCGCTACCTTTTCTAAGCCTGTTTCTTCATCTTTAAACTGTGGATGATCGTGGGGCTCGCCTGATAGATAGGTACGTGGAGAGGATTAAGTGAGCTAAAGTATGTAGGGTGCCTAGCACTGGACTTCCCACTTGTAAGAACCCAATAAATGGTCATGATTCCCATGATTAATATGAGTCTCAAGTGAGGTAACGTATGCTGTGTATGTGAAAACACTGCACAAGCCCAGAAGGCACAATACAAATGTTAGTTGTTGTTCTTAAGAGACTGAGATTTGGAAACTTTTAAAACAAATTACGGAGGATATTTTCTCTGTGTTGCGTTTCATAGGTCCCTAATCTCAAAGTAGAGCCCTGGAGGAGATAATCCAGGGGCTTGAAAGCCATAGCCATAGCTTGTGGATGCCAAGAAGCCTTTGAAACCAATCTGTAAATCCCTGTCCGGTGTCCTTCCACAGAACGTACTTTCTCAGGGGTTTGGGAAACCGGCACTACGTAAGATACGTATTTGGTTGTTTGCAGTCGATACTTGTCATGAGGGTCGCATCCTTCCAGGAAGGCTCAAGTCGTAAATGATTGCCTCCTTTCAGTGGTCTTTCCTTGTCCTTCACATGACTTGACATCAAAACAAAACGAAAACTCATGAACTTCTGTGTCCTCTCGCAGAGCACAATCATCGTGGAGAAGACAGTGCAAGACCTCATGAACCTGATGCACGACCTGAGTGCGTACTCGGATCAGTTCCTCAACATGGTGTGCGTGAAGCTCCAGGAGTACAAGGACACCTGCGCTGCGGCCTGCAGGTAGAGCTCAGGGTGGGAGCCAAGGAGAGTCACGTCAGACCCTGACCCTTGTTATGCTTGTTGATGCTGCTTTCGGAGCCTCCCTTTTCCACCGTGATAGAAAAGGACCGGTTTTTGCGTTTGTCAAGGGGCCTGACGAGAGCACGTGTCGCAGAAATAGTCTCCTAGATGCACATGTCATCATACCGACAGAGGGAATGAGAGCGACCAAGGGGCAGCACCACTTGGGACTGCCATTGAGTGGCATGGACAAGGTGTCAACCTTGATTTTCAGGAAAAGCTAGAACTGTAAGATTGTCTTCTTCAGGGAAATGCCAGATCGCATTTAGATCTTGTGATCCTAAAAGATCTTTCAAGTAAAGCAGTTTCAAACTTTCAGCATCCTTTATAATCCAGAATGTGATTTCTCCCTAGTTCTTAAAATGTGTTTCTCCTGATGCCTGATCTGTAGCCTTCCCACTGTCATGAAAAGATAGTTACACCTGCTTCCAGCATCAGCAGAAATGAAGAACCATTGTTAGGAACTTGAAATCCCTCAGCCTCCCCTCTGATTTCTTTTCTCTGGGTTCAGAAATCTCATGGAAAAGATCATAGCGCTTGTGGTAACAAGCTAATAATAGGAACCAATTATGGTCTGGTTGACAAGACCTGAAACAATTAGGGAAGAAAAGAATGTATAATAAAATACTAAATTTTATGTGATGTATAATTAAGGATAGATATGAAAGTGCAGTACATAATCAAGTACTACCTGCACAGCACAGGACGTAAGAGCAGAAGGAATGAAATGTGAGAGAGAAAAACAGAGAAGGGGGGACTGGCTTGAGGAAAGACTTCCCAGGTGAGATGTGTGCTGCGTCTCAGAAAGACATGGGATGGAGGGAGGCGGACAGAATAAAGAAGGACGTTGAGGGACACAGTGGAAACACCGACGTAGTTCCCTGATATTTCAGCAAAACCATTACCTTCCTTGTGGGGGACCCAAGGCTGGACACAGTGCTTCTTATTACGTCCTGTCATTGCACTGGTCAGAGATTTCTGGAGCCTTTACCGGATCCAAGACAGCTGAGTGTGCAGGGATGAAGTCAGTCAGTCAGTCTCCGGTTATAACTTTAATGAGTTTGCCATCTTGGTAGAGGATAGGAAGGCAAGTTGGAGACCAAGGCATGAATGTCCACGACATTAATTTGTGACAGAAAATATGGTAAGATAGATGGACACGCTGTAGGAGGAAGAAATGACTTGGGGACAGGAGCAGCTCGATGAAGGGTATGAAGTAGGCCTTGTGAAGAGTGAGGAGGAGTTAGACAGGATTTGGACTAAAGTTGCTGAAGGAAGGAAGGAACCAGAGCAATTTCAAGGAGGTGGGAAGAGAAGGAAAAGAAACAACAAAGGATGAATGTTTGGGTTTTTGGAAAGGAAGACTGAGCCAAAATGGAGGATCTTAAATGCCAGGCTGAGGGAACTTGGCCTTGTAAAAACTTTTAGGTAGTGGGGAACCACTGAGGGGGAGTGAATGGGGAGTACCAAGCACAGACCTGTGCGTCAGGAAGATTTTTCTGAGCTTTGTGTAAGATGGACTGAAAAGGCAAGAGTGTGGAGGTGGAGGGAGAGGGACAGATCAGGAGACACTAGGAGGTAAATGTGTAGCCTTGTGGCCGCTGGTTGGCTGTAGAGGGTGGAGAATGCAGGGAGAAGTACTCGGGGAAATTAGCCTTGTCTTTCCTATGCTGTATTTGTAGAGAATTTTTTTTAACTTGAATTCAAGATCTCACATTTACCCATTAAATTTAATGTTATTTTTAGCTCAACGCTTCAGTCTTTTGAGATATTTTTGAATCCTCATTCTGTCATCAGAAAATCTTAGCTTTTCCCCACATTCCGTGCCATTTTTGATAAGCAATCTTTCAGTTTCTTATTATGTCATTTGAAAAAAAAACAATGTTCAACAGGACGGGGCTACGTTGAGAATTCGGGGGGCGGGGGTGCACCTCTCGAGACTTCCTTTGAGATTCCCATGTATATGTTACTCAGTGCTTCAGGAGTTCATGTGTTTTTTTTAACTGTGAACCCAGACTGTACCTCAAGAGCAGGGTCTGAAACCTACATTTGAATGCCAAGTTTTTCACCTGTTAGTTATATGACCTTGAACAGTTTCAGCTTCTCTGTGCCTTACTTTTCTCATCTGCAAAAAAAAAAAAAAAAAAAAAAAAGGATAATAATAGTTCTTCCCTCATAGGGTTGTCTTGAAAATGTTAGTCTTCTAGACCTATTTTTAGCAAAATAGTAAGCTTCCCCCAAAATGATTAGCCGCGACTCTGATGATGACAAAGATTACCTTTATCACCATCCATGACGGTACCTCCTGTATTTTATTATCTGCCCTATGAGAGACTTGTTAGATTTCTTGCTGGTGTCTTTCGAGTCCTAATCCTTATAATGCAGCTACCTCCCCACTCAGGTCTCCCCAGATGGGCACGTACAAGTCTGCAAAGGACAGTACTAGGTATTTGTTCAGGAACCCTCCCAAGGGGTCCCTTTCACCTTCAGGACCAATGGGCCCTACCCTGCTGAATCTTTGTTAAGAACTCTCGTCTTGGACAGCTTACAAATTACCCTTGGAAACAAGGTCTCTTGACCTTGAGCCAAATTGACCATTTCTTCCTTCAAGTCAAGGAGTTACTCAGGAGAGGAACAAAGTTGGCGTGACTTGTGCATTGTGAGCCCTTCTTGGCTCCTCGTGAGGACCACTTCCTAATTGTTCACAAGCCATGTTCAATAACCTGTTCGAGGATTTTACCTGTAACTCCAAACTCAGCCGATTTCTGTCATTTACCTTCTTTTTTTTAGGAACATCAGGGCGTTTGCTCTCAGGCGTTTTTCACTGTCTGCCAGGATACCTCTAAGATTATCAGGAAGGCTTCTGTGATTCTCTGCTCTGAATTATTTCTGTGCCCCAAGGTCCTTGACTAAATTTATTAAACCTGTCAGAATATTCTTGAATTTCAGTAACTTGACACAGTTGGTTACTCAATCCTTAAAACAATATGTTGGTTTCTAGGATTTCATGCATTCGGCAAATGTTTATTGAGTACTTCTACAAGACTTTGTAGATACGGCAGTGAACTTAAAGATAAAATGCTGCTTTCATGGGGTTTACATTCTGTTGGAGACAGAAGAGAGGAGATACACAATAAATATAATGCATAAACACAAAGAATTTTAAAACAGTAAGTACCGTCGGGGAAAATGGAACAGGGTGAATAGATTCGAGAGTATAGGAGAAGGAGCCTGTAATTTTAAATAGGGTGCCTCAGAGGGCCCGCTCAAGTTAAGTTTGAGAAGAGGCCCAAAAGAATTTTGGCAGTGAGATAAAGTATCTGGAAAGAGTGCCCTGGCAGAAGGCTAAGGCCCTGAGGCAGGACTCTGCATGACACATTCCCAGAGCCTCAGCAGGGAGACCAGTGTGATTGGAGTGTATTAGAAGGACATCCGTGGG
Organism: Lynx canadensis; assembly: GCF_007474595.2. Lineage (NCBI taxonomy): Eukaryota > Metazoa > Chordata > Mammalia > Carnivora > Felidae > Lynx > Lynx canadensis. Next base: position 149,332,349 of record NC_044304.2, read on the forward strand.
GCGCCTGGGTGGCTCAGTCGGTTGAGCGTCCGACTTCGGCTCAGGTCATGATCTCCCAGTTCATGAGTTCGAGCCCTGCGCCGGGCTCTGTGCTGACAGCTCAGAGCCCGGAGCCTGCTTCGGATTCTGTGTCTCCCTCTCTCTCTGCCCCATCCCCACTCATGCTCTGTCTCTCTCGGTCTTAAAAATAAATAAAACATTAAAAAAAAAGTTAAGAAAAAAAAAAAAGAAGGACGTCCAAAAGAGAACAGGGGACAGACCATGGAGGGCCTTGTCGGCCATGGTAGAGGTACTGAGTTCAACTCTGAATGAAAGGGGGAGCCACTGCAGGAATTGTGCCTCGGGCCAGGATGATCTGACTTACATTGTAAAATGTGTTGAGAATCGGTTGTAGGGCCCCTGCAGGTGTGGGAGCAAGCAGATGAGGAATTCAGTTTGGGGTGTCTCGGCGCCTGGGTGGCTCAGTTGGTTAAGCATCCAACTTCAGCTCAGGTCATGCTGTCATGGTCTGTGGGTTCGAGCCCCGTGTCGGGCTCTGTGCTGACAGCTCAGAGCCTGGAGCCTGCTTCCTATTCAGTGTCTCCTCTCTCTCTGCCCCTGCCCCGCTTGTGCTCTGCCTCTGTGTCTCAAAAATAAATGTTTACAAAAACATTTACATTTGGAGTGTCTCTTAGGCATCCACATGGAGCTAGGGAGCAAGCAGTTGGATGTATGCCTCCAAAGGAGAGAGGTCTGGCCATCAACATATAAATACTTGCTATAAATGGTGTTTAAAACCATGGACGGGAGTGAATGCAAACATGACAGGGAAGAGGACTATGGGTTTGAAGAAGTTTGCAAGGAGAGGAGAAGTCACCAAAGTTGACTGAGAAGCAGCCCCCAGTGAAGTAGGAGGAAAGTCAGAGTAGGGTGTCCCAGAAACCAAGGAAAGAAGGGGGAGGGGGTGATCAGCATTCAATCAGCATTAGAACAGAGCAGTGACTGAGCGACAGATTTAACAGCATGGAGGTCATAGGGGATCATCATGAGAGCGGTTTCTGAGGACCGGTAGGAGCAAAACCTGGAAGGGTGTGGGCTTAGGAAACTGAGAGTGGGGAACTTGTAAATGTAGGTAAAACCCCTGTAGTGAGATTTGGCTGCCATGGGGGACAGAGAAATGACATGGCTGGAGGGTTAAGGGCACATGAAGGGTTTTTTGTCTTTTTATGTGTTATTTTAAATAGAAGAAATCAGTGCATGTTTAATTACTCTTCAAATGAGTACTGTTAAAAGAAAATTCCTGATGTAGGAGAGAAAGGGGCAAATTGCTGAAATTCTGGTTTTTGGCTTGTGAGTAGAAGCAGGACATAATACCCCACCGGAGTGACTGGCCTTAGGCAGGAACATGGATAGGTGTTTGTTTGCCGTGGCTTGGCCTTCTAGGGACTGAGCTATTTCTGTGTCATTCGCGTGTCACCGTGTTGTCCAAACAGTACAACTGTGTCTCCATTATACTACTACTTCTGGGAACATAGCTACTGCTTTTGGTTCCTGATCTATTGTGGTCATCAAGAGTACCTTGATTCATTCCCTCCAGGAGTCTGTCCCACTGTGGTGTCCCTCCTGGCCGAATTCCCTGGAATGGTGTCCACTTATTGGTGCCCATGATCAGATCTTCGCATATATATTATCTGTAGTCATCTACCACCGTTGCTGAAGTGTAGGCTTGGGATGAATTATCCCAGGGATGGGAAAAGTAATTCTGTGTATCTTTGAAGGGGAATAAATAGAAAATCGTTTATATGGCTGTTATACGACAACACACACAGACACACACACACACACACACACACACACACACACACACACCACATATAATCCCATGATGCCTGTTGCCTATTGCTTAATCAGGTTTTTCAAGCCAGAGAGAAAGTGTTTTCTTCTTGTGTGTCTCTGAAGATGCAAAGTGTCCTTACTTCCTCTCTTCCCATTTATTGCCCTCCCCCCGATTGGCACCTGCTGAGGAGTAATTAGGGCAGTCCTAATTTGGACAGCCAAATCCTGATTACAGTGAGAGGAAAAACAGGAAATGTTCTAGTTTTGCTGCCAGCAAATGACTGACTTAAATAGAAAGCCATATACAATTCAAATGATCCAAAATGATACAACATTGGGGAAGGAGGAAGGGAAGAGGGAAGCAGCACAGTCTGATTCTTTCTCCGCAGATAGTCTTTTACAGAAATGATCAAATCCACAAGCTCACAATGCCCTCTGCTGAGAGCTGGCTTGTTTTCTGAGTTTACCATGAGAACCTGAGCGTCCACTGGGAGTTGAGAGATCTGAGGGAAGGTCAGAGACATCTCACCTTTCTGTGAGCACCTCACTCTGGAGAGAAAGACTGTACCGTCTAATGATGTCATGTTACATGCTTTGGATAAAGAGAGGTTTCCTAAAAGGGTAATGAGGACTAGAAGTCTTTTCCTTAATTAGTCACACCCCTTGGGGCTCGGAGGAAAACTCAGCTGTGAATTCTCCACTGCACGTATTCTCAATCAGGCAGTCGGTCCATTAGTCTGCTATTTCCAAGCCGAATGCCAGTCTCCCTCTGCTTATTCTTTATTCTGGGGTACCACCAGCAGCTTAGGTGTCCCCAAATAGTCATTTAAAGGTTGGAAATCATGGGTTTTTTTTTTTTTTTAAGTTTCTGCCTGTTCTAGTTCAACGTCAGTTCATTAAAAAGAAAAAAAAAAAATTTTTTTTTTTTGGCCTTTCTGCATTGGTTTGGGCCTGGTAGAGAATACAAATAAACCATCTTCTAATCTTTGAGGCTCTGTTGACATAAGTCAGGAGCATGTTTTCATCAGGAGAAGGTATAACCATCCTCGGGGTTTACAGAAAACCGAGAACTCGTGCCAGAGCATGAAGAAAGAGTGACGTGGCGATGAACTTGCAATCGCTGATGGCAGAAACCAGGTCTGGCACAGGGCTCGGCAACTGATTGGCCCTCGGTATGTTTGCTGCATGAAGGAGGAGCTTCTTAGAGACTGAACAGGTTGAGCCAGCAGTGGGGTAGCATAGGCGGATGTGATGTGTGGGGGAGACGTTGAGAAATCACAATGAGCGGGTGGACATCGTGGTTGGGTAGGAATGGGTGGAATAGGGGAGTTCTGAAAACTTCCCGTATCGAGGGAAGGAATACTCTCGGAGGTCGTGGCGAGGAGGCTGACCTCACCTTCTCTGTGATCAAAGTGGTGTTCTAAGATCTCGGTGGCCCCATTGTGCTGAATAGAAACTGGACACCGGGGCCCGTGGTGGGTCTTGAAGCCCTAGGGTTTCCTGTGTCGCCAGAGGCCAGGGTTCTGCAGACTGAGAGCTTGGTTGAACTTGGCCTTGCTGCGTTCACAACCCGGCTGAGGTCGCGGGGCACGGGGGTGGGAGCGCATGCACCAAAAGCCAAGTCTGTCTGGCTTAAAGCCCAAAGAAGAGGCAGTTTTGAAAACCTCAACTAACTTTGAACCTCAGACGAGCCAAGGGAACGCTGCAAGCTCCATGCAAGCTTGTCTCCAGGTTTTCCTCTTGAAACTGTGTTATACCCCTCACCCCCTTGGCTTACATAGCACTGATATATTCATTTGTATTAAATATCGAGCAGATACAAAAGAACACTTATAAAACATGTACACTATCTGGTTCATAGAGAGCACTCAGCAAATGAGAGCTTTTATCTGCTCCTATAATTTATTATGCAATACTATTCTGGCATCCCATTATATTGCAATTTAAACATTTTTTATGATGCATTATCTGATCGGTTATTGGTTTACATGCCTTTCTCTCTCAGAAACATTATGGATTCACATCAGACTTATTTGGGGGAGATTTCAAAGCCCACATACTGGATTTCCCACACTAGGGCCCCCTGAGTGATGGGCCTGGGCGAGAATAATTTTGGGGCGCCTGGGTGGCTCAGTTGGTTAAATGACTTCGGCTCAGGTCCTGATCTCATGGTTGGTGAGTTTGAGCCCCACATCAGGCTCTGTGCTGACAGCTCAGAGCCTGGAACCTGCTTCGGATTCTGTATCTCCCTCTCTCTCTGCCCCTCCCCCACTTGTGCTCAGTCTCTGTCTCTGTCTCTCTCTCTCTCTCAAAAATAAATAACAAACATTAAAAAAAATTTTTTTTTAATGTCCCAAAAGTGATTCTCATGACTGTTAATGGTCTAAACTCTGAGGATCTAGAAGGAAATTATTATGTCTTTTTCCACATAATTATCTCCAACTTTTAGCATGATGTCTGTATATAGGCCCCACTGACATGTTCACTGATCACGTGAATGATTTCCCTCTGCCTTCCGAGTGCACATCAGCTGGTACAGATGCTGCCCATGCAGGCAGGTGGCCCACAGATTCCAGAACAAGAAGCCAATTGTCATTTCTCCCAGGTAACTCAGTCGACCATGATCAGATAGGAGTCTCTTGTAGTAACTTTGCTACAAAGGAATAACGACCTGGACAGGAATGGAACCCTACTCAGGAAAGGACGCCGTCACTGTGCAAGGGACTGTCAGGCATTAACTCGTCTCCTCGGTCATAACAGTCCTGAAGACAAGACTCCCGCCATCTAACCAGTAAGAAAATGGATTCGGCTAAGGTCACAGGGTGTGCGGGCGGTTGTACATGCGCTAAAAGCCAAGTCGGTTTGGCTCTAAAGCCCAGAGAAGAGACCCTGGAGTTAAAGAGGAAACAGGAAACCTGAGAAATGTTTCAAGTGGTTCAGAGAGACATGCTAATGGGAGCACAGGCTCCAGAACAGTTTGCACCGGCCCAATTCAGGTTCTGCCCTCACCAGACACTTGATCCTAGCAGATCTTGGTAGTTCATCTATCAGATGGGAATAATCACAGTGCCCATCACATGGGATTATTACTAGGATTACAAGAGTTATCCATGTAAAGTGTATAGGAGAATGCCTTGTTCATAGTAAATGCTCAAGAAGTGTCAGCTGACAGTTATTGCTGCCGGTGTTTTTGTTATTTACTTTAAAATTAATTCACTGGGGCGCCTGGGTGGCTCGGTCGGTTAAGCGTCCGACTTCGGCTCAGGTCATGATCTCGCGGTCTGTGAGTTCGAGCCCCACGTCGGGCTCTGTGCTGACCGCTCAGAGCCTAGAGCCTGCTTCAGATTCTGTGTCTCCCTCTCTCTCTGCCCCTCCCCTGCTCATGCTCTGTCTCTGTCTCAAAAATGAATAAACATTAAAAAAAATTTTTTTAAATAATAAATAAAATTAATTCACTGATCATATTGTTATTCACTAATAAGATGGCAAAAGAAAGGTATTTTTATAACATCTGTTATTTCCCTGGTGTTTTGCCCTTTGGTGTGGTATTCATTCATTCATTCATTCATCCATTGCTTGATTTATTCCACAGTTATTTGTGAAGCACTTTTAGGGGCCAGCATTGTTCTGGATCTAAGAGTATAGAAGTGAAAAAACAGGCAAGGTCCTGCCTTCATGGATTTTATGCCCACATGGAGGACACAGAATACAAGCAAGTAACAATCACAGTAAATTTCTCAGAAATAAGGGTGAGGGAAAGACCTTGCCGAGGACCTTGATGTTTGAGCTAAATTCTGAAGGTTGAGAAGGAGCCATGTGGCAACATGGGGAAGAGCATTCCAGGCAGAGGAGGGAGCAGGTACAAAAATGGCAAGAGGCTTACAGCCTAAGTGCATTAAGCCTAGCGTAACTGGAACAGAGGGAGAAAGAAGTGAATGGTGAGTAAGGTTGGACAGGTGCAGGGGTCAGATCATTTGGGTTGTTTCTGGCTACTCGTGAGAATCACGTGAGAGCTCGAAGCTGTCCACGCTGAGCCCCACTTCAGAATGTGTAATTGATACATTTTTAAAATGCATCCCAAGTATTTTAATGTGCGCCAGAATTAAGGACCATTGACAAAGGATCCCAATGCCAGGGAATTTGGGTTTTATTCTAAATGCAATAGGATGGCATTCAGGGTTGAAATAGGCAGTTGCCTGGCCTGATGTCTTTCCATAAAGATCTTCAGGATATTCATATTTAAAGTTGCTTGTCATAAGAAAAATCTGAACGCTGACAGTTGAGACATATTTTAGATTAATTTGTGGTCTTCTGTTACAACACAATTATTTTCTTCTTGGCTTTTTAAAATATCAGTTATGACCGTTCATATGAGAACTTGTCTATTTAAAGGTTGTTATTAAATCATGCCCAAGGGTTACCTTCTGTAAACTCTCAAATTTCAAATCCTTTTCCACGGGTCTTCCTGAACTCTTTCTGTGTCCCCTGAGCCAGAGTACCCAGATGTTTCTGAAGTTGTGATTCCTGGGTAGAAATCCATACCGTCATAAAGCTCTCTGACCAGCGTTGAGTGTGATGGAAAAGTAGCCCAATGTCTCTCTGATCTTTTCCTACTTATTCTGCCCCATCTTCTCTCAAGGGATTTCGGGGTGTTGTGTTTGTGTTTATTTCAATTAGAGGCATAGCACTACCTGTTACTTTTGCATCCCTCATCGTCATTGTCACTGTGTCACTGGACATCGCGTTATAGTGTGGCCTGCTCGGGTCCGGTCATTCACAGTTGAAAACCCACTACAGCGTCTCAATGAGAACCATCTTTGTCCGCGGTTCATCAGGCTGTGCGTCTCATCTGTCTAGCTTGGCTCCTGGGTTTTGAAGTATCTGGAAGATTCAGTCTGGGAAAGTAAACATCATGCCCCGGCTGTCACCAAACAGTTGAATCCAATTAGCCCCACCTGCCCCTGGTTGTTTACCTAATGAAAGACTCAGCATCCCAGCTGTGTCCAGGGACCAGGCCCACGTGGCATTTCCCAACTGTTCCAGAGAGGAAGCGATGCACATCAGAGCCAGTCCACACCAGCAGATGTTTTCTGAACGAAATTCGCTCAACTGTGTCTAGAGGGTGGACCCTTCTCATGGCCGCCTTATCACCTGTTCTGAGAGGTGCACCGATTTTCCTCTTCCTCCTGGGAACGGGTACCGATAGCTGCACAGATGGCTCTGTCTGTGGCCCATTGAGCCGTGAATTAATTAGTAGATTATGGTTCTGGTAGTGGTGATTAACCCTACTCCTCTTGTGGAATAATTGTTGGAAACGTAGCTCTTCTTTTTTGAGGGTATTCGGGTATGTCCTAGAATGTGGTAGCCCACACAGTCCAGCTGATCACAAGATGAGAAACTAATAAATGCAATTGGTTAGGATGGAAACTTTGCCATTTGAATTAAAAACTCCCTTCGGGGTAATTGTATGTTGCTAATCAATGCCAGTATTTCAAATTAGAATGCTTTGGCATTTGGGATTGATCTTCATTCTGATATGAGTTAATAATTTATTGTTGAGAGCAGTGTATATAGGTAAGCATCTTAGTTCTTTTCGATTACTGTTTTTTTAATAAAATAGGATCTATGAATATTAGTGAAGCCAGTAATATAATATTGATTATTGAATTAAACCAGTCTTTAAAAAATATATATAAGTAAACAATGTGGGTGCTTTTAATGTAGTCTTTCACTGACATATTTTTTTTTCATTTCAGCTAGTGCTAAGGTGAAAAATTCTAGATCCCTAAAGTGTACAATACCACCTCACATCTATATACCCAAACTATTTCCTAAACGCTGAGCATCCATGGGCTCAAAGATTTAGATGCCAGAAAACTGAGTTGGGTTCTGACTCCGTGGAACAGAATTTCACCTGGATTACAGTTCTAAGGGGAATTGAACCACCCAGCAAAATTCTTTCTAGATACAGATGCTGAAGTTTAAGTTTTATGTAATATTCACAGCTCACAAAATATTCTTCCTTTGGTTTTTTTCTTTTTTTTTAAAGCATTTTAAAATGTCAACCCTGGGGGTGCGTAGGTAGCTCAGTTGGTTAAGCACCCGACTTTTCATTTTGGCTCAGGGCATGATCTCACAGTTTGTGAGATCGAGACCTATGCCAGGTTCTGTCTGAATGGATGTCACTCATTGATGACAGTGTCTATGAAGGGGAGGAAGGAGCTTCATTAGAAGTAAATGCAGGATCAAGAGGTTGATTCGTTTCTTCTTCTTCTTTTTTTTAATAACATGGGTTGGGGAATATAATGAGAGAGATAGTAGACATATAGGGAAAGGGGGATTTGAGGGGTGGTAGGGAGGATCCCTAAGGGCCTAGGTAGAGGATTACTGGAAGTAAATGAGAATGAAACAGATTTGAAGACATTTCTGTGGGGGATAGAGATGGAATGTTGAAAAGTATATAATTAGGAGCCCTCCTTTCTACATCAGATAGGAAGAGTGTGGGGGATAAGCAATGAGGAGATAAAGGACAAAGGTTTAACAACTAGGCATTGAGAGAGTGGGAAGGGAAGTTGACCAGAGACAGGTAAAAGGAACACCAAAGAACACTGAGGGCCCACCCGGCATACAGCATCATAAATGTGAGATAGGACCATTCTGTAAGGTTGGATCCAGCACCCCACACACAAATGTGGAAAAGTCAGATTGTGGGATTAATTCATAAATATCACAGGAAAGAGGCAAGAAAGTAACAAGGAAAAAAAGAGAATAGAAAGTACCATTGAGAGTAATTTGAGAGACACAAAAGAAGGTTTTGTAGTCTAATTTCTGTATCACTGACCATAGTCACTGTTAGAAAACTTTTGCTTATGGTGCATTAGAAGAATTCTAGAAATCAACTATGGTTCTCTTATTCTAGCTTATTTTCAGAGAACCACGGGAATATTGTTTCCTACAACGTGAAATCCTATTACCTTGAGTCAGGTGCTGATGAGTCAAGGTTTTTAGGTTTCAGCTTCTTTTGTTGACAAATTGTACGTTGGTAAAGGAGGTTTTATCATGCATACACACAATGCATGTGTTGTATATTTAGGAATGCATAACGTCTCCTAGTATAATCCTTACGCCAACATAAATTCCTGCCTGTGTTGGAGGGAAACCTCTCAGTGTGTGGGTCAGCTGGAGAGGGGATAGCCAGCTAATTAGCAGTCCGTTCGTAAATAAGTGTCCTTTCTGTCACCTAGAGTTGCTGATGATTTTTAGACCATTGAAATTAGTTACAGTGACAGAAATGTTGAACAGAAGGAGAAGCTTTTTAATTAAGTTGAAATTGGACGTTTAAGATGAATTTACAGGTACATTCTGGTCAGTGCAGTGTTAATAGCTAACCCATGGGCCCTATTAAAGGACTTGAAGCCTGTCACTCTAGGTCACCAGTCAAAGCCCACTGGAGAGAGCAATAATCAAAGACTTTTTCTGTCTGACATCAGGGGCAGAAGGTTTCTCTATGATGGTAGATTTACTTTGAATAGAGGGGTGTCCATAGTTCAAAAAGTACCTTCAAGTAGAACTAATTGGTGGTTTAAGCCAAGAAGTCAGAGAACAACCTTTTGTAACACTTTCGACCCTTTCTGGTACCATTTGTGTTGTTACTTAATAATATTCTTTTATATTAAGCGGTTGCCCCACTTGTTATTTGTTCAACATTTTTCTTGAAAGATCCTCCCCCCAAACCCTACCATACATTTTTATTTACCCTAAGGGATTAATTATGATAAGGGCTACTAATTAGTATTATTATTACCTTTCACAATTACTCAACAATGAAGAAACTACGCATGAAATCCAGAGATAGTTTCCCAGTAATGTGACCTGTTAATGGATGTCATGACTCTAACTCACATAATGGATTATGTTAATAAGAGAGACGACTGTAGTATCTTTTTTTTTTTTTTTTTTTCCCACAACAGAGGTAGGTGAAAAAGGCTAACTGGGTACCAGGCAATGTGCTGAAGTGTCTCTTTTCCATTGACTATGTTCAGGGGCATTGTCCAGTCAGAAGAGAAACTTGTCATCAGTGCATCTTGGGCAAAGGACGATGATATCAGCAGACTCTTGAAATCTCTACCCAACTGGGTTAACATGGCTCAACCCAAACAGCTGAGGCCAAAGAGAGAAGAGGAAGAAGATTTCATAAGGTAAAAGATCTCTTTTCTAAGTTGTATTAAACATCGAGAGGAAAAACATCTGTTTAGCCAACACTCTCTTGCGTGAAATTGTGGGCAATTCTGAATATCAGGCAGCAACGAAATGAACTTAGTAAAGTCTTTCTGTGCTAACACACCCCATTTCCCATGTGAAGATGACTCTTGTACTCAAAATTTTTGAAGGGCTTGATGTGAATCAAATATCTTTTAATTTGTAGGTCATTTTTCCCTCTCGGGGGAAGCATGTAATTTTTTCATTAACGCATGTATTTATTCAGCAAAGCTGCAGTCACCTTATTATGTGCCGTACTGTGGGAGCAGGGCAGTTAACGATGCAAAGTTCTTGCCCGTACAGAGTATATTCAGATTGTTCCCAGCATGTTCTTTAGTTGAACTTTCTGGAAACCGGCTTCTCAATTTTGTTCGTATACATTGGGTTATCTCTGATTGTTTCCTACTTATTTTTAAAAAGTAAGGTCTCTCTTTCACCTTTATCACTCAAAATATACCTCTGTACAATATAAATGATTTACTTAGCCATGACAGTATGGCCTAATTTGACGAAACTACTCGTTTTCACCTGGCTGGCTTGCCACAGTGGAATATTTCCACCTGTCACTTTGGAGCTGCATCAGGTAGAAAAAAAAAATTGAGGTAACACTTTGTCACATTAAAATTAGGTTTCTTCTTGCTGTTTTTGCCTATCCAGGTAAATGAATAAATAGTAAAAAGAAAATAAAAGCACCTTAAAGAGGCAAAGACTAAAAAAAGAAGGAAGGATGTAATGACCAGTATTTTACTTCTAATTCACCATAGAACTGTGAGCTCATCTTTTTCTCAGAATGTGGGTTGCAACTGTAGATAAATAGGTTTTTACTGCTCACAAAGTTGACTGTATTCATACATGAATGATAGTGCCACCATTTTCCCAAACTTTTATTATGAAAATTAGCAAATTTCATTGCCGTTTAAAACCTTCTCAAAATCATGAGACTCAACAATTCACCTGTAGTGTAACCTAAAGTCCTCCTATTTTTGTTTTCTTCTTCATTATTTACACTGTCTCAGAAATACTCGTCAGCTACTTACATTGATATAAGAAAACTACATGTATAATTTTCTTTTTACATCAATATGGTTTATTTGGTGGGGAGGGGGGCAGAGCAGTTTTAGGTTTACAAAAAGTATTGAGCCAAAAGTATGGCGTTCCCATATGTACCCTCACCCCCTGCCCTCACTTGCCTTTAACATCTTGCATTAGTGGGATACATGTGTTACACTTGATGAGCTAATATTGATACATTATCAGTTGAAGTCTGTAGCTTACGTTAGGGTTTAAGCTCTGTGTTGTATATTCTACAGGTCTTGACAAATAAAACGAATGTACCTACCATTATAGTATCTTTTAGAAAAATAGTTGCACTGCCCTAAAACTCTGCTCTTTTCCTCCTGTTCATCCCTGCCTTCCTTTCCCCCAAGCCCCTTGCAACCACTGATTTTTTTCTTACTGTCTGCATAGTTTTCCAGAATATCATATAGTTGGAATCCTAGCCTTTCCAGATTCGCTTCTGTGCTTAACAATATGCATTTAAGATTTCTCCACGTCTTTTGTGGCTTGATAGCTCTTTTTTCTTTTTAATCCCTGAATAATATTCCATTATATGGATGTACTGTAGGATTTTTTTGTCTGTTCACTTGGTGAAAGACATTTTGATTGCCTCCAAGTTTTGGCAATTATAAACACAGGTGCTGTAAACACTTGTGTACAGGTTTTTGTGTGGATGTAAGTTTTTGATTGATTTGAGTAAGTACCATGGAATGTGATTGCTAGATCATGCACTAAGAGTATGTTTAGTTTTGTAAAAAATCTTCACTGTTTTCCAAAGTGGTACTATTTTGCATTCCCCATATCAGCAGTGAAGGAGAATTCCTCTTTAGCATTTGGTGCTAAGTTTTGGACTTGGTACATTCCAATAGGTGTAAGTGATATCTCATTGTTTTGATTTATATTTCCCTAATGACATATGGTGTTGAGCCTCTTTGCATATGCTTATTTGACATTTGTATATATATTTTTGTTGAGATGTCTGCTCATTTTTTAATTGGGTGGTGTTTTCTTATTGTTGAGTTTTAAGAATTCTTTGCATGTTTTGGACACTTTTATCTGATACATGTTTTACAAAGATTTTCTCCTAATCTGTGCCTTGCTTTTCATTCTCTTCACAGCTTCTTTTGTCGAACAGAAGTTTTACATTTTAATGAAGTCCAACTTACTGATTGTTTTTCTTTTATGGGTCATGCTTTTCTGCTTTCTGACTTTAATTGAGTATTTTATATGATTCTACTTTTTCCCCTCTCTTAGCATATAAATTATGCTTTTCTTTTACCTTTTTTTTTTTCCAGTGGTTTCCCTAGAGTTTGCAGTATACATTTATAACTAATTCAAGTCCACTTTCAAATAACACTCTACCACTCAATGGGTAATGCAAGCACCTTATAACAAAGTATTCCCTGCTCCTCCTTTATATCCCTTATGACATTGCTGCCATTCATTAATTTCATTTACCATAAGCAATAATCACTATATGTATTGTTATTATTCTTTTGAACAAACTGTTATCTGAGAGATAGATTAAGAGTAAGAGAAATAAAAGGTTTTATTTTCCTTCATTTATTCCTTCTCTAGTGCTCTTCCTTACCTAATGTAGATCCAAGTTTCAGAACTAAATAATTTTCCTTTTCCCTAAAGAACTTATTTATTTATTTTAATGTTTGTTTATTTTTGAGATAGAGAGACAGATTGTGAGTAGGGGAGGGGCAGAGAGAGAGGGAGACACAGAATCCGAAGCAGACTCCAGGGTCTGAGTTGTCAGCACAGAGCCTGACGTGGGGCTCGAATCCATGAACTGTGAGATCATGACCTGAACTGAAGTCGGTGGCTTAATCCACTGAGCCACCCAGGTGCCCCTGAAGAACTTCTAACATTTCTGTAAGGCAGGTCTGCTAGTGACAAATTCCCCCAATTTTTAAAAATGGGCTTCATTTAGTGATTCATAATTTGGGTAGCAATCCCATCTAGCAAGTAGATGGGAGATCGCAGATTCCCTCAATTTGTTTTTGTCAGAAAAAGTATTTCTTCTTTGCTTTTTTTTTTTTTTTTAACGTTTATTTATTTTTGAGACAGAGAGAGACAGAGCATGAACGGGGGAGGGTCAGAGAGAGGGAGACACAGAATCTGAAACAGGCTCCAGGCTCTGAGCTGTCAGCACAGAGCCCGATGCGGGGCTCGAACTCACGGCCCGCGAAATCATGACCTGAGCCAAAGTCGGCCGGTTAACCAACTGAGCCACCCAGGCACCTCTCTTCTTTGCTTTTGAAAAATAAGTTTTCAGGATACAAATTTTTTAGGTTGGTGATTTCTTCCTTTTAACATTTTAAATATTTCACTTCATTACTTCTGCTTCTATGGTTTTTGAAGAGAAGTCTAATGTAATTTTTATCTTTGTTCTTCAGTAGGTAATTTTTTTTCTCAAGCATCTTTCAAGATTTTATTCTTTGTTTTTGAATTTGTGCCATTTGAATATTGTATGACTAAGGGTAGATTTTTTTTTTCTGGTGTTTATCTTGCTTGATGTTCTCTGAGCTTCCTGGATCTGTATTTAGATGTCTGTCATTGGTTTTAGGAAATTCTCAGTCACTATTGCTTCAGATATATCTTCTGTTACTTTTTTTTTCTCTCCTCTTTCTTCTTCTGGTATTCCCACTGTGCATATATTCCCATTGTGCACATTTTTTAGATGTTCCACGGTTCTTGGATATTCGTTTCTGGCTTTTCATTCTTTCTTCTCTTTGGATTTCAATTTTGGAAGTTTCTATGGACATTTCCTCAAGCTCATTGATTCTTTCCGTGGTTATACCCAGTCTACTGAAAAGCCCACCAAAGATGCTCTTCATTTCTATTACGGTGTGTTTGATTTCCAGAATTTCCTTGTGATGCTTTCTTAGAGTTTCCATCTCTCTGTTTACATTACCCGTAGTTTACTTTTTACCAAATATATATGATATAGGAACATATATCAAAAGCACACCTTGGTATATTTTCATACTTTTTATTGTGTAACCTGTACCCAAATTAAGAAACAGAGCAGTAGCAACAACAAGCCTTTTCGTGCTTCCTGCTGGTCACTACTTGCATCTCCAAAAGTTGCCCTTATCTGACCTCTAAACACAGAGATTAGTTTAATCTTTTTTTGTATTTTATGTAAGTGGGATCATGAAGTTATATATTCTTGTGTGGCTGGCTTCATTTGTTCCCCATCATGTTGGCAAGATTCCTCCATATTGTTGTGTATAGATCCTAATTACTCTATAGTCTGTATTGTATTACATTGTGTGAATACACAAGTTTTTTTTTTTTTTAATTTATTACGTGTGTGTGTGTGTGTGTGTGTGTGTGCATGCATTCGTTTACTCTACTGCTGATAGGCACCTGGGCATTTCTAGGTTGGAACTATTTCAAATAGTGTTGCTATAAATATTCTACTACCTGTATTTTGGTAGCCAGATGTATACATTTCTTTTGTCTATGTTCTAAGAGTAGAGTTGCTTCGTCACAGGATATTCATGTGTTGAGTTTTAGTACACACTGTTAAATGGTTTCCCAAAGTGGTGGGAGGAGTTTACATACTCAGAGCAGTGTATGAGAGTTCGGGTTGCTCCATATCTCATCTATACTTGATATTCCCTTTTTTTTTTTTTTTAATTTTAGCCTTCTTGTATTGGTAGAGGTCTCTTGTTGTGGTTTAATATCCATTTATCTCGTGACTGATGAAGTTGAGCACCTTTTTTATGTGTTTATGTCGTGATTGATGAAGTTGAGCACCTTTTTTATGTGTTTATGTATGTACCGGCCATTTGAATATGTTCTTTTGTAATATATTTGTTCACATCTGTTGCTCATTTTCAAGTACATTGTCTGTCTTTTCCATACTGATTTGTAGGCGTTCTTTATATATCAGGATGCGACTCCTTTGTTAGAGATGGACAGGTATTTAGAAATCCTTGTTTATACCAAAGTCACAGAGCTGTTTTTCTCAAAAACCTTTATTGTGCTGAATATATTTTTCCACAGCATCTGAAATAAATTATAAACTCTTGCATTTTTATTTCCTCTCCCTGCTCTCTACTCCTCCTCTTATTTTTTTTTTTTTTAATCTTTTAACGTTTATTTCTTTTTGAGAGAGGTAGAGAGCAAGTAGGGGGAAGGGCAGAGAAAGACAGATAGACAGAATCCGAAGCAGGCTCCAGGCTTGAGCTGTCAGTGCAAAGCCTGATGCAGGGCTTGAACCCATGGACTGTGAGATTGTGACCTGAGCCGAAGTCGGATGCTCAACTGACTGAGCCACCCAGGTGCCCCATATACTTCCCCTTACTTTAGATTGTATTGTCATGGTAATAATAGCAAAGAGTAGCCTCATGAGTTGTTTTTTCTATCTAGAGAGGTCAAGAATGATTGAGACACTGATTAATTGGAGCCTCGAGTAAGAATAATCAAACTGACCTTGGCACAGAAGTCAGGCCACAGACTCCCCTCTGTCTTAGTATTACTGTTACATTTTCCTGCTGCCAAATTTTTAAGAGATCTGGGTAAGCATATTGGCACACCTTCTCTTTAAGTGTATCCATTTAATCATATCTATAGCCTGAATAGTTTTATTAGAAGTAATTTCTGGAAGATAAATTATTTTCCTCAACTTTTCAGGTTACTTTAAATGAATGTAAATCTTCTTCCTATTTCCTCGGCTTATTATTTTGTAACCCCTTAACTGTCTTCTACGTTTGCAAAGAGATTTTCAATTAGTTTTATTAGTGTCTTAAGTAGCTCAAAAGAAAGAGTTTCTAGCCCTAGTCCAGAAAAGAGGATGCCAATCCAAAGAGCCGCGGATCTGTGCACCACCTCACGCTTCTGATTGAGAAGAGCTAGACTGGGGTCCTGGCTTTCTTACTCATGCTCTGCTCACTGAATCTTACCACTCTCCATCTAAAATTTGAAGGCAAAGCCACTTACACATACATTTAAAAAAAATTTTGGTGAACCTGAATATACGTCAAGGCAGTATATATAAAGTCAAGTATAGGGGTGCCTGGGTGGCGCAGTCGGTTAAGCGTCCGACTTCAGCCAGGTCATGATCTCGCGCTCCGTGAGTTCGAGCCCCGCGTCGGGCTCTGGGCTGATGGCTCAGAGCCTGGAGCCTGTTTCCGATTCTGTGTCTCCCTCTCTCTCTGCCCCTCCCCCGTTCATGCTCTGTCTCTCTCTGTCCCAAAAATAAATAAACGTTGAAAAAAAAAAATTTTAAAGTCAAGTATATAACCTTAGGTATGTAATTCAGTGAAATGTTATATGTGTTTATACCCACGGAACCCCCTCCCAGATCAAAATACAGAACCTTCCTAGCACCCGTATGGCTTACCCTCAAGATAAGCACAATTCCGACTTGTATCACCATAGATCAGTTTTGAATGGCCCCCAATTTTATATATGTTTAATCATAGCATCGGGTTTATTTTGCTGAACATTGTGCCCGAGAGATTTGCCCATGGTTCTGCAGGTAGACATAGCTTGAAAACAAATTATATGTACTTTAACAATAGAAAAGTAATTTTTTTTCAGTCTTTTGTTTATGATTCTTTCCTCTTAAACTGTCACATTCTCTATTCTGATTAGAAGTTTAGAGCAAAGATAAGTAAGAGTGAACACCCTTTGTTGATATTCCAATGTGGTAGAATTGATAGAGCCTTGATTTAGCACATTAGAGTACCGTGGAGCATGGTGGGAGCCAAAAAGACTAAAAAGTCACACTCCCCTCCTATAATTAGTTTTTAAAGCTCAGAGGGCTATTTGGCGCATGAATGAATATAGAATCGAGTGCCCTTTGCATTGAATAAAGGTTATATTCCCTTCATTACTAAATGAGGCCCTTTCCTATTCTTGTATTTTAACCAAAAAATAAAGTGCGTTATTTCCAGGTTTAACTTTGAATAGAGGGGGGAAAAAATAGGTCAAGCCAGGGCTTTAATAGAAAAAGGAAAAATAGCAAATATCCCTTTGTTCCCAAAGAAGCTGAAAGCAGGCTCTCTAGCCTATTGTCTTTGCACCTGTCATATATATGTATATATTTATCCTTTTGGGATCAATGAATATCTACTAATAAAAGCAGTCCCACTTCCTGGAGATGTAATTAACCAAAGAGGTAAGGTGTTGGGACAAGTAACAGGGGTGAGGAGGGATTGTCTAGGATTGGAGCAGGCCGTATGTATTAGAAAGACTGTCCCCCAAAACCTCTAACCCCCATGTCACTCAGGGACCCTGGATTTCAAAAAGAAGAATCCTTTCTCGAGAGCTAGGTTTGAAAATCCTTAAGTAGATAAATGTGTTTGGCGAGACCAGGACCAGAGTTTTCAGGTGATAGAAGTCAAAGAATATGGAAAGCCTACGAATTAGTCTTGAAGTATAGCAGGCAGAAAGACAAATGATGGAAGATTGTACAATCGGTTCCAACAGTCACAACAATCAGAGTTGACAGTGCCCGGAACCGTACAGCAACGTTGTGAGTTTTCAGGTAAGTTATTCCCATTCAGATGAGAAGACTGAGGTGTAGAGAAATTAAGTCACTTCCCCCAGATTTACAGAGCTACTAAGCAACAGAACTAAAATTTGAGCCCAGGCGTTCTACTCTCAGAGCTACCGCCCTACAAACCACCAGCCTAAAAATATACCAGGAGTTTACAGTTTGGGACATTCGAATTAGTCCTTCATTTTCATTGATCATTATAATCTCGACTGATTTGCTAGTCATGATATGCTAATGTCAGACATTTATCATATAGGTGCTTTTACTCTAGATTTAGTTTGCAATTATTAGTATTCATTATATGACATTGTTATGAATTCTCTGAGTTTTATTGTTTGTCATCAAAGAGAAGAAAAAACAAAAAGAATCATTGTTGAAAGAAGAGGACACAGAGGGGATGAAAATACAAAAATGATATAAAAGAAATTATGTAGGTTCAGATAGAGTGTGATGCAGACCTAAGTAGGGAAGAGAGACTAAGGATATTTTAGCTATTTTTAGTTACTGAGTTTTTTAAAAGATAAACTTTTCATGTTATCTGGAGAATCAAGTGAGTGCTGTGTTCATTAAGGATGCTTTTTGTTGTTTTATGAAATTTGGAACTCGGTATGATTAAAGAACAGCAAAAGATTATTTTCAAAGAGCAAGACCATTCCTGACATTTTATTTGGCGTGAGTTCCACATTGGATGGTTAAGGAAGAAAAGAGCCAGAGCGAAAGCAGAAAGGAGGTTTGCATATTCACCTGCCTTCTGTGAGACCCTAGTAGTACATCACAGATCCTCAATAAATGTGGAATGTGTGAAGCTGAATTTAAAAATAGGAAGAATCCCCCACTCTTCGAATGAAAAGAATAAAATGTAAAGAATGGTGAGCTGGTATCTTCATTGGGAGAAAATGCCTTCTGTGGCCCCTGTAAAGGTTGCCCACGTAGGAATATGTTCCTTTTAGAAGCTCACTAGTTTCCAGTCTCCGCATGGCCATTAATTAGTGTGTTTCACTTAGCTTTTGCCTTCGGTAGGTCTTTATACCTCTTTGGTTTCTTCAGCCCGCTCAGATTAGACAGAGAGGCAGAAATCTAGTAGGTTTAGGAATATGTTTAGATGAAACGTGGTATGAGTAAAGTAGAGCATAAATAACTTTCGTAACAATTCCACTCGGAAATTTAAAAGGTTCTCAAGACAAGCGTAAGCAACAGCTGTTAAAAGGTTCCCAGGAGCTACAGCTATTGAAGAATCTTCAGATGAATTGAAGGAACAAGTAAAAAAATCTAGTGCAGGAAAAATAGACTAGCTAGCTTGAACAAGACGTTCATTAGAATGGAGACATTTATTCCACTATCTCTGCAGGCTTAATATGACTTTAAAAATATAATTATAAGAGGAAAGATGAATCAGAAAATATGAATATATTAACTAAGTACAGGGGCAGAAAATGCTTTGCTAAAATGTTTTTTTCCCCTCATTTAAACAAGATGAAGGTCATAGATGGATGTAGGGCATTGCCAGGCAAGAATGGATGAGAAGCAGACTTAAATCTCAAAATTAAACAAGAAAGACAGGTAATTAACTGGAGACTCAGCTACAAAACATATCAATTAATGTTCAGGACGATTGCATTAGGCACTTTGTTATTATATTATAATGATATCACTCTTGTTAGCATAAGATCGGCAGTAAATGGAAAAACACTTAAAATCTCCCCTATATATATTCCATAAATGCTAACCTATTTAGACAATTATTTGAGGATTATAATTATTCATTAGTGTTATTTAAAAGTCACTAATAGAGCATCTTCTACATTGTGTTTTTTGTAGAGTTTCAGATCATAGAATTATTTAACTTTTTAAACTTAGATTTTACTTCATTTAACACCATTCTCCTCTCTCACTTAGAATCTTAATCAAAGAACAAATAATCTCCCTGATTTAATCCCACGCAGCCCTTCAGAAAGAGGCTGAGAATGATGTTCTGTGCCATTGTGGAGGGAAGGATATCTGTTACCTAGCCTGGGGTAGGAACCGGAAGAGGTGTTCCTAAGACACCGGCCAGCAGTGAGCTGGTCTAAAACCACCGCTGAAAAGTCCTGCTCTTGTCGTTCCCCAGCTCTGTGCTGCAGGCTGATGTCCCTGCCAGTTGATTGAGGACCACTCACCTTCTCACCCGCATCCCTTTCTCCCTACTGAACTTTCTCTGGTTCTCAGCCTACGGTGCTCATTCCTACCTGTGTGTCTTTCCATGCGCATTACTCTTCCTGGAATGCCCTCTGCCTATCCCACCCCTGCCTGCTGTACTCCCATCCTGTTCGGCTTGCAAGACACACAGCTCAGGTATCAGCTGACACTCCAGCATTTCCCTCTGGGCACCCTTTCCCCCTCTGCGCCCGTTTTCCTTCTGGGTAAGGAGCTCCCAGTCTGGAGGCGTGGGGGGGGGGGGTGTAGTTAAATAAGCAATTTGTAGTGTGGGGAGTCCTGCTAGAGGTAAAGATATGTGTAAAAATATAAAAGACCAGTGGAAACATTGAAAATAATAATAGAACTGCATCAGGAACGGGGAGTGGTATAATTGAAGGAGGGAAGAAGGGTGGTCAGAATCAAAATGTGGAAAATTACTACATCAGCAAGTAGCAGTTTCCATTGGTTATGTAGAGAGGTGGATATGACGACTGGAAGAAATAGGAACAGAAATTGTTTGTTTTTTTAAGCTGTAGGTGCTTTTTTTTAGGGTCACAGGACTAAGGATGAGTAGGAGTAGGACAGGGGAATCGTTGCTCAGCATTATAGATTATTTAACTACAAGTAATTGTTACTTAGTTTTAATTTTTTATTTGACTAAAAAAAAAAAAATCCACATATCCTCAAACCCTGTTACTATTGACTGCCAGCTCACTAATCTGAACACATTGCCATTCCAACATTTTTTTATCCCTGAAAAATATCTTTTTTAATTTTTTTATTTTTTTTATGTTTATTCATTTTTGAAAGACAGAGATAGAGCACAAGCAGGGGTGGGGCGGAGAGAGAGGGGGACACAGAATCCGAAGCAGGCTCCAGGCTCCGAGCTGTCAGCACAGAGCCCAACATGGGGCTCGAACTCACGAACCGGGAGACCATGATCTGAGCCGAAGTCGGACGTTCAACCGACTGAGCCAGCCAGGCGCC
Source organism: Lynx canadensis (assembly GCF_007474595.2). Lineage (NCBI taxonomy): Eukaryota > Metazoa > Chordata > Mammalia > Carnivora > Felidae > Lynx > Lynx canadensis. The sequence continues at coordinate 149,353,164 of NC_044304.2, forward strand.
CCATCCCTGAAAAATATCTTAATCTTAAACCAGCTTCACTTTCCTGCCAATGTTATGCAAAGCATTTACTCTTCTCTGTATTACCTCACTTTGCCTGAGGCATTCCCATCTCTTTCTTTGTCTTCCTCCTAAAACCCCTGAGCCCCCAATCATTCATCAGTTCCTTCCCCTTCTGTGTTCCAAGAAAGCTACCTTGAAGACGGGCCACCTAATTGCTTAGTTTGGGAGTCATTGCCTTTGCTTGAGATCAGTTGTTTCCTGTCTCTGCTCAGCGTAGATTTAGATTATTCAAAGGAAATTGTATGGCAATTTGAGAAATAACCAGAATGATCAATGAACTGGAATATTTAGGTGAGGAAGTTCAATCGTACATGAATTTTGATTTCTAAATCTGTAATCATTCTTGGTAGTTAAAAAACCAAAGTATATGTTCAACTTATAATTACTGGTTATTTTAATCCTATATTTGATCATCTGTTTTGAAGCTTAATAAATGTTCTTAATGGAAAACTAAACTGCATACCTCAGAAGTCCTAGCACCTGTAGAAAAACCTTGTGCCTCATTGTTTATATTCAGTGTTGTTTGACAACATCCTACAAAGAAAACTTAGTAGCCAGGCTTATTTGAGTAGCTTGGCTAAAGGAGACATTCTTGTTCCAAGCTAACAGCGCTTCAATGCAATTTTATTCCAAGTGGATTCTATATCAGAACACTGAGCAGGTGCTATCAGCCTGAAAATAATGTGCTGTTCACAATTAGCTCTTTGCTTGTTAGAACCCAGTATTAATTTCCATGGAATTTTTCACTCTCCCTACCCACTGTTACATCAGTGTACTCGTCTCCTTGGGTCTAACAAGGGGGTACAGAATGTGGGGAAACCCTGGAGACTCAGCTTTGGGTTCATCCTCACTCTGCCCCTAATTCTCTGTGTCTTTAACCAGCTTCCCTCACTTCTCTGCATCTCTGTCCTTCCTTTCTAAATGACAGTCCTCTCTAAATGACTCTGCACCTCTGTCCCTCCCCTCTAGAACTTACAGGCCGGAGAGTGAGTGAGTGAGTGAGTGAGTGAGTGAGCGAGTGTGTGTGTGTGTGTGTGTGTGTGTGTGTGTGTACGTACACTACATTAGTTCATGCTGAATGTTCAGGAGAATCGTATTTTCATACTGTGAATTTATATTTTAGAGTAGATGGAGCCCTCTGTGTAATCAGTACACCTAGTGCATTCTGTCCATTTTGTAGAATTTTTAGCGTAATTTTACTATTTTTTAGGTACTCAGGGTTCTAGTTTTAGTATGTTTACATTTATGACATATTTTTTGCAATTTTTTTTGCAATTTTTTTGCAATGTTTTTTGCAAACATTCATCATTTTTTTGATATCTCTGAATCACAGCCTTTAATTATTAAGCTGATATTATAAGAAAATTTGGTCAACTCTTTTATGACTATTGTTTTCCAGAAAAAAACGTTGTCATAAAAACGGAGGGTGCCTGAAAGGCTTTTGAAATCAAGTTCCTAGTCAAATTAGGATTCAGCACTGATGTCAAAGGTATAGGGTTAATGGCCAGAGTACTTAGCTAGTAACATTGGTCTAGAATTTGGGTATTGAATGTCAGACCTAGAATGAGTCACACAGTGGTTGCTTAGTAAATGCTTGTTGAATGAAAGGATGTCTATACTCATGGACTACTTCATATACAAGTACTGGAGTGAAACAAGAGAAAGGGTAGCATAGGAGTCTTAGTGTAGGGGGTATGTATTAGCTCAGGCCGCCATAACAAAACACCATAGATTGGTGGCTTAAACAACAGAATAGTTGTTTAACCAAATAGTCCCAGAAGCTGGAAAGTTCAAGATCAAGGTGTCAGCCAATTAAGAGCTCTCTTCCTGGCTCGCACAGGCCCGTTTTATTGCTATATCCTCACATGTCAGAGAGAGAAAGAGAGATCTCTCTCATGTCTCTTCATATAAGGGTATTAACCCATCATAAGAGCTCTACTTTCATGACTTAATTACCTTCCAAGATCCCATCTCTAAATACAATCACTTCGGGGCTTAGGGCCTTACCAACATGAATTTCGGGAGGCGGGGGGAATACATTTCATCCCATAGCAGAGTGAAAATACTTAACTGTTCACCTATATTCTGAGCTGCAGTTTTACATTAGCGGTAGGAAATTAGCCAGAAATAAACAAGCCAACTGTTTAATGTATAGAATATATTGTTAGTAATACAGGCAAAAGCATAAAATGCTGCTAGAGAAGAAAAATGAGAAATTAAACTATAATTATAGAAAAATTTAAAGAATTCTTGTTCATATGACTTAATGCAGTTCTGAGTCAAATAGAATCAGAGGTTTGTTTTATTGTGTCTTGTTTGTACATAATGAATTTCCATAGTGTACTGGGACTCATCACCCAGTCACTTACATTGACCTGTGATTACAATCTTGGCCTCTAATCAGAGAGAGACTCACTATTTGAACCCCAGTGTTTTGCTCCCAACCCAGCCTCTATAGGCTTTGTGATGAAAAGGGTGATGGTTTCATGGCTCTCTTTTAGACAGGGAACCCTCATGGAGGTGAAACTCCCTTTAGCAGAATGGTGCCTTTGCCCCGCCATCACCTTGGTGGCTCTAAGCCATTTTTTTCGAGAAGAGACTTATCTGAGCATAATAGTTTTTCTGTGCTCACCCTTAAGAACACAACACATAAACGACTCCAGAATTCTTATACAAGGACGGAAAGATGGACTGACGGAAGAAATTATGCATTTATGCCTGCGTGGATTAAACATGTCAAAACATAACTGGCTGTCATTCTGCATTTTCTCTCTCCAGATTTGAAATGAGAATGGCAAAGACAGTTCGCAACAGTTCTGATTGCTTTAGTAATATTGTTCAAGTTTTTAATTTGGCACGTTAAAGTGTCCTCATACATGTTATGTTATACCTTGTATTGAACCTTCGTTTTCAGAAACTCGGTGCACTGGCAAGAAACTTAAAAAGCCCTGTCAAGGGATCCAGCTAGGAAGTGATTCCTAGGAGATTGCTCTCCTAGAAACTGTTTTGGGCAGTGATTTTGAAAAGCGCCACAATTATCCATCTGTTTCTCGCTTTTTTTGTTTTTCCTGAACTTAAACTTTTTTTTTTTTTACTGATAAATTCACAGAAAAGTTGAAATAACAGTCCAGTGAATGCATGTATGCCTTGACTTAGATTTACTGACCGTTCACATCTCGCCATACCTACTCCATTCTCTCCGAAATAAATGCACATACTTCTCTCTTGCCAAACCATCAAAAGTAGGCTAAAGACATGGTGCCCTTTCACTCTTAGACACTTGAGCGTGCATCTCCCAAGGACAAGGGCACTCGCCTAACACATGCACATCATTACCACATATATTCATTTTATGATGTGTGCATTAACAATTTACCACAACAAAGTTAGTGGCTTAAAACAACACAGATCCATTTTCTTACAGTTCTGTAGGCTAGAAGTCTAACACAGGTCTCAGTGGGCTAAAATCAGGATGTCAGCAGGGCAGCATTCCTTTCTGGATGTTCTAAGGGAGAATCCATTTCCTCGCCTTCTCCAGCGTTTAGAGGCCACCCTCATTTTTTGGTCTCCCTCCTTCTTCAAAGGCAGCAACATGACACCTCTCTGACCTTCTTCCATCATCATGTCTCTCCCTGACCACAGCCAGGAAGGGTTCTCCACTTTTAAGGACTCCTGTGATTAGACTTGGTTTTACAAAATAGAAAAGAGCCTGTTCTGAGATTTGACAGATGTGTGTCTCCCCTGCTTCAGCACTACTTGAGAGTTGAGTGCTCAAGAAAGTCCAATTCCTTGATAAGAAGCAATTTTTGTGTGTCTTGAGGCGGCAAGACTGAGGGCTGTGGAATCCCTGGGCAAAGTGAAACCCTAAAGCTACTGTAACTTGTGAGGGGCAGTGTGGCTTATTATGGCCCTGATCAGTAAACTAAGAACAGAAACTGTTCACACTTTTGCTACAGTGTGCAAATGAACACATCTTCCTCTGTGTGTTTTAGTTTCCCTATAAAATGCTTCATAAATGTTCACCATCTTTGGGAAACCCAGTCAAGGAACACATTCATAGAGCCAGGCACAATTTAACACAGTATTTTTCAAACTCTGGGTTATGGCATATTAGCGGACTATGAAATTATTCTAGTGGGTTTTGATCCCACCACAGGATCTAAGACAGAGCCTGGGTAATGGTGGATTCCTCGTATGTATCTGCTAACAAATGGATGAGTCAATAATAAAAAGACAAATAACCCAATTAAAAAATGAACAAAGGATCACAATTGACATTTCTCTAAGGAAGATATACAGATGGTCAATAAACACATGAAAAGATGCTCAGTATCATTAGCCATCAAGGAAATGCAAATCAAAACTACACTGAGATAAATGCTTCTTCACATACACTAAGATGACTGTAGTTTTTAAAAAGACAGATAATAACAACAGTTGGCAAGGGTGTCGAGAAATCAGAGCCCACATATACCGCTGGAAAATGGTGCCGCCATTTTGGAATACAATATGATATTTCCTTGAAAGGTTAAAGATAGTCACCATATGACCCACCAGTTGCACTCCCAGGTGTATATACCTAGAGAAATGAAAACACACCCCCACACAAAGATGTATACATGAAAGCTCATAGCAGCAATACTCACAATCGCCTAGAAGTGGAAACAACCCTAATGTCCATCAACTGATGAATGGATAAACAAAATGTGGCATATCCATACGATGGACTATTATCTGGTAATACAAGAAATGAACACAGATGAACCTTGAAAACATGGTAAGTAAAAGAAGTCAGTCACAAAAGACGACCTACCGTATGATTCCTTTTATATGAATATAGATGAAGTCCAAAATAGGGAAATCTACTGAGATAGAAAGTAGAGTAGTACTTACTTGGGGCTGGAGGGTCGGGGTTGGGAATTAAGTATAAAGTCTAATGGGTACAGACAGCGTTTGTTTTTGAAGTAATGAAAATGTTCCACATCATGGTATGGTCGCGTAACTGTGATGGACTGAAAAGTATTGAACTGCTCATGTTAACTGGGTAAATTTTACAACATAGGAAATATATTCCAGGAAAGCCACTCTTTTTAAAAATGTCCATGTCTGAGCCCCACCCGTGACCAATTAGATCAGAATTTTTGCACATGGAGTTTGGCATGGGGAATTTTGTTTATGCTTTACTAGTTAAGCTTTTAAGGTATAGCCAGAGTGAGGACCACTGGTTTCGCTACCCGCCGAGATCCCTCTCAGTGCCAGGATATAAGAAATCCGTGAGTCCAGTGTTTGGTGCCTGTCTCAGTGAGCAAACAGATTTAAAGAAACAAGAGAAAGAGCTGGTGGTCAAACCCCCACCCCCGCCCCCAAGATGGTCATGATTAATTTTTCCTGGCTGTCACCCAGGAGTAGAAACCCAGAAACTACAATTTCCCTGCGACCAGGGGGGAAAAAAAAAAAAAAGTAACAATAAATTAATGTTCTTCTAAGCCCCAAGCAGGACCCAGGAGCAGAAAAGTTGCTGATATTTTAAATATTCACCTTGATTGTGGAGAAGGCCCCTCCCGGACTCCTTCCTGGTTCTGTCTCTGAACAGATTTGTGGACTTCTCAGCCCCATCTAGCCAGGCCAGAGCATTGCAAGTTTTTACAAGGCAGAGGAACGGTAGGCAAAGAACGCCAACGACAAAAACCCTTGATTGTGATTATTGATGGAGACAAATTTCTGAAGAAGAGCAATTACTTATTAAATGTGAAAAATAGCTACTCACGTGAGAGTGTGCATGCAAAACCACTGAAGGGGAGACTTAGTGATGAGTTTTAGCATTTTCTAGGAGGAAAAAAATAATATTGTAATCAGGATAACTGGGCTGTTTTATTCTTATTTATGAGGGTTTAGCCAAGATCATCTTAGAAAAACAGTTTTTGAAAACCTGATTAAAGAACCCATCAGAATGGTACTACCCCCATTATTTTTGACACAGACAAATTAAGTTTTGAAAGGGTTGAAGATTGAGCAGTTGTAAAAAGCAGAAGTGATAAATGGATGTGTCATTGTCACATCTCAATAGAATCAGTCGGTATTATTAGGAATCGAGGTGGATGACCTGACCTTTTTATAACCTTCATCGGTTTAGGCTCTGACAGATAACGGCTAAGTCATCTCCTACAGGTCACCTTAACCAGTCTCAGTTTCTCTGCCTACACAACAGAACTAATTAATTCCCAAGCCAAATAATTGACTCCATCCCCAGTAGCATTGAATATGGTAAGACATCATTATTGGGTCTTATGTAAGTCAAGGTCTAATGTGGAAAACAGAAACCATGTCAACTATTTACCTCCAGGAGAATTTAATGCAGGGAATTGGTTATACGTTTTAATGAGGATGTATCAAACAGGGACATTACAATAACCCAACGGCAAGAAGCCACGATCTCCCTTTAGCCAGAATGCCAAAGGAGAGAGGCATTTACCAGAACACAGAGGCACCCAAAGTAAGTTGGGGCCTGGTAGGATCTGGAGCCAAGAAGGAGATGCATCTGTTGCCAGAGACATCGCCCAAAGGCGAGAGGGAGGGGGACAAGTGCCCTGCCTTCACCTTGCCTCTGGCCGTCAACATCCCCGACCTAGGGCCTCCCATTGTCAGAACCCAGCCGGGAACCTGGAAAACAGCCTACAAGGGTCGGCCCCTGCCTGCCCCCCACCCCCAGTATAGATCCGAGAAGGGAAAGGTGAGGAATAGAGCTTAGGGTAAACAGGCCTGGGACTTGTTACTCTGTATCCTTGTTACCTTTATGCCAGTAGCTTAGAACTTCTTCCTTCTGCTTCATCCAGGCTGCTATTCATCCTATTAAGGCATTCCTTCCCCCCTCCCCCAACAAGGGAGAGTCTGTCTCATCACTCAGTGTGTTAATCGCAAGTCTAGGATTTCCGGTGTCCTCCCTGGTCAGGTCAGATGTGACTTCTCCTGTCTGGTGACCTCTGAATGAAACTGGAATGTTGATCACTACCAGTTCCTCATATAAAACGAGTGGGGAAGATGCCACCTCACACCCATTAGGACGGCTGTTATTTAAAAATTAATTAAAAATTTTAAAACCAGAAAATAGCACATTTTGGCAAGTATATGGAGAAATTAGAACCCCCTGTGCATTGCTGGTAGGAATGTAAAATGGTACAGCCACTGTGGAAGGCATTTTGGTAGTCCCTGAAAAAGCTAACGCAGAATCACCCTATGATCCAGCCGTCCAGCAATAAAGTTACTGTTTAATGGGAATAGTTTCTGTTTGGGATGATGGAAAAGCTCTGGAAAGAGATAGCGATGATGGCACGTGGTGAGTGTACTTAATGCCATTGAACTGTATACTTAAAAATGGTTAAATGGTCAGCTTCATGTTATGTATATTTTACTGTAAATAAAATGTAGTGGGGGGAGTGGAAAACAAAAAGAAACCATTGGCTGATATATGCGTAAATATGCAGGCTGCCACAGCCCGTGTAACTGGTCAGAAGCAGCAGATGATATTGATGACTTCCTTTTTCTAACCACCCATTCCATGGTGCCCTCGCCCTCTGCCAGCACCTCAGGTGGTCAGGGTCCTCCACCTGGATGTGTTGAATAGAGCCTTTGTTCCTGAGAGACCTGAGTTCTTAGCAGCTCTGCCTTTATTAGGCTGCCCTGGTTTTTCCACTAATTTCACCATGGACATGGAAATACTCAGATGGAGCCCAGTGAATCTGACGTAGTCCTGCCCGCCCTGATTGTGCAGAAGCAACACATGTCCCCCTCTTGGCAATTGAGGCCCGTCATTCCAGGCATCAAAGTAACGCCTCTCTCTGCCTGCGGGCTCAGTAGTGAGAAGCCCAGAAAACCACATGACAGTCTCTGCTACCAATTTAATGTGGTCATTGTTGTATCCTCTGATGGAGACCTTCCTTCCTGAACACCTGAAAAGTGGCCTAGTGCCATGTGGGGGGGGGGGGGTGGGTGAGGCAAGAGTAGACCCTCCATAAGAGAGGAGAGCCCATTGCTACTTTTATTCCTTAGTCCCCAGACCCATATTTTCTTGTCATTGGGGGGAAAAATACTCTATGTGGGTCTCTGAGTCAGGCCCTCAGCACTCCAGCCTTAGAGGTGTTGCCTTCCAGCTGGACCATAGCTGAATCCTACATAGGCCAACCCTTCCATCAGGCCAGTTCCCCCCCCACCACCACCCGCCGGGGGATTGGGTATGCAACAAGACGGGAATTCCGGGAACATCAGCTCTGCCTTACTTCTTTTGCTGCAAAATGAGTTTCTTGGCCAAAATGAGTTTCTTGGTCAAACAGGATTAGCAGGATTGTTGAGGAAGACCTTGAGGAAAGCGGTACTTCTGGAAACATTTCAGGCAGGGGAAGCAGTTCAACACGTCGTCGAGGGGCTGTTACAGCGCGGGGGCACAACACTGCCCCTTCGAAGGTGCAAGAAGTCTGCGTGAGTCTGGTTCGCTATATGAGCCAGTCCTGGTTCTTCCCTGCCCTGTCCTGGATCAGAGAGGAGTGCACTCTGGCAGGGTTTCCCTGACTCCTGGGGCAGTTCTCACAGGGCAGGGGTGAAGCCGAGGTGGGAGACTGGGGGAGATTTGCTGGGAGAGCAAGCAGTGAGTCTGAGTATACAATGTCATGTGATCAAACATAGCCCAGATCTGCAGGTCAATCATGTTGAAACTATTTGCAGTGTTTCTTTCAGAAATGCATTTAGTCTGCTGAAAATGCAGATTTTTTTTTTTTCCTTGCTAAGATTTCAGCGGATAACAGAACTATTTAAAGACTAAACGGAGACAATTTTCGGCATCTCCGGCAAAATTCTCTTAAATGAATTCTTGTCAGATAGACCTCCTTAAAGATTATAATTGTGTGGTAAAATTAAATTAAACAGGTTTTACACTCTTGGCAAAATCTCCTAAATGAATTCTTGTCAGATCAAGCTTTTAAAGATTATAATTGTGTGCTAAAATTAAGCTTAACAGGCTCGACACTTCTGTGGTTTTCATGGGCTCCTACGCTAGCGTGTTGGCCTACTGATGATGAAGGTGGCGCCTCACACGGGCCCCGGTACCTAAAACACACAGCTTTGAGTTCTGATTCCTGTTCCCGGCTCTGACAAATGGTCTGTGGGCAATTAGCGGGTGCCTGTTACTTCTGAATTTCTGTTACTTCACCTTCTCAAGGTAATGATTGTTCTGTTGCCGTTTCACTCAAATATACGTCATGTGCTCCTTAATTAATGTGCTTACATAGCAAGCAGGAGCGGAAGAGTGAGTAGAAATTTGGATCTGGAAATATTGGCCCAGGTGCTGGGTGGTAGGCATTCTGGCAGTGAAACCCTCTGTGGTGGACAGTGACTCATTTTTAGCAAACCTGGAGCCACAGCCCACACCAGCCTTCAGACCAGCCGACCGGTCATTGTCTCCCAGTTTGGCTAAAATAACTATAGTATCCATGTCTTCCAATTTTCCGTGCTAAAATTCTTGATATGGCCCTTTGAAAGATTTTCTCATTCATTTGTGGTAGGGTTACCAACTTCGGTGTTTTTGTTTTGTTTTTTGGGTTTGTTGGTTTTAATGTTTATTTTTGAGAGAGAAAGACAGAGCCTGAGCAGGGGAGGAGTGGAGAGAGGAGGACACAGAATCTGAAGCAGGCTCCAGGCTCCGAGCTGTCAGCACAGAGCCCGACACGGGGCTCGAACCCACCAGCTGTGAGATCATGACCTGAGCCAAAGTCGGACACTTAACCGTTCAACTGACTGAGCCACCCAGGCGCCCCTCCCAGGTTTTGTTTTTAACTAAAAAGTATACGTGTTCTCTGGAGAAAATATAGAAAATACAGAGAAGCACAAAGCATGATCTTGTTACACAGTGCACATCTTGGTATGTAGATATCCAGTCCAGTCTTTTTTAGTTCATATAGATACATAATCATTTTCTTTTTTAATATCATAGAGTTTTATAACAGCTTGTTTTACTCGGCTGCAGATCATGGTTAAAAATAAGCCAGAGGAAACATTTTTCTGTGGTAGCAAGTATTTTTTACTATATAATTTCTAATGACTGCATAGCTTTCCACAGTGTGGATATACCATAATTTATTTAATAAATTAGAGGGTTTAGAAAAAGATCCACAGTCGAGCAACTAAAGCCATCCCCTAAGGTTATTGTAACACATAAAAACCATCCACCAAGCTCTTTGACACCCACAAATCCTCGAAGGAATGATTTCTTGTGTGAAATAGTTTTAGCTGTCAATCATTTATCCTCAATGTCATGGTTTCTGTGCTCTCTCCAGGTTGTTAGGGGGTGATTATGGATTCCTGTCAAATGAGATGTCTACTATGTATTCAACATGAGGCAGTTTGTGTTTTCCTCAGTCTGTTGCTCTCCCGTCGGAGGAGGTTAAGCAAATCGGAGTGAACCAAAGGGAAATGGGATAGGCATCCAGTGCTGGAAGGTGCACCACAGACATGCCCAGGGCCCAGAGAGCCCCACCCAAGCAGATTAGACTTCCACATAAATACATTTGTCTTGATTGTCACATTGCACCCAGGGTTACACCTACATGCATGAAAATGCCTCCGAGCCTGATTTTCAAAGCTGTTTGCCTCCCCTGTTGCTTTTTAACCACCCAGCTCAGAGGCATTTTTTTGTGTTGTATCTATCAAAGATGATTAAGGGGCTGGGAGAGTTGATACGTAAGGACAGATTAAGAAAACTAAATATTTACAACTTGACTGAGTGACAGCCACAGGGAAGATATTATAACTGTCTGCTGGGCTCAAAGCAAGGAGGAGACATTGTTTTGCCTTTCCCTGTAACTTGATTTTAGGGATATCTAAATTCAGAAAAGTTCTCTGAGCGTGACATCATGTATGCTAATTAGATCATTGTGTCAGTTAGAAATTGCATTTCGTTGCCGGTAGCAGAAACTTGGAATAGCGGTGGCTTAAACAAATAGGGTTTCGCTGTCCCTCCCGTAACTTGAAGCCCAGAAGTGCATTGTCTCCGGCCGTATCGCAGCTCCGTGGTGACGCTGGGGCACGCACACCGCCCACCTGGGCCTCTATCATTCTGAGCATTGTTTTCATACTCATACTCACCTGATGTTCGAAGAAGCACGACTGCATCCCAGAAAGGGAGAAGGCAAAAGAGGCCCCGGCCAGCTAAGACTCTTCAAAGAGCTTTCCTGGAAGCCCAGCTCCTGATTTCGGTTTAGAGCTACATCTGCCACAAGGGCGGGGAAATTGAGGGGCGTTTTTGTTTTGTTTTTAAGTCGCGTACGTTGCTGACCCCAACAATACCAGGGTCCTTTTACTAAGAAGGCATATGGGATAATGGATACTGGCTCGGCAACCAGGGGCTTCTGTCACAGTAATTTACCTCTTGGAGATTCTGGCAAGTCTGGACTGTGAGACACAGTGATATGTGCTGTGATGTTACAAGGCCCCACTTGTAAAACGAGCCCTTGAGATCTAATTTATTTACTTCTGATCACTCACCTATTTCAATTCATTCATAGTAGCGCACCCTGGGTTGGCACTAAATAAACCAGCCATCTCAACAGGCCAGAGTGTTAGAACTACAACTTGTTACCTTTCACCAAGTTCCATGCACTTACCATCACCTGAATGATTTGTTTCAAAATACTGCAAGACAAGGAGAGGGGCGCCTGGGTGGCTCAGCTGGTTGAGTGTCTGACTCTTTTTGTTTGCTTGTTTTTTAAGTTTATTTATTAATTTTGGGAGAGAGAACAAATCCCAAGCAGGCTCTGCGTTATCGGCATGGAGCCCGACCTGGGGGCTCGAACTCACAAGCCATGAGATCGTGACCCGAGCTGAAATCAAGAGTCAGATGCTTAACCTACGAAACCACTGAGGCATCCATCTCTTGATTTCTGCTCGGGCCATGATCACAGGGTCATGGGATCGAGCCCCACGTCAGGCTCCACGCTGAGCACTGAGCCTCCTTAAGATTCTCCCCACCCCTGACCCTCGCTTTCTCATGTGCGTGGGCACAAGCTCCCTCAATCTCTCTCTCCAAAACAAAAGAAACAAAAATACTCCAAGGCAGATGGGGAATGGATGAGGATAGATGAACTAAGGCTTACCATGAGTTGCTAATAGTTGAAGCTGAGCATTGGCTACACGGGGGGTTATTGTACGCTTCTCTCTGCGTGCGTAATTACTGAAATTTTCCCAGTAAAGACTTTTTAAATCCCCTCTATTTTTACGTTACTTCCTATGAGGACACCACTACCGCCCCTAGCTAACGGTGCTCGGAGAAGCGAAGGCGATTCACACGGTGAATGACAGACTGAGAATTCAGCCCCAGATGTGTCTTTGGTCTGACTTTGAAGCCTGGGCTGCAACTCTTTGTGCTCAAAGAACGCGTGCTTCCCAGACAAGGGCCTGAAACGAGTTAGAAACGCAAACTTTTGGGTCCCACCCCAAGACGTTTTTACGTGACCTCTGCGTAAAGGCTCATACGCACGCTCCGAGGTTCCTGGGCTGGCTACGTGTTGCCTCTGGGACCACAGCTTACCCGACTCGGCCAATTATGACTTCCTTAAAAAATGCGCGAAACATTCGAAAATGTCCGAAACTCTCCGTTGAAACAAAAAGCCTAATGGCGAGTCACTACTTGGCAGCGTAAACCTTCTTTATGAAGCATTTAATTCACAGCAGGCGTTTTTCTCAACGTGGAGCGTCTGCTCTAGTGCTGGGCCCTACGGGCCTATGTGTCAATTAAGCATCCTTCTGACTGTATGTCAGCTGCTACTAATCACTGCCTGCTGGACACTTCATTCGGTTTGTTCTACTTAAATAAACCCTTTGCTCCTGCTCACTTAAGGTGTTCTGAGGTTTCAAAAGCCTTGGGACTTAACAGAAAACTCTCCAGGTGCCTGTTCCAACCTCCACCAGCCGCAACTCTGCTTACTCACCTGTGTGGAACTTGCCCTAAAAGACCAGATTTTTCTCCCTAGCGTCCTCGGTCGTCTTCTGTCACATCAGCCCTCTGTCTTTTTGAAAGAAAGGGCACTGTGGGAATTAGACTGAGTCCCAGCTCTGCCCCTTGTGTGTTATTTGGGCAAAACGGTTCACCTCTGGGCCTCCGTTTCTGCACTGTGCAGGGGCAGTGCTGTATGGTCTTCAGGGGCCCCTCTGCCCCCTCCTTCTGTGAGCCCACAGAATTTGGTTTTTCAGCACCCCCACCCCCACCACCACCAAACTGTCATGAGGACACAGATTTGTGCGAAGACCACCTGACTCTGTTTTTCCAGTCAGACGATCCAGCATTGATTTTTACTGGTTTCTCTTTTCGAGCAACACATAGCTTAATGCTTTGTAGTTCATTCGCTTCAGATTCCTTTTAGAACAAGTAAACGAGTGAATGAACGAGGCCTGTCCATCTGAACTATAATCTGCTCTCTTAAGAGGCTGGACCCTCTTTGCTTTTGAACATTCTAAAACATTTTCTAGCTGATTAACTTGGTGGTTTTATGTATTACAATAACCTTCAACCGTGTACGTTTTTAATGTTGTTCAGCAACATCCATAACAGAAGAGGCAAGGACGTACCCACAAGAGAGCAGCCATCAAAGCCATCCCCAGCGACCATCACCGTCTAGGTCAGGTCCATGCCGGTTCCTGTTGAAGGCATAAGTGTCAGGGGAACTTCATTCTTCTAAGAACCATCTTTCTCCAATTAGAGTAATTTTAAGCAGGTATACGGTAGTTTGCTAAACTTATAGGAAAGATAGCATGCTATGAAATAGCGACTATAACAAATAACACAGTGCTAGACATGCCTTAAAAAGTACTGCCCACCCCCTCTCTTTTCTGTGCTGTGTGTGAAGTATGTTTCTGATTTGTTTTTCAGGGCAGCCTTTGGTAAGGAGTCAGAAGTTCTCATTGGGAACCTGGGTGACAAATTAATCCCTCCGCAAGACATCCTCCGTGATGTCAGTGACCTCAAAGCTTTGGCCAACATGCATGAAAGCCTGGAATGGTTAGCAGGTCGAACAAAGTCAGCTTTCTCCAATCTTTCTACATCCCAGAGTAAGTATCTATCATGGCGGCTGTTTTGGGGACAGCAGAGGAACTAGACTGAGTAGTTTCATTGGAAATGTGAGTGCGTGTACAGGTCCCCATATGAGGGAAGGCCAGGTTGTCAGAAGGTCTGTGCTAGATCCGTGCAAGAATTCTGCTTGGGCTGTGCCTTACGTCCTTTAGAAGAACCACAAAGGACGTAATCTCGGCTTTCCTGTGTGAGACGTGGAAGGCCAAAAAAGGTTCGTGTTCACATAGCTTGATGTTAAACCTTCGAAACATAAAATCGTGTAAGAACACACCATTGTGTCTCAGGAACAGAAAGCAACACCTTTGCCCTCCTCACAATAACTTCTCAAGGATGGAAACAGTATCTCAGAGCTGAGCACACAGCTAATGTTTTCATTTTAATGAAAAACTGTCTAACAAGAGAATGATAGAAGTGACGAAGACGCTAGGAAATAAAAAAATGGGAAAAACAGTTATTCCCGAAAAGAGATGGATGAGAGATAACTTAACCATAGGATTCAAGGAAAGGAACGTATAGGATATGAAATAAAAACAGGAAACTTTTTTCCATTGAGGACCATTGACTCTGAGAGACATCATTTGAAAACTTTAAGGCCCATGAACTTTATTCAATAACTATAAAATAAGTAGTTTTTAAATTAAAAAATTTTTTTAAGTTTATCTTTTTTAGTGTTCATTTATTTTTGAGAGAGAGAGAGAATGAGCAGGGGAGGAGCAGAGAGAGAGGGGGACAGAGGATCTGAAGCAGGCTCTACACTGACAGCAGAGAGCCCGACATGAGGCTCAAACTCACAAACCATGAGATCATGATCTGAGCCAAAGTCAGATGCTTAAATTACTGAGCCACCCAGGCACCCCTTATTTATTTATTTTGAAAGAGAGAGGGAGAGAGAGAGAAAGGGAGAGGTAGGGCAGAGAGAGAGAGGGAGAGAGAGAATCCCAAGCAGGCTCTGCACTGTCAGCACAGAGCCAGACACGGGGCTCAAACCCACAAAGTGTGAGATCATGACCTGAGCTGAGTCAAGAGTCAGACGCTTAACCAGCTGAGCCACCCAGGCACCCCAATAAATCCTTTTTTTTAAGGCATTAGTTCAGAAGTATGTGTTAGGCAGTTAAAATAAAAGCAAAGAAAAAATGATAGGAAGAAGGAATAAAGGCACTGACAGATTTGAGTGCATAAATAAACAACAGAAAAAAGTAACATAACAGCAATAACATGAAAGAAAGGATCGGCTTTGAACTTAATATTAGAGTTAATGTTAGGAGATAATTAGAAAGAAAATACTTGCATGTTTGGACTGAACTTCAGTGTAAGTTATTATCATTGTCTTTTGAAAAGTCATTATTTGATTAACCACGGTTTCCAGCCTAGAGATGGGAAGAGGTATGGCTGAAACTCACAGGGGTAAATTCTCCCCTGCCATATGGACCCAGAGAGTCTCGGAGTCCCTTGAATGCTCACTGCTCAACTGGTCTCATGCTGATTGTGTAGCTATCCTGAAGGTCAGTAGCAGGTGGGGAAAATGGACAGAAGGAAGGGACTTTGAGCAAGATTATAAACTCTGCTTTAGAAATCCTCTTGAAATACTACTTTTTATTTATACTTTTATTTTTATACTCTTTATTATTTAGCATTACTTTTTCTCTGAGGATAAAATTACATATATTTATTCTCAGAATCTATAAGAATTGGATAGTTTGGGCACAGTGTTGGGCCTGCGCAGATCTGTAGATATCCTTGAAAGGCCCTCAACTTGCTAATCCTGTCATTATCAGGCAATCTGTTACAAGCAGTTGTCTAAATTATCCGTTTTATCTCCCAGTCCCACCCCACTCCACCACAAAGAAAAGTCAGAGCTAATTGCCCTTTTGATAATTGCCAAATAAACAGTCCCCTAAAGGGACCCCGTGCTTCTTTTCCCGGTTTTTCCTTTGACCCTTACAAATGCCGGGCTGGTTGGGTTGGCTTATTAGTGATGATTGGAAGGGGTCCTCTCGCTTGGTGGGCCATCAACATCTAATGTTTAATAATGCAGTCGCTTATTTCGGTGGCTCAGCATTCCAGATTTCTGTTCTGTCCATTTTAAAAGGGTTTTTACACAGCAAGACAGTACATAACCTCTACAGTAAGCCACTGCCAGGCTAACCTGGCATCATCTGTTTTCAAAAAGAAAGATGTTCTCTGAGTTACGCTCAACTTTGTAATTGCACAATTTAGCTGTTGTCTTCATGTCACTGAGAGTCCCTGGTACACTTGATGTCTAATTCTTGCCTTATTCATCTCTGTTATTCTGACAAAGATCTCTTCGACCACACCCATTAATACTTTGTCTCCTGTGCTCAGTTCCATTTTATAATATAAGTTATACTCTCTCGGTTCCTTTCACGGTGATTATTCCACCCAGTGAGTGATTTAAGTGACTGTCAGCATTTTGATGATCAGTACAAAACCCAAGTGAACTATAATCACTACTTATGTTGTCTTTGCTAAAACAAAGCACCAAGCAAACCTGGTTTATTCCGCTAACAACGAGCCTAGCTCACCCACACTCGTCTGTTCTTTGAATTCCCAAGAGAGGTGCCCATTGATGTTTATAATTTGAGCAATGCAGGGAATTCTCTGATAATGGGTTACTTTGATTGCCCCATGTCAGTGTGACTCTAGAAAGGGAATAAGGGACAGGTCTTTATTATTCTTTTGAAAAGTGAACTAAATGATCACCTCAACAAAAGCGTTTCCAGATCCAGAGATTGGATAACATGAAGGGAATGCCAGCCTTTTATCTAAGCACTCATGGATCCTCAGCAGGATGGGAAGAAATCCAGAAAAGATTGTAGATTTATTTCTCGTTCTGCATCCTGTTCATCGTTTGGTATGGTAAATACCAGGCTTCGGTATAATGCGGAAGCTATTAATGTGAGGGAGTAGAGCAAGTTGGCAGAGAATTATTTTCATAGTAGAATATTTGTCCAGACAGTACAGCAGGACTCTCACCCTCCCGAAACATCCACGTCATACAGAAGAGAGTATAGTGGGCACTGGGGCAGCTCGGTTGGTTGAGCATCTGACTCTTGGTTTTAGCTCAGCTCATGATGCCAGGGTCCTGGGATCAAGCCCCATGTTGGGCTCCATGATGAGTGTGTTGCCCACTTGGGATTCATTCTCTCTCTCTCTCTCTCTCTCTCTCTCTCTCTCTCTCTCCCTCTCTCCCCCCCTCCCCCTCCCCTTCTGCCCCTCTCCCTGCTCATGCTCGCTCTCTCTCTCAAATAAATAAAAATTTTTTTAAATATTTAAAAAAACAAAAAAGAAGAGAGTATTGCCTTTTAGAGGCAGGACATGGTTGCCCATTTGTCCAAGAGGTCAAAGTTGACCATTTCTTCAAAGATAATTTTTCTTTCGGTGTTTGCCTAAATGTCACTCTGTCTCTCTATACTCAAAGGGTCTCCTCCCCTCAAATAGGTCCTGCCTACATCAAAGGCACTGTTCTTACTTTTGTCCTACTGGAGTCTTCAGTTCCTGCTCCATTTCCTTAGGTAACCCCCACCACCCTCATCTTCCTTATGCCTGTTCTACTTAGGATTCTTTCCAGTGAAAGAAACAAACTAATTGAAAGGAAAAAAAATAATGCATTGACTCATAAAACTGGTTAATCAGAAGACTTCAGGAGTGGCTGGATCCAGGTTTAAAAGACGTGCTTACACACCTCTGCATGGTCTTTTGTACTCTCTCTCCCTCCCGCTTTCTGCCTCACTTCTGTCTCCTGGTATTTTCTCTTTATTCCTTTCCATCTCGGGCAAGCTCTTTGTATATGGCAACACCCTTGGCCACCAGCAGTCCCGGGATTTATTTGATCCCAGACAAAAAGAGCATTTCTGCCAGGAGCTCCAGAAACAGTTCCAGAAAGGTCTTGGGTTGACCCAGCTTGACCTTCTTTCATGAGTTTCTCTGATTCTCCTTGTATAAATCTTGTTTTCTGAGTCTGTTTTTCTCCCTACTTGTACCTCAGTCTCTGTCTCCTACTCCCAGAGCTCTTTTATATGCAGGACATTTTCAGTGCAAAGAAGTTGAGCGGGATCATAGTTAGCACTGGGCGTTCAGGATCTAGGTTTATACATATTTTCCCTCATTGATCACAATTTCAGCCTTGTAGTACAGATTCCAGATAACATCTGCCCTTTGTAATATCTGCTGTGTGTAAAAATCCTAAACAAAGACTCTGAGATTAACTGTTATGGTTAAGAAAATTCTCAGCAAATGTGACCTACATAAAAATTATTGGAGTGTATTCAATTTGAACACTAATGCTGTTCTTTTGTATTGTATCCTTTTGTTTTAGGGATGTGTTGCTTTTAAAAATAGACTACAGAGGACTACAAAGGGCTCAGGGGTTTATTCTGTCTGCATTGCTTCCTCAGGGGGCCTCCTCTCTGGCTTGGAGTCTGTAAAAAAAATCTCCAGGATTAGAGATTCTAAAACATCCTTGATTACATATTCTGCTCTTCAAGTAACCTTACCGTCTGGGAGGTCTGTCCTTTTCTTTCTTTTCTTTTCTTTTCTTTTCTTTTCTTTTCTTTTCTTTTCTTTTCTTTTCTTTTCTTTTCTTTCTTTCTCCAAAGTCCCTTTGCTTCAGTCTAAACCTCTTTCTTCTGTCATATTCTTCAGAAATTAAATGTTGACTGTTTTCTCTGTAAAATACTAAATGTGTCTGAAAATATTTCCCTGGCCCCTACCTGCCCATGTCTACAGATTAGATAGACTAAGACTTCTGGCCTGAGGATCCCAGTCTCTGAATCAAGAGCAACCAAATGTGGGAGAATTAGGAGCCCAGAGCAGGCCCAAGTTCACTGACACTCTCTTGGATGGAGACTTGGCTGCTTGTGAATGTGGGCCCTTCTGTAGGTGACTTTGACCGAGGCTTCTCCACCTCTGCTCACAGTTCTCATTACCGAAGTTCTTGCTGAACCCACATGCATGGATGATAAACAATAAAATGCCATACCCTACTCTTTTCCAGTTTAAGAAATCAAAAGGTTACAATATCCCTCTAACCTCCAGACTGAGTAAATGTCATAATTTTGGTTCCTGGAATTGGTTCTGGAATTGTACTATTAGTTATACAATTATTTATCCACTTCCTTTCTAATTGTAAAAACCATTTTTAAGCATACAGTACAGAAGTGTTAAATATATTATTGTATAGCAGATCACTAGAACTTTTTCATCAAACTCTATACCCATGGAACAATTCTCCATTTCCCCTCTCTCCCAGCCCCGGGGAGCCACATTCTACTTCCTGTTTCTAGAAGTTTGACTTTAGATACCCTTACCTATTTGGAATCATACCGAATTTATCTTCTTGGGACTGGCCCATTTCACTTAACATAATGGCGTCAAGATTCATCCGTGTTGTAGCATGTGATAGGATTTCCTTCTTTTTTATGGCTGAAAAATATTTCATTGTATGTGTATACCACCTTTTTAAGATTCACGCATCTGTCAGTGGACGTTTGGGTTGCTTCCAACTCTTGGCTGTTGCAAATAACGCTGTAGTGAAGATGTGTGTGAAATTATGCTTCTTTCTGGAAGTGAAATTATTGCTAGGGATCTTAGAAACCATCTGGTCCAACTCCCTTATTTTGCACACGAGGAAATCGAGGCTTCAGAATGGTCACGCTGCATGTCTGTGCCTGAACTGGGATGGAGCCAGCTCTCCAAATTCCCACTTTAATTTTCTCTCCGCTGCCTCATTGTCTTGACTGGGACCAAGACAGTGCCAGCAAGGCCGTTCATGCCATATTTCTATTAAAGCATCCCGGAGGGTCATCGTGTTTTTTTTAACGCAAGCACTTTAATGCCAGCATCCAACCTGTGATCATTTCCGATCATCATTGTCAGTGTGTAACCAGAATTTCTAGGCCTTAAATATACAGGATTATTGTACGTATCCCTCGTGAATTTCATCATGGTGGTCGGAGAACATTTCTCGAATTGGTCACTCTCTATTTTTGTTCTATGGGTATTCTCTAACTTAGAAGCTCCACCTGTCTTGTTACCATGTTATGTAATATATTCGAGATACTGCACTGTCCTATCCAGTAGCCCCTACCCTTGTGTGGCGGATTAAACTTAAAGAAAACTCAAAATTCAGCTCCTCATTTGAATGCTCCACATTTACAGCAGTTCAGTGTTTCCCAGACTTAGCAGTGAATTCTCTCACCACAAAGCACCTCCCAGGACTTTTCTTCCATGGAGCAACTTGTGGGAAACACTGCCCTGTGCTATTATTTACATAACTGGTTCAGCATCTTTCATGTCTCCCAACACGGTCAGGTACAGGGCGGGACAGATGTTTTACTGTTGCAGGAATATAATTTTGTATCATCGGCAAACGCGCACGCCCTCAGATGGTTTGTGTTACAATTTGGTTGATTATTTGATTTGTGTGATCATTTTTAGAAACGTTCACGTCAACCAGTATAAAATGACTGTGGTTCCCTTTTTCGCGTGTTGCAAACTTGGCTGGTACACTGACCTTTCTCCGGTCGCTGTGCTTCCCTCACGGTTCCTGAAGACTCCAGCTGCTCATATAATCCCTTACCTCCATTCACTGTTGAATGCCTGTATGTCCATTGTGGGGGTCCAGGCATGGATTTTTTATTAGAATTTTTATTTCGGAAGAGCTTTAGATTCAGAGTAAAGTGACAGAAATGTCAGAGTTTCCTTGCGTCTCACACCAATTTCTCGCGACTGTTAACATCTCACATGAGTACTGACACACTCCTCACAACTAATGAACCAGTATTGATACCTTATTATTATTATTATTATTAACTAATGTCTTTACTTTATGAGACTCTTCCTTAGTTTTTACCTAATGTCCTTTTTGCATTCCAGGATACCCTCCAGGATATAATATATTTAGTCATTATGTCTCTTTGAGTGCATCTAGACTGTGACAGCTTCCTAGCCTTTCTTTGCTTTTGATGACCGTGACCACTTTGAAAGGAGAACTGGTCAGGTATTTTGCAGAACGTCCTTCAGTATGGGTTTGCCTAATCTCTTTTCGTGATGAGACTGAGCTTATGGGTTTGGGGAAGGAAAACCACAGAGATAAAGTGCTATTCTCATCAAATCGTTTCAAGAATAACTCCTATCAGTGTGACTTATCACTGGTGATGTTCTGGGATTGATTTTTATGCCTCCAATTCATGTAGTCCTCTCTAGACAGTTCCTTCTGAATTCTGGATCGACTTTCCACTTATCCACCACAAATTGTTCTGTGTATCTTCGTGGTGACTATTTTTGAACATGATGAATGAATGCATCTATTGTAAGCTCAATGTTTGGGCAAGTTGAATCGCTGCTAAAAAAAAAAAAAATTAGTTATCTACCTTAAACAATTATGCGGTTGATATAGATTATATAATCTTGTGGGTCTGAAAGTCTGTGTGTGAGAGGAGCTGTTTTTTCTACCCTGAGCCACTTGATTAGGGCCTATAGCTACTTCTTAGTTACCATATGTGCTAAACAGTCCTTAAGAAACCTACACAATCGGGGCGCCTGGGAGGCTCATTCGGTTGAGCGCCTGACTTCGGCTCAGGTCATGATCTCGCGGTCTGTGAGTTCGAGCCCTGCGTCGGGCTCTGTGCTGACAGCTCAGAGCCTGGAGCCCGTTTCAGATTCTGTGTCTCCCTCTCTCTCTGACCCTCCCCCCGTTCATGCTCTGTCTCTCTGTGTCTCAGAAATAAATAAATGTTTAAAAAAAAATTTTTTTTTAATTAAAAAATAAATAAATAAAGCCATTCCTCCTACCCTTCTCAGGACAGCCAAAGGAGAAGGGCACAAGGAATCCTTGTCTCTCTTAACACGAAAGACTGCAATTGCCAAACCAATGGAATGAATGTGGAAGTGTTTACAAGTCAACTGTATCACTGAAAATAAAGATGGAAAAGGTCCAGGTGTCTGTATACTCCCATCCCTCACGTACGTGGTTTTGTGGCGTCCCAGGAGGCCTTTATGCATTGCCTACTATAATTTAGCATTTTCTAGAAGATGGAATATGAATTCTCCCATGCTGGAGCTCACTATCGTGGGCTTTTTCTGCCTTACTGGCAAATGTAAGATAAAATGTGGACCCCTCCACATACTCACACCTACTGCTGTTTGTTTTCCTGTCTTGACGCAAATGAGAATAAAAATGTCCCTAGCCAAGATCTCATGGGACGCTGTCCTGTTTCAGCTCTGCGTTTGTCAAACTATTAAGCCAGAGTTTTCCCTGCCATAATTTCATCTGATTATTTTTAATTAGAACTCCACACGAGCTAATTCCTCTCTTGCTTCGGTATTTACAAGTTTCAAATATTTGTAGACTGTTATCAGACAGCTCCTCACCAGGCATTGCCTAGTCCGACCCTGCATATTTCGTTTCCCTCCTCGTCTTTCTGAGGTTAGGCTTTCTGTGCCATAATCAGTTTTTGGTCTTGCTAGTAGTCATTTTCTTAAACTGGCTTTCCTTCTGTGGCCTCACTCTCACCTTCCTTCCTCTATCAGTGATGCTTTCCACATTCGCTGCCTTTGGTTAATTGCATTTTTACCGAGAAAATTCAATTACCACTGGCCTTACATCTTGTTCGTGAGTTTCCTGTCCACTGTCCAACTCCGAATTTATTTTGATCTTACCTAATTGACGCTGCTTCTAGCTCTGTATGTGCTTTTCTCACTTTTTAAAATAATGTCCCAAGTCCGTTTCCGTGTTGTACCCAGTTTCACAACTAATCATATGTTTTGTAGGAGTAAAACCACCAAATGACGATTTTACGATGATTCCATTGTGTTCACTTTCAGTCTTCATTGTACTCTGTTGTTTATAAGCTGCTTGAAATTCATCCTAAGGACGGACTGTGTGAAAAGCCCCTGTGCTCAGGATGCTCACCGATTCGTAGGACTCTGTTGAAACCCTGTTGTCACTAACAGTAGAGATGCTGGTGCCTCTCTCATTTTATGAGAAAGACCATCTGGACCCCTCCAGCTCTTTCTCCGCATTGATGTGCCGTGCGCTCTTACTGCTAATTATCGTTCCAGCTTCAGGCTGATCATGTTTCTTTGCTTTCGGTACACTTTAAGCACTGATACACAATGGTCAGCCCTCTTAACACTTCCACCCTGTGGTTCCCTTTCCTCTCATTGAGTACCCTCACGTGGCTCCTGACTTGTGGCCATTTTTTTGCCTGTCCCTGAATACCCACGATGTTCTTTTAGTTCAGAGACTCTTTCCCGTACCTCTCCTGGTCTAGGAGGCATACGGCACATATGTGACTTTGAAGGCAGGTACGCTTGGGGACACGTGAAGGGGGTTATAGCACCACAGGGAATTTATTTAGCCTCTCTGAGCTAAAAAGGTCTCTTTACCTGTCAAATAGAAACCATGATACATACTCCTTGGGTGGCCATAGCCATTAAATGAGATGATGAACTTGGGAGCTGTTAGCAGGGTGTTGTGGGGACTCCATATGGGGTTCCCGAGGTCCCTACTCTCAGTGTTCTCACTAGAGCTCTCACTCATCGCTCTCCTCCCTTAGTGCTGGGCCTGGACTTTCCTCCCGCCCCTTCCAGCTTCTCTTTGATCTCAAGCCCTACGGTTGGTTGCGTTTAAAACTGTAACATCTGTGCTCCCGAATCATTTCTAGTAAATCACGGCTCTCAGTCCACAGGGTTCCCCAGTGTTTCAGAGGTCATGGGATGTGTCTGAGAATGGACCTGCGTCTCTGAAAGTCGCCTCTCTGTACAAGTGCCCATCTGAGAGGCCAGAGTTGAATGTCAAAGAGATACCCTTTTTGTTCTTCAAAACTGTGAAAAGAGGACTCTGTTATTATTTAAAGACAGAACCAGAAACAATTCCCTTCTTGTCAATCAGCTGGTCATCTGTAGAGTTCATGGTCCTGTCTGCATACTGATTAGGAAGCAGTACCCGACCTCCCTCAGCTCAGAGGTGATTATCAATTGTGAAGCTATAGAAGGCCAGTGCTGTGGGCATTTCAGTGTAATTATGGAGCTCTGAGTATCTCTCCATAAAGAATTATGTGGCTGTTTCTTTGAAAATGCCAACATTTGTATCCATAAGGGAAATATTTTATTAAAATATGGTAATATCATGGAGACTTAAGTATGGTGGCTGGGAGCTTCCAGCTGAATGATTATATCTTCAAACAAAACTCCAAAGTGGAAACAGGAAGAAGAAATAAAATTGAAAATCTTTGGGAAAAGGAGGAGGCCGGAAGAAGTCGGAGAACAAGGGAGGGCTCTAAAATGGCCTCCCGAAATGACAGAGCCAGACAGAGAAGAATAGTGGAAACGCAGGATTACCTGAGCACCCCCCCGAGCTGAGGTGAGGAGTAGCTGTTAGGGCAACAGGACTTGAGCGAAACAAAACCTAAGGGGACTGATTTGGCTGCCAAATAGGAAACCTCTTCTAATGAGAATCGAGTGAAAGATTGTACCTGAAGGCACTGATTGTACTGTTCAATCTGAGCTCTTATCTAGAAAAGCCCTGAGATAGTTGGGTGCTTTAAAACTTGAGATAAGCCCACTAACCATGACTTAATGAACTCCTCACTAGAAAAAGAGTATGTCTCTTAATTCCTTCACCCTTGAAACTGAGTTTAGGTATGCTGCAGAGTTGAGTGGGTAGGAGAGACGAATCCTGACAGGAAAAACAAAGGGAATAGAGGGCTGGCCCAGATTTAATGGAAGAAATCACCATCTGTGGAGATTGAATTTAGAAAAATGTTCTAAATGTAAACTGGATATGCTTTTTTCAGACAGCTTACTTATTAATCAATAGTGCATAAGGACCCTTTCCAGACTGCCAGCCCCAGTAAAGCGTAGCAACGGGGCGCTATGTGCGAATCGTGTGTGCATGCGACAGTCCCAAAGGGCATCACGATGACGGGAATGGACTCAACATTTAGATTGCATTTCACACTTTCAAGGTCCTTTGTAACCATTAATTCTTAATCCCTCATCCCTGCCTGAAGCTGCAGTTGACGGGCCAGTCTTCATTCTCTCAGTTTCACAAAGCATGATCGTGAAACGGAAGTTTGACCATTGGCCCGAGGTCAAAATGGGACAGTGACAAGATCTAGACTAAAGCCTGACTGTTGTCAGAGTGCAGACGACGGTGCCTAGAAAAACAATACAATCACCTGCTGCTGCTGTGCCTCAGAACACCAAGCCGGCGTGCCTCTGTTTCCCCGCAGAGCTAGTGCTCTTCTTCGACTGTCTCCCAAAATTACAGCGAGATGGGTGTGATGCCGCCTCCTGGTGTGGACGGCATTGAGTGTGCTTTAAAAGGGGACACGGGGATAAATGATCTTGACATTTCACCCGTTTTAAGAAGGTGAAGCTTAAAAGCTGTACCCCTACCACCCCCGACAAGGATCTGTCCTGGAGCCAAATTTTGTAGTCCTGGATTTAGGGAAAGGTTCTCTTTTACTTTATTGTCCTGAATTCAGTACTATAGCTTATATCCAGTATTAGAAATCATACAAGAAAAATGTAAAAGACCTCTTTCTTCACAGGACATAGAGGGACATGCCAGGTGCAGGGCCCTAAGACACAGTGTTGTTTATTAACAGCAGTTAATTCAGCACACTAACATCTTTGAGCTCTGGTCATTGAATCCCGGGTGGATTTGACTGCGGTCCCTAACTAACAACTTAATCCAATTGTTATGAAAGGAAGCATAATGAGGACTTTTCTATAAGAGTGATGAAAAACCCAAGTGTCTTTCTGGAAACCGAGAATATCTGATCAGATTCTTCAAGGAAGCAAAAATCCTGTAAATGTCAGAAAGATGTCACATGCCGGAAAACCCCTTTGGTCAAATTCATCTGAAGAAGGTACTGTTTGTAGGTGACTTTTCAGCACGTCTGTCAAAAGCTCCTTGCTACAGATAAAAATTCAATAACCTTTCACTGTGGCTGTGCCACAATTATCACTCATTTAAAAACAGTCCCTCTAATAGAGTATTTTATCATGCTGGACAGTCTCTGCATTGTTCATTATTTAGTGTTTGCTAAGCTGATGGCACTTCCACAGCGGTTTTCTTATCTCTCCTTCTTCAGAATTGGATTTTATATTTCCGAACCAGTCAGATATGACAAGTCATTTTCTTCCCTCTTGTCTTTTAAGAAATGCAAACTTGATTTTTTTTTTTTTTTGACAATCAGCACTTAAAGATTAAAGTTATTGGAAATGTCTGTATTAACTAGCGTTGGGACGTTGTACTGGAGAACTACCAATTTTAATTGCAATTGAGGGTTTCCTCTCGTCTTTTTTCTTCTTTTTATTTTCCAATATGTGTGTGTTCTAGATCTCTTTGGAGCCTCATTCTTCTAAAACACACAACGTATGGCAACGATGAGGTATTATGAAGCCTGATGTTGTTAGAAGACAAGACGAGGTATTATCGGAATTATTATATTATAGAACCTCGGTAAAGGTGATGATAAGCTATGTAAGTGGGTCTCTGTATATAAAGATTGTCTTTATGTGAGAAACTTCCTGAAAGGAAAAATGATAAAGTCATTAGCCTAATACCTGGGGGAGAAGTGCCAGTTCAAACAATATCGCTTTCTATATATAGCTCGTTATTGAGAATCTTAACATTCTAAGTCTGAAAAAAAATTCACTTCTCTGCGGTTCTTAGTGAATTCTTTCTAAAAGAAGTGTATACTTTCTCCAGGCTTTGGAACTGATCTGTAGCACACAGTTTTAGGTGTTTACCTTTTAGTCCAGGTTTTATCTTGGACACTCTCATGTAGTTGTGCTGTTTTCTAAATAAGACTGGGACTGTTCTCTTGATAGTGAGGAATCCCTGGGAGCTTTAGGTGAGGCAGCCTAAACAAAGGATCAGAATACGGTGGCCCCATATCCTCTTCCTTCATTGGAAACGCTGTGGGTCCCCTGACAACCTGTCCATTTCCTCTAAGAGAGTCTCTTGCACAATTTTTACAGCAATATAAAACTTCACTCAAGAACTGTGATGACAGTTGGCCTTTTATGGTACAGTCTTTAAACAGTGATACCAGGGTACGGAGAAAGCACAGAGAGACATTCTTACCACAATATTAATGTTAATATTTATGGATTATTATTGTAAGCACCAAAGCAGAAATAGCATCAGTCTTTCTTCATACAGGAATTAGAAAGGCCATCCTTCCGGGCTGGCTTTATGAAGAAAAATATTTGCTCAAACTTTATGCAGAGAAAGGAGATGTTCCGAACTTCTGTCATGTCTGCTACTAAAAGAGGGAGTGTGAGGAAAACTCCTTCGTGTTATTTGTTTAAAGGTACCACAGCCCAATTACCACATTTGCTCAAGCCAGCCGCCTTGGGACTTTTCACAGAAATCTTGGAAGTGTGCTAGAGAAACGCCCCCACAAAAGACTCTTGCATATGCTGCTGTATCTGCCTCGTTCCACGAAGCAGAGCATGGGTCACCGAGGGACAGATGGCTGCCCCACACACCCCCAGTCGCCGGAAACTCCTCCCACAAACAAGCGGGGAGAGGTGCTTTTCTTCAACACTATCCCCAGCCTACCCATGGAATACCGAGGCAAGACCTACATCGAATGTTATACTCCTGCCTCATTTCTGTTCTTTAGTCCCCGCGTGACTCAGCAGACAAGCATGGGCTGGGCCTGGGACAAGGCACTTTTAATATCATCCATGCAATTGTCTATATTATACATTTCTCATAGGATCAAGTCTACTAAGGTATACCCGATATCTGACGTACTGCCTCACAAACAGTGATCTCTTGGTAAAAGGCAGGTTTTTCTCCCTTCTGCTTCTTCTCTTTAAAGCCTGTTTCCCCATTCTTAGTCATCTTGAGGATATTTTATTTCCGACTCTTCCATTTTGCTGCCAATATTTGCCCTTAGTGGTACCCAATGTGAGATGCCCAGGTCTGTGTCCGGTTGTCTCCCCCTTCCCCTGTCCTACCTGTTGATAGCTGGGCCATTCCGCCTGATAATTTAATGTCACTGTCAAGGGACCTGTGACGTGTTGCACTTTGAAATTAGACTTTCGGCATTTATGTTTCACAGCCTTCCAGAAGTCACGTGGTCGTGGAACTCAGGCGTAGGACAAGGGTGTATTTATTCAGGGTCACAGTGAGGAAAACTTCAGGTTAAACCTCAGCTCTCATTAAGTGACTTCTCAAGCGTGCAATTGAGTGTGTCAGGGTGGGAGGGGGAGGTGGGGGGGCATGGAAATGAAGAAGCTGCCGCATGGTGGTTTTAGTAAAAAACAGGAAGAAAAAGAACAGACCATCCAGCCCCAGAGCCCTTTTAGCATCAAGGGTTTCTGTCTGTGCTCAGCTGCGTTCTCTTTCTCATTAGGGATTAACTTACATGTTTCATGGAGTTGATTGTTCATATAATTTGTTGTGTTTTGTTTTGTTTTCGGTTAGACAACTTATAAATTGTTTTATTTTTTAATATTTATTTTAAAAGTTTATTCATTTTGAGAGAGAGAGAGAGAGAGAGAGAGAGAGAGAGAGAGAGAAAGTGCAAGCAGGGAAGGGGCAGAGAAAGGGAGAGAGAGAATGCAAGCTGATAGCACAGGGCCGGATGCAGTCCTCAAACCCATGAATGGTGAGATCATGACCTGAGCTGAGATCAAGAGTCAGACACTTAACCGACTGAGCCACCCAGGCGGCCCTAAATTGTTTTATTTCTTTTTTTGTTAACTTTGGGACCCCAAACAATCTTTTCTTTTTAATGTTTATCTAGTTTTGAGAGAGAGAGAGAGAGAGAGAGAGAGAGAGAGAGAGCAGGGCAGGGACAGAGAGAGAGGGAAAAAGAGATCTGAAGCAGGCTTCCCACTGACAGCAGAGAGCCACGAGATCATGACCTGAGCTAAAGTCAGATGCTTAACCAACTGAGCCACCCAAGCACCCCTAAATTGTTTCATTTCTTAAAAGCAGAGTAAGTATAGACTGTTAAATGTCCTAGTAGTCCTGAATTTCCCTGGGAAGGCGTACTAGATACTGACATTTCATCGATGCCCCATACAGAGGAATTTTTTACATAAATAAATATATATATGCATTAATTTAAAACATCTATCATAACTTAAAAGTACTACATTTTTATTAACTATAGGCTTTAGTCCTCAATAAAATCCTGATGGCAAAGTACAATTTAGTCTAAAAGAATAAGGAATTCAAGCCATTCTGGTCTTTCGATTATGAAGTGCAGAGTCTTAAGTGCTAATATGGTATTTTCTGCATCCGCTATTTGGGTATCTGATTGTTCGTTGATTTTCTTCGTATACCAGTGTCGTGCTAAGGATGGCTTAAGGTTTCACATATATCATGAAATGACAAGAAGGCTTCATTATCACATAGCTTCTTTTAGTTTCCCCAGAACCATTTGAAACATCTCAACAGTTGAAAAGTGCATCCCGGTAATATACTGAGAAACAAGAATAGTGAAAAT
Organism: Lynx canadensis; assembly: GCF_007474595.2. NCBI lineage: Eukaryota > Metazoa > Chordata > Mammalia > Carnivora > Felidae > Lynx > Lynx canadensis. The sequence continues at coordinate 149,382,837 of NC_044304.2, forward strand.
AGCTATTTAGCTTGAATTCATTAGGGGTCAATTACCCATGTTGCAATTCACTTAATTTCCCACTTTCCACACTGAATTAGTTATGTGAATTAGTTAACAACCCAGCCACCACCGCCATATCAGCTAGCACTAACACTGCTTTCCCTCATCAGCGCTCCACACTGGCTTGGGTTGTAAACCACAGCACCAGGTGGAAACCGTAGCCAACCTGGGTGTGCTGCACGGGCCTAGGGAGTTCTTCGTGCTGATACGGAAGTGAACGAGGCCAGTGTAATTATCAGTATCAATAATAGAACCAGCGCAAGGCATAACTCCTTGAACGCAGCAGGCACTCAGTAAATATTTCCTCAAATTAAATTAAATTAACAAAGTGCTTACAATAAGAGCCTGGAATCTGCTACCTTTCCATTTGCTGAACCAGCTGGTAAAACCGTGTCTGCAAATGAGCCAACCCTTTTTCTTATTTCTGTAGATACTACCATTCCCTTTCTTCTTTCCTCTCGTTTCAAGCACCGATAATAACAGTTACCTTACAGAGCACAGGAAGATTCCCTCCAAGTCATCTATTTATCTCCATGAAGAATTTCTCCTAACGTTGAACAGTATAATTACCTTTGGATCTTCACAGTATTTTTAGCCTCCAATGTCCTTATTTAAAGTAATATATTTAATTACATACCTATTTTATCCCTTGCCAAATGTGGATTTTACTTACTGAAAATGTTCCTTCTGACCTTCTACTTTGACTTGTAGACTTTGACTTTGGCTACTTCCTTTCCTTAATCCTTCCTTCGGTGCTGGTTTGGGCCCAAATATTCAGTCACCAACTAATGAGCGTCTTGTGATCTAAAAGTTCTTTTTAAAAACTCTGAATGCATTTCCTCCATAGAAACGTTCTTTCTGGCTGTGAGATACGTGACATGATATTTAATTTCTAGAAGTCTCAATTTTCTCATCTGTAAGTTAGGTATAGTGTTAATGCCTCTTTTTGATACTTGCCCTGAAGATCCGCTGATTTTACTTCCTAAATATTTCTACATCTATCGTTTCTTCTTCGTCCCTACTGTCGCTGCCCTACTTTATACCTTCATTGTTTCTCACCTGAATCATCTCAGTAGCCTCCTAGTGATTAGCCTGCTTCCATTTTTCTTCTCCTCTTATGATACAACTGCTGTGCCAAAGTGATCTATCTAAATGCAAATCTGACCATACAACTTGTTACAGTGGCCTGTCATCATCCGGTGGGCAAGATCCAGGATCTTTAACATGACTTAGAAGGTTCTTCACAATGTTCTTCACAATCTGTATCTCTGGGTTTTTTTTTTTTAATTTTTTCAACATTTATATATTTTTGAGAGCAAGCATGAGCAGGGGCGGGGCAGACAGGGAGACACAGATTCCAAAGCAGCCTCCAGGCTCTGAGCTGTCAGGACTGAGCCCAACGCGGGGCTCGAACCCACAAACTGTGAGATCATGACCTGAGCCGAAGTTGGACGCTTAACCGACTAAGCCACCCAGGCACCCCTCTAGATCTCTGTTTTTAAGGGCACTGAACTGCCCTTAGTTCTCCTACAATGCCCTGCCATTTCTCACCCCCTTACCTTTATTCAAGCTGTCTCTTCTGAGCCTAATGCCCATTCTGCTACCTTTTCTCATTCTCCTTCACCCATTCCTCCTTTAAAATGTAACTTAAGCATCAGCACTTCCAAGAAACTTTTTTTGGACCCTTTCAGGCTGAATTAAGTAATCTTCATCTGAGCATTTTACATACTGTATTGTGCCGTTTATCTCTTTCTATATCTGCCTTGCCAACCAGACTGTAACCACTTGGAAAGTATGCACTTGGTCTCTTTCCTGTTTACACCAAGTAATATGGTACCTAGTACTTAGAAGGGGCTGAAAAAATGTGGATCGTAGCAATTAGCATAAATGACAAACAAATTGACCCTAACCTCCATTGATATTATTATTTCCAGTGGGGAAATATATATCTCTGTCTAGATGACTCCAAGAACACAGTCCCCTATGCAGCAGTCTCAGAGAGAACTTTCCTTCCCACCTCCTACCCCTACAACCCTAATGTATCCCTAGTTGTTATTTCTAACAGCTGTTACTTACCATGAGAGTACATCTGAAATAATGTGATATGGACTATAGTTAATGCTATAGTATAAACAAGAATAGCCTCTTTTTACAAGGGCAAGGTTGTGGCATAGACCTAGGAAACATTTTTGAAAGCCAATGAAGAAAGCCTGTCTGAAGTGGAGCTAAAGGAGAAGCTATGAGCTGAGTTAAAATCCTCCTCAAAAAAAATAATTCTGCATTCACTCCAGTAGGTTAAGTTGTTGATTGAGGCCCCCCAGTTTTTTGACCATAGAGCAGCGGTTTCCATACAGTTCAGAGGGGTCCTGAGCCAGCATAGTCCTAGGCTTTCCACTTTCTTTTTTTAATTTTTTTTTAATGTTTATTTATTTTTGAGAGAGACAGAGACAGAATGTGAGTGGGTTGGGGCAGAGAGAGAGAGCGAGACACAGAAGCAGAAGCAGGCTCCAGGCTCTGAGCTGTCACCACAGAGCCCAACGCGGGGCTCGAACTCACGAGCTATGAGATCATGAACCTGAGCCGAAGTTGGACACTCAACCAACTGAGCCACCCAGGCGCCCTCCACTTTCTACTTTAGCCAGAGCACCTTCTGAACTTTATGCCAGTTATTGGAGATTAGGTGTTGAACTCAACTCATAGTCTTAGCTATGAATCGTTCATGTCCACAAAGTCAGAGTCCATGAAGAATCAATAAAAGCTGCCACCTCCATCTTTTATGTGGTTCCTAGCAGATTTCTTCTTAAGACGTTGGGGTAGGAAGGATAGAAGTGATCATCTGTGATGCCTGAAGCCTACCTATTTCTTACATTGCTTTGACATGCCCAGGCATGTAGTTTGCCAAGGAAGACACTGGCATAGAATTTAGGAAGGATATGGGGCGCCTGGGTGGCTCAGTCAGTTAAGCATCTGACTCTTGATATTGGCTCAGGTTATGATCTCACAGTTTGTGAGATATTTTCAGGCTCTGTGCCAACAGCGCGGAGCCTGCTTGGAATTCTCTCTCTCCCTCTCTCTCTGCCCCTCCCACATGCACACACTCTCTCACGATAAATAAGTAAACATTAAAAAACCAGAATTTAGGAGGGATATTCAGCAAATGTGATGGATCTATAGATTGGGAGAAGTGGAAGAACACCATTTCAAGTAAAACACACCCAGGTCCAGCCACATGGTAATATAACTATAAAGTTAATAAGGATAAGCGATTGTCACTTAGTATGAACCTTAAATAATTATAAAAATAAAAATGTGGTGAGTGAACATACACTTTTATCTGTGCTGCCTCCAGTAACCCCACTGAAACCAAACAAAAGGGAATTTTAAAGGTATAAATCCACAGAAACAAAGACTACCAGAGAAGAGAAAATCCAGGAAGGCTAATATCTGAACCAGTAGTGAGTACATCAAAAAGTTATTCAACTTATATTAAAAAAAAAAAAAATTGGCATAGCTAACTACCTCTGAAAGAGTGAATGAAGGTGGGGCTCAAAACAGGAAGACTTGTTGAAAGCTGTTGGTGAGACATGCACTCTCAGATTTTCTCCCGTACTTCCCATAGCTACGGCATTGCTCCTATCAAATCATAACAGAGTATTGGAGTTTCGTTCTCTAAAAATGGTAAAACAGAGATTCCTTGGACTGTGGACAGAAGTCATAGTTGAGTGTGGGACTATCATACTGAAATTAGGGCGGCTAATTCAGAGTTCATGTTAATGACAGTTGAGACCTGCCTTCTTTCCCCAGTTGGCTGGCAGCCAGGTATATGGCTTCAGACAAGAGACCAGAAAGTCTTTGAAGACTCTGAGCAGCCCAAGAGAAGAAAGACAAAAACAAAACCCAAAGACACTGACATCTGTGGTTCCCCAGTAAAAGAGACCAAGCAGCTCACCTACCATGATGACCACAGTCTACAAACTCCCATCTCCACAGACACAAACTTCAGTCAGCCTCACTTCAATATGATCGGAGAGCCAGGGACAGTAGACATTTGAGGAAACCAGATAATACGAAACACAGAGACCAAAATAAACAGAAACATGACTCAGAGGAAACAAGGACTATCCAGAAAAAAAAAATGCACTTTAAAAACACCCCTATATTTAATATCCTTAGAAGAAGGAAGAGAAGATACTGCACCCATGATAAGAATAGTATCGCATATGAGAGGAACATTCAGAGAACGGAAAATAACTCTTGGAAATAAAAGTAAGTGAAAATAGGCAAACATAAAAATAAAAAGGATCCGAGGAGCAGTCCAGCATGTCCAATAACTGAATAATAGGGCCAAAGAGAAAGGAGAGAAATAAAGGAAAGAGAAACATCAGAGAAAAATGAAGAAAACCTCCCAAAGCAAATAATACATCAATTTTCAAATTGGAAGAGACCAGAGTGCCCAGCATAACAGATGAAAACAGAGCTAGAGTCCTCCTACCAAAGCAATCATCACAAAATTGCAGAACCCACAGGATAAAGAGAAAACCCTACACTGTCCAGGAAAAAAAGAAGTATGGGTGTGTGTGGGGGGGGGGGGGGGGGGGGGGGGAATAGAAAAAAACCAAGAAGCAGAAAAGCAATGACTCCTTAGAAGTAACACTGGAAGCTAGAAGAGAGTAGAAAAATAATACCTTTTAAATTCTAAGAAAAACTATTTCCAATCTAGAATCATATACCTAACCAAACTGTCAGTTCAGTTGGAAGGAAAAACAAAAACATTTCAGGCGTATCTAAGATCTCAAAAACCATATTTTCCATGCAGTCTTCTTCAGAATCTACCAAACTGAAAGAGTTGACATAAAAATAGGAAGGCATGGTGAGAAGAAATGGAAATCATAACACAGAGAAAGAACCCCAAAATGGTAATGACAAGAGATGCCAAGAGGGCAGCAATGCACCAAGCATAGGGAATAACTGGCCCAGAGATGAGGGATTCCCAAGGTCTCAGGAGAAGTCTGTGCAGGAAGATGATACTGAGAGAACAGCCAGTGTGTTTGAATTTATGGAGAGAAGAACTGTTCAATCGGGGAAGTGTTCGAGGTTACATAAAAAACTAAGCAAACAAATAAATAACAAGGCTGTTATTAGCACCAGAGACATCAAACTTGTGATGCTAGGGGGGAAAACTAGGGAAGACCACATGGCCTTAGATGTCAGTGGCACTTAGAGTAACGTAAACACCACACACCGATCTCACCAAAATGAAGAAGCAGGTGTAGCACGAAAGCAGTGGGAAGAGTGAGCATCAGTGGAGGGAGCCAAGTCCTCATCTTGCCTAGTGGGAGGGCAACAAACACCGAGAACTGGAAAGTCAAAGAGTAGAGAAATGGACAAGTTCATTAACCACAGAGGGGTAAGAACTGTGCAAATCAACCAAAAGAGTTAAACGTGGTGCCCCTAGCGAAAAAACTTATAAAAATGACCCTTTATGGACATCGTTAGCTTTCATTAAAATTAAAAAGTGAACTGAAAAGTGACTATGTAGCTGAAATCCTCCCTGGGTCTTCACTTTTAAGTTTATGATCAATTGTAATGAATAATTTATACTACTGCATGAAAACGTTAGGTAGACCCAGTCAAGGAAGAGCCTGTTTTCCATAAAGATCCAGTCTGTCTTCTTGAGATCCAGGAACTAGAGAAAAACAGACCTTCCAAATGTCAGGTGAAATCTGGACTTTTACAGTTTCTCCTGTGAAAGTGATGACAAGAGTAACTATCATCTGCCTTCATTCCTAGTAGTGACCACCAAACCCAGATCATACCAGAATAATTTATTTGCTTGTGTTTGAGTGAGATAATAGGAACTCTGCTATCTCGTATTTAATAAGATCTCAGGTGGCTTCTCTATATTCTGCCTTGCTTATGGACACGCTGTCTTAATCAAGATGTTTTCTCATTTCATAAGGACTATCAGATAGCTACAACCAACTGGATGCCTAACAGAACGGACAGAAGTGGATTCTGTTTCTCAGCTATTTCCATAGAAACAGCAGAACCCTGATAATTTACATTTTAGGTATAATGAAAATTTTAAGCCGTTATATTAGATACGCATGTATAATACACAGAAAAATTGTTAAAATAATTCAAGTATGTTTAATATTGGAGATATAACATTATCCCCCCCCATTAGTGAGAATATAAGCAATTCACTATTATGCTGTTTCCACAAGCTATCTGACAGATTTTTTGAGACAAATCTCCCTAGGAGTATAATGATCACACTAGAAGATTTAAGTTGCCTTAAATCTCTACCAACAGATTAACGAGAAAGATACTGTGCTGTTACAATACAATATTCTGGCCATTAACAAACAGATGTTTATGGATATATGATCAGAACTTGGAACCTACTTCTTTATGATCAAAACATAAAGCTATTAATGGGGCGCCTGGGTGGCTCAGTCGGTTGAGCGACTGACTTCGGCTCAGGTCATGATCTCACAGTTTGTGAGTTCGAGCCCTGCATCGGGCTCTGTGCTCACAGCTCAGAGCCTGGAGCCTGCTTCTGTGCTTAATGTCTCCCTCTCTCTGACCCTCTCCCGTTCATGCTGGCGTTCTCTCTCTCTCTCTCTCTCTCTCTCTCTCACATAAATAAATAAATAAATAAATAAATAAATAAATAAATAAAGCTGTTAGCAAAACATTTCACCATAGGATTATAAAATAACACAACTTCCAAGATTGACAGGACCTTGGTCACTAGTCAGCTCCAGTAATGAGCACTGCCATTTATTGAGAACTTACTAGGCATATGACATTACACAGGTTTTAGAATATTCTCCCTAATTGTTAGAACGCTATGAGGGTAAGTGTGGTAGGCAGCATGTAGCCTCCAGAAGGTGTTGACTTCTTAATCCCCAGAACCTGCAAAAATGTTCAGGAAAGGGGGATTAAAATTGCTACTCAGCTTAGTTTGTAGTAGGGAAATGATCCTAGATAATCCAGGTTGGCTCAGTGTCACAGGGGTCCTTAAAATTGGAAGAAGAGCGGTGCCTGGGTGGCACAGTCACTTAAGTGTCTGACTCTTGATCTCAGCTCAGGTCATGATCTCACGGTACACGAGTTCAAGCCCCGCATCGGGCTGTGCGCCGATGGCGCGGAGCCTGCTTGGGGTTCTGTCTCTCCTCTCTGCTCTTCCTCCATTTGTGCTTGTTCTTTCTCAAAGTAAGTAAATAAACTTAAAAATTTTTTAAACAGTGGAAGGGGCGACAGATGAGAGGTCAGACTAATGCCCTGTGAGGACCCGGCCCTCCTTTGCTGGCCTTAAAGATGGAGGAAGGGGCCACAAGCCACAGAATGTGGACAGCTTCTAGAAGCTAGCACAGACCAGGAAATTAATTCACCCCAGAGCCTCTAACATCTCAATTTTAGCCCAATGAGACCCATGTCAGACTGCTGATCTTCAGAACTATAAGATAATAAACTTGTGTTGTTTTAAACTATGACATCTGTAGTAATTTGTCAAAGCAGCGATAGGAAAGTAATACAATAAGCATTATCATCTCAATTTTTCAATGACAAAAGTCAGGTTGAAAAGATTGAGAAACTTCCATAAAATCGTGTAGGTAGTAAGTGGCAAGGCTGGGACTAGAACCCGGGGCAGTGTGAATCCCAGACCTGAGTTCAGCCTGCAGTAAATAGCTGGCATTGATTGAACACCAACCAGATAGGAGGCAGTTTATAGACAAGGAAACTAAAAGCCCAATGTCTAACTCTACCGAGGTCACACATCAACATGGTGCCGCAAACGGGTTCAGAACCCAGGTTCCGTCCTACCCTCTCTCGGGCTTTGTCTTGAAGAACATACGTCATGCCGAAATACAAGTGGAAAAGTCACATGGGGCAGAGATACTAAATAACAGCTGTGCAGAGAAAGGGATGCATTTGCTGTCTCCTTCTCGTTAGGGCAGTTCGGTTTCCTGAAAAAGTTTACACTGACCCCAAATCCTTTCCGTCACTTGGAACTGTGCAGCTCCCAGGTAGCTGGTCTGTGTTTCAGTCGTTAGTCCCATTAGCATATCTTTCACCTTAGAGGAAGCTTCTCATTAAGTGAAATGAGTGAAAAGCTTATCCCCCGTGGCGGCACAGCTCTAGCCAGGGCAGGGATGCAGCGCCCTTGACCCTCCTTTGACCCTGGCGTTCCCTGGAACAGACTCTCCAGAGAAAGGATCCAAGACGTTTAAAGGGCTATGCTCTTATTTTCTGTTACTTTTATACACAATCTAAATCTTAACACACAAACAACACTTATCATGCAAGTTAAACAGATTTAAATTTAAGCAAAATTGAGTGCCACCACATGTGCTTATGCCAGATCTATATAATTCTTTGGAGGTTTCTGGAAACATGAACCAAGCCATTTATGCTTCATAGGAACAGATTATATCATTTGAAATCCTCAATAAAAATGCAGTCTCATATTCTACAGATGGGTGTCATTTAATTAAAATATGTATTTAAAATGCAAAGGGCTACATTAATTCTTCACTGTGGCTGAGATTTTAATTGCACTTGAGTTAGGAAATTCTGAGTTAATGTTCCCCTGGCATCTCTCATCCAGCCTCTTAGAACAGATGTATTGTGATCTGAGGAGGATTTCAATATGTTTTCACATGCTGTCCATGTAGGGATGGCTCTGAGATGTTAGGGTGGCAGGCATTATAAAAACAAGGAGACGGCTCCCAGGGGAAGGAGCCCAGCAGCCCGTGGCTGGTCGCTCCCCTGCATTCATACCTCATCTGCCTCTTCTACACCAGCTATCACAGGAAGGTTGGCCTGGGCCTCACATTTTTGGTGGGGGACCGACTTCCGTATTTAAAGGGCTCAGAACTTTGAAAAGCTCAGGCATTTTTTTGAGAACCAATTCCACAAATGTCATTTAGTTTTATTTTTTTAATTTTTCTTAGTGTTTATTTATTTTTGAGACAGAGAGAGACAGAGCATGAGCAGGTGAGGGGCAGAGAGAGAGGGAGACACAGAATCCGAAGCAGGCTCCAGGCTCCGAGCTGTCAGCACAGAGCCTGACGCGGGGCTCGAACTCACGGACTGTGAGATCATGACCTGAGCTGAAGTCAGATGCTTAACTGACTGAGCCACCCAGGCGCCCCAGAATGTCATTTAGTTTTAGAGGACATTTTAAGAGTATACTGTGAGTGTTTAATAAATGCTAATTGAGCAATAAGAAAACCATCAGCCTCACTTAAGTACTTGTTGTGGTACAGTAAACTACAAAATACATTCCACAGCAGAACACAGGAATTTTGCACTCTTAGGAACTAGGAACTGTTGCAAAGACAGTCCAGGGGCCAAGAAATGCCAGAGCTCGGGAGTGTTTTCTGACAAGTAAGAGTGGGGAAAAAAAGGGACAAATAATAAATGTTGTGGGCACAAAACTGTGGGATAATAACTGTCAAGGATTTGGGAAACTGGTTTTATATTTAAATTATTAGAGAGGAATCCATGACACTAAAGCATCAAAATAGAACTCCCATGAAAGGAAAGAGGAGAATGAAATTGACACAAAGCAAGAAAAGTTATGTGTCCCTTCGTTCATTCTGGTACTTCACTCATTCAACCCGCTCTGTGCCCAGGACTGAGTTAGGCATGGCAATTCAGTGGTGAACAGAAGATACAAGGTCCAGTCGTTTGAGGCCTTATAGCCTAGTGGGGCATCACCTACATAGGACATGAATACAGACACATGGTCAAATCAGTTCAGGGGTTTCTGTTTTGTATTTAACACAGTTATCTAGGAAATAAGAAGATTATGGAGAAAACAAAGGGGTAGTCAACTTAAAGGGATGAATGTTAAGAATGTTAGTTTAGGGGTGCCTGGGTGGCTCAGTCGGTTAAGCATCCAACTTCAGCTCAGGTCATGATCTCATGGTTCATGGGTTCGAGTGCCACATTGGGCTCTGTGCTGACAGCTCGGAGCCTGAAGCCTGCCTCACATTCTGTGTCTCCCTCTCTCTCTACCCCTCCCCACTTGTGCTCTCTCTCTCAAAAATAAACAGAGAGAGAGAGAGAGAGAGGGAGAGTGTTAGTTTAGAAATAGCAATATAGGGGCACCTGGGTGGTTCAGGTGGTTGAGCATCTGACTCTTGACCTCGGCTTGGAATTCTCTCTCTCCCTTTCTCTCTGCGCCTCCCCATTTTGTGCATGCACTCTCTCTCTCTCTCTCAAAATAAATAAACTTTAAAAACAAGAGAAAGAAATAGCAATATATATTTTAGGAGGTTTTTATTATGTATGTAATATATCTTTTTAATTAAAATCTGCAAGGCTAATATGAGGTAATATATGAGAAGGAACTTCATATTCTTAGGAAAGGAGGCAGTATATAAATCTTAGAGAAGAAAATAAATCCAAAGTCCTCTTTAAAAAATCAGCAGAAGAACCAGTCATGGAACTCAGACCTTCTGGCTCCTCATGTAGTTCTTTGTCAGTAACCAATCTCCTAAGGGGCGCCGGGATGGCTCAGTCAGTTAAATAACCAATCTCCTTGATACGAACTTTTTATTATTTTTTTTAATGTTTATTTATTTATTTTGAGAGAGCACACGTGCAAGTGCACATGTGACCGAGGGAGGGGCAGAGAGAGAGGTGAGAGACAGAGTCTCAGGAAGGCTCACCCCTGTCAGCTTAGAGGCCAGTGCGGGATTCTGTCTTACTACCATGAGATCGTGACCTGAGCCGAAACCAAGAGTGGATGCTTAACCAACTGAGCCACCCAGATGCCCCATAAACTTTTTATGTTAAAAAAGAAAGCCAGGGGCGCCTGGGTGGCGCAGTCGGTTAAGTGTCCGACTTCAGCCAGGTCACGATCTCGCGGTCCGTGAGTTCGAGCCCCGCGTCAGGCTCTGGGCTGATGGCTCAGAGCCTGGAGCCTGTTTCCGATTCTGTGTCTCCCTCTCTCTCGGCCCCTCCCCCGTTCATTCTCTGTCTCTCTCTGTCCCAAAAATAAATAAACGTTGAAAAGAAAAAAAAATAAATAAATAAAAATAAATAAATAAATAAATAAATAAAAAAGAAAGCCAAACCATAACAGACTCTTAAAACCTGAGAATAAACTGAGGGTTGATGGGGGGTGGGAGGGAGGGGAGGGCGGGTGATGGGCATTGAGGAGAGCACCTGTTGGGATGAGCACTGGGTGTTGTATGGAAACCAATTTGACAATAAATTTCATATTAAAAAAAAAAAAAAAAAGAAAGCCAGCTAAGTAGAAGAAACAGCTATATTTTTCTCTCAGGCTTTTACTCAGTTTTGTTGTATGAGTATATGCTTCACTGGTTCAAAATTGCCAACCACAGGGTGCACACCCACCACCAGAAGGTTCCAAGGGCCTTCCCCAGACCCATCTTTTTAAAGAAACGTCTTCTAGTTGAAGAACTCACAGAGAGGCTGGTTAAAGGCTGGAAAGAGAACCTCAGCCCTAACTGCGTAGTCTTTCGCGAACTATAGCAGTTTTAAACCCAAAGAAATGAAATATGATTACGTGTGTCAGAGGCCCAGGCCTGACTTTCTAATTCTGCAGGGATAGATAAGGTTCAGAGGGCCTTGGTGAATGGACCTAATCACCAAGCTTAATGTGCAAGAGTGGACTAGTAAGAGACTGATTTCTCTTTATTGTTAAAGAAGACTAATAAGGTTTGAGAGTTGTTGATTTTCTTAAATATTCCCAGCTTATATCTGGGCTCTTATAGAAATCGGATCTATCTATCTACGTGCCTACCTATCTATCTATCAAATCTTATGGGAGACTGTTTTGCCTGTTTTTTTCTTTAATTTTTATAGGGAAGTATGGAAGGAGAGGCGAATTTTCTTAAAGCAGGATGTGTGTGGAAACTAATTGAAAAGGAACTTCTTTTAAAAGGAGTTACTGCCTCCTTAAAAGTGCTGATTTCCATGTGAAATTTATGCCTTCTTGCAGAGGCAGAGAGGAGGACCCCAGGCAGTTCTAAGGAGTCAATTCATTACTGGTTAGTGTAGACACACCATGAAGGACATTAATTCACAAAATGAAAAACTAATAGAGTGTTTAGCTGCCTCTTTATCACCAGTGGCAGTCTGCAGTCTCTTCATCATTGGTGTTTACTGAGCTGCTGGGAGGAGGTAATCAGGCCTGCTTATCACAGCTCGTCTCAGATGAGTTTACATCCCTTTCTGAGCTCTGTTGGGCATCCCTCCTCTCGTCACTGAAACGAGCAGTCCAGGGGTACCAAAGAAGTTACTCCATCCATTTTTTATTTACTTCCCCTCCTCTTTCCTGTTGAGTCCCCAGCAGAAGCCCTCTAGCACTATACATCTGTAACTCACACTCTGGTCACCCTTTGGTTAATCCCCACAGCCATGGTCCAGACTTCTCTAAATAAGTAAATAGTGTATAGAATAAATAATAATAAAGCTAGCATCTTTTTTTTTTTATTTATTTTTTTTTAAATTTTTTTTTTCAACGTTTATTTATTTTTGGGACAGAGAGAGACAGAGCACGAACGGGGGAGGGGCAGAGAGAGAGGGAGACACAGAATCGGAAACAGGCTCCAGGCTCTGAGCCATCAGCCCAGAGCCCGACGCGGGGCTCGAACCCACGGACCGCGAGATCGTGGCCTGGCTGAAGTCGGACGCTCAACCGACTGCGCCACCCAGGCGCCCCAAAGCTAGCATCTTTATTCCCATTTTACGGATGGAAAAAAACTGGAGCGTGGAAAGTGTGAACTAGGCTGAGCCAGTGACAGAGCCGAGACCTTGATCTGGGAGCCGCATTACTCTTCATTAAGCTGAAAAGAAATTTTACTCTGCTTCTCTAGCTTTTTCCTTCTTACATTCTGCACTTTACATTCTTTCAGCACCCCTCATTGTAGTCTTGGTACTATTGATGATTTCTACTTTCTCACGTGACAGTTTTTACCAGCTGTTCACGTGAAGTGCTGTATTTGTTTCTCTCCAAAAATCTGTTTTGGCAATTCTTGGGCATGCTTCCTATTTTCTCGATTAGAAAGTCCTTTACTCCTCTTCCTCATCACTGAGGTTGCTTCCTTATCTGATAAAAACAGATACGACACTTTAACAAACTTTGAAATACCAGACTTGCCTCATTCAATTCAAAGCATGTTTGAAAGCTCACTGTGGTAGGATGTGCAGAAGGAGCATTATTTACACGTCTTTATGTTTAAGTAAAGCAACTCAGGTTAGCATAAAGATTTCCACAGTCTGCATTATTAGGGGAATTTTGGGGTAATTTTCTGTGTTGTGGATTCTTTGAGTAGCAGAGGATGAGCGAGTGCTGAAAGTGGCGCTAGAAAAGGCAATTTGGCTTCTCTCTCTTTTTGCCTTTGTCCTCTGACTGTCCTGGTTTATTCTTCAGCTTGGCCAGCTGGTTCTGTCTCCACCCCTCTTCTCCAGTAGGCATCTCCTACTGAGGAGACAAAAAGACACATGGTCAATCAGCTGGAGAGCCATAGTGGTAACAGGCACAGATAGGAATTCATAAATCATGTGTTCCATTGAATTCATCCAATAGAAATTAAACTAGATCAGTGAAGTGCTGTCTCTTGGGGCCGTCAGAGAAGATACTCATTTGGTAAATATTTGTGGATCAACTTGGCTTCGCAGATAACACAGTACCCGCTGTGTGCTAGGCCTCAGGGACATGAGTAAATAAGACCCAGCTTCTGCCTGCAGGGGATTTATAGGTCATGGAAAAGATAGGAATGAAAGTAATGACACCATAGTGTGATTGGGCAACCATGGAGTAAACACAACACGCAGTGGGAATAAAGGAAGCATATTTTTAAAGGAGAATATAAGTATCAGAGAAGGCTTTCTGGAGAAGGGGGCAGCTGATCTGGGTCTTAAAGGGTTAATAGTAATTCGCCAGGCAAAGACAGGATAGAAGGGTATTTTATGGAGGAGAAACCAAAAAGAGGAAGGGGAGGGAAGGAGAAAAGGTTATGAAGTGAAAGAAAATAGAGTGAGTTCAAGGTCATTCATGTGTTCAGTGGGGCTGGAATGTAAGGTTCACTGTAGGGGAGCAGCAAGCAATAGCTGGAGATGTGAGCAAGGACCAGTTGAGATGTTATTTGAAAGGTAACGCCCAGCTGTTGAAAGATTTTAGACGTAAGAGAAACATGATCAAATGGTGATTTGAAGGGATTCCTTCAGCAAGACTACGTAGGGGGATAGATTGGAGAGGAATGATTCTTGAGATGAAGAGGTTAGTTAGAAACCTGCTACGTTAACATGGGTGATGAATGCCGGAAGACTGCACCAAGGTGGAGGCATTGGGGTTGGATTCAGAGATATTAAGGAAGAATGATCAGCAGACATCCATTGCTAATTTAACATCGGAAGGACAGGATACAGGCATCAAAGGCCTTTCCAGATTGCTGTCTATGCAACTGGTGGACTGTGACTGTGCCAGGCCCTGTGCTGGGATAAGGAATTAGCTCTGCCAATAGAGCCATATGCTGAAGTGACACTCATTTAAATGAAACAGTACCTGCACATCACAGACGTGTGGTACAGCTCAAACATAAATACAAGCAAATAAACTATCCAAGTGAATTTGTTGAACTAGAACCTTATCGTAAAAAAAAATTCTCCTTAGGGTATATACTCAACTGACTGATTCCTAGAAATTTCTTTCATTATGGAGACATTTCTATTCATGGTAGTTGATCTCTAGTACGTAAATCTAACTTTAGATATTAGTCTAGAAGTAGCAAAATGGACTCATTCAAATGTCATTGACTTTGTACTCTGCATTTGTCCCGTGTTGGGAGATAGAGTGAAACTGGAATTCTGTTTGTGGGTCAGCATATGGAATTATAAACACGTTATATAATTACAAGATAAATAACCAACTAGGATTCAGACGTAATACCCACACTGGGCAGTAGGCACCTGAATGCCCCTAAAGTAACTCAACCTATTGGTAGTTCTTATGAATGGTTTCATGAAGAAAGAGGATGATGCAATACATAAAATTAAAATATGGGATCCTGTGCAGATTTCATTGAGAATTGACTCTACTACTGACTTCGCAGTTACTTATCAACATCTTTGTTGTATATGCAATGCTTTCACCTAAAATAATGGCCAGGTGTAAAATGGACCATTTGTAGCACGACAGGAAATTCAAGCTATGTAGACATTCCTCTGTGTTTATTGTGAGTTCTGTAGAAGCAGTTGATATTGTTATGAAAGTATACTACTGACCACTCAGTGAAATACAGGCTGTGAATGGTGCTTTCTTGTTATGACGATGAAACTGACATGGTAGCAGCAGTGATGAGAGGTTTCGGGTCGTTTCCTGAAGTCTAATTGAGCTAAAATAGGATGAGAGGTTCTTGAGTTGTCTTTTGAATGATTTTTCTTCCCAAGAGGGAAAAAATGTGGAGACTCAATATCCTGTGCTTAATTCTGACCGAAAGGAGGAATCAGCGGGAAAGTGAAAGTTGTATTAGTCTTTGGAGAATGTTACCATATCATATTGGAGTTCACACAGCAAAGTAAACACCAGGCATGGCTAGATGTATCATTTTCAGAAAGTTAAATTTTCAGACGTTTAGAAAAATATTGCTGTGATCCCATGATTAGAACCTCTGAAAGAGAATATAGTTCATGTTTGTGGGAGATGATGCAACATAAAATTTGCACCATAGAAGGCTAAGTAATTTTGACAAGAAATATCATACTTATTCTATGATAGTGTATATTTTTTAACAGCCACACATTCTCTCTCTCTCTCTCTCTCTCTCTCTCTCTCTCTCTCTCTCATTTAATCCTCATAATACTCCCATGAAGTAAATACCATGATTATCTCTATTTTTACATCCTGGGAAACTGAGGCACAGAGAGGTAAAACAACTTACCCAAGGACACAGAGCTATTAAGCAGTCAGTGGTGGAGCCAGAATTGGAACTTACCCAGTTTGCTTCCAGTCTAGACTTTTAATCTCCACACTGCTGCCTAGCATCTCTCGAGCTCTTTGAGGAGCCCACGTGGAAGGATACAAGAATGAAAGAAGAATGAGTACATAGTAAGCACAGAAAATATAAGCCTTAGGTAAAGTGTCAGGGTGGCCAATACCCAGAACCACTGGATGGTCATCAGAGATGCCGAAGACAATAAAATTTAGCTGTGTTTAGGCACAGAAAGAACAGGAAATGGATGGGTCCAGAATTGCTGAAGTGGTGAAGGTAGTGTTAATAAGAAGGCAGAGTCACTCTACTTCTTCTCTTTTGTTTAAAAAGGGAACTGGTTTTCAAATGAAAAGATAGAAGACGAGTCATAGTAAGAAATAAGCGTGAGGAAAGCATCAGATGACTCGTGGCTTTTTTTAAGTACAATTCAAATGATTATCTTGGGTTATTCAGGAAATTTGCGAGAAAATGTAGAACATGTAAAAGACGACTTAACACTGGATTATGGCAGATATTCCTGTTCTCAGAACAGTGAAATCTGAAGAAATTCTAGAAGCTGCAGACTAAAGTTTTGCCATAATCCCAAGAACCAACATGATTGGTAGCACCTAGAAAGAAATGTGGGGAGAGGCAGGAGCCACCGTGATTTCACGAGAAGAAAAAAAATGTGCTCACTGCCCAAGGGCCACGGGAAGAGACTGAACAGGATGTACAGTGGAGGAAACAGGGGCACTATGCGTATATCCATAAAATTAGTAGGCAGAGACCAAGTTTTACCATAATCCCAGTGTGGATATTTCATTTCCAAATGAATACGAATATATTTTCAGTTTAGATCTTGTGTCTCAAATCAAGATTTACCAATATCATTTTATTGTTCCTCTGAAAATAAAATTCTACTTAGTCCAGCAGAGAAATTGATGAGTACCTACTCTTTACAAATGAATTTTCTGATGGATGAGCCTAAGAACAAAGAGATCAAAGCTTTTAGCGACCAATACGTGGTTCCTTCTAAATTTCGTGACTGTCGAAGGGCCAGTGATCCAAAATGTGGAGCATGGAAGTTGTCACACGCTTAGTGTGCTCTAACGAACATGGGGTTGTTTTGGAAGATAAATTCAGTATTAAGCTAAAGCTTTTTTATGTAATGGTTGATAAACAGCTCCAAATCGAAGCTAGCTCCTAACCTCCCTAAGAAGCCAGCTTTGTGGTGATCTCCATCTTTCACCTGGGATTTCATTAGAAAATAATAGAGAAGCCCACGGTACACTTTTCTGAAACATTAGACTGGTCATTGGTTCCGTGAAACATTTTCCAAAGGAAAGGTTGAGTCTCCTTTGCAAGGGAGTCTTGGCGTGTGCTCTTCAAGAGGAGAGCAATTCATAATCTGTTCGGTACTCAGTAAACACATTCTTTTTAAAGACACTAGAATTCATGTAGCTAAGATAAGAAAGAGAAAGCTGGTCACTTGTTTTCAAGTCAGTATGTGTATAGACTTTCGTGCCATTCATTCTCGGTCTTTAGGAGTTTTCCATAATTTAAACGTTTGACTTTTATCCCTGCTTTGGCCGGTATCTGAAGGCTGGAGTGTAGTGGGAAGTGGTTTGCTCGTGACCAAATCCTCCTGTTCAAGGGCAGTGGTTTGCAAATGGCTCTTTTGGCAGATTTTTACTGCCAGATCTTAAAGGTAACAAATGGAAGTGGAGCTGTTGTGATTGAGGTGGCCGGGACACAAAACCGGGAGAATGGGGATCGGGAGGCCAGCAGCCCCGCTGAGCACATTCAGGACATCGTCGCCTTAGAGGTCACAAGCGTCCGTGAAAGGAGAGCCCAGGGATTCCTAGTGACTCTTCATCCCACTCTGCTGCTCCAGATGTGCTCAGATCTGAGGTGCCCTAGCTCAGGAGGATCTCGGGAGTAGAAGGTTCGATTTATTCATCTAGACTCAGGACAACAGAAGCCACTTTAGGTATTTCAAGCAAGAGGGAACTTAATAGAAGGAATGAGATGTTTTTAAAATTGCTCAAAAAGCTTAGAAAACAGTGGGAAGGAAGCAAAGACAAGGGAAATAGCTGCCGGCTTGCAGGAAATGAGGAAATACAGGAGATGTGCCAGGAGGTGTCACCAACTGCCGCGAGGAAGCAGCTGTCACCAGAGCTCTCCTGGAGCATCTGCAGTCCTCTTATTCGCCATCTGCCTGGGCATCTTTCCTCCACTGCAAGGGGAAGATCGTGCCTTCCCTCTCTCTGTGCCTTCCACAGCTTCGGGGAGTGCCTCTTGCTGGTGGGATCTAAACCCAAAACCCTGCCGGCACAGAGTTGGAAAATACGGTTCCTGAGCTTCCAGGGAAGGGTGGGGGATGATGCCAAGCTGACAACAGACAAGGGCACAGGTGTATTATCTCCTCTCACTTTCTACGATGGATGGAATCTAGGGTAATATCAAGACAAACATATTCCCAAGAAAAAACGAAGTAGCAAGTCTCCAATGGAGACACACACACACACACACACACACACACACACAGGGGCGTCTGGGTGGCTCAGTTGGTTGAGCTTCCAACTCGGTTTCGGCTCAGGTCAGGATCTCCCAGTTTGTGAGTTCAAACCCCACGTCAGCCTCTGTGCTAACAGTGCAGAGTCTGCTTGGGATTCTGTCTCCTCTCTCGGCCCCTCCCCTGCTCCCTCTCTGTCTCTCTCAAAAATAAATAAACATTTTAAAACACACACATCTTTTCAAAATAAGCCCAGTTCAGCTGTTTGAAGCTTTCATAGAAGACCTGACTCGTCAGTGTCTTTACGTACATACTGAAATAATTTATAATACTCTTATTGTGAAAATAACAATTTTGATCATTTCAGGCCCAAATGTTATGGCTATGTATAGATTCATGATCACTCCTCCCATCGCCGTGCCCCATGCACACACACCCGGGTGCATCGTTTCTCCTGTCTCTCCTCATAGCACCTTTGGCCGGGTGAAAACCATCTGTGACCGTGAAGTAAACGCTGATTCAGAATACAAATTTGACCTTACAAAGCCCTGTTTGAGTCAGGCAGACCTGCTCTCCCAAAAACACAATTTCCAGGCTTTGTTGAATATCCTTTTGAATTCCTACGATAACGCCTAAGTTCGCTTTGCTGAAGAACCAAGCGCTACAGACATCCTTTCCTTGAAAAGAAAGATCCCGTCATTCCTCCCTCAAAGGAATGTGAGAAACACGACTGTATCTCCTCATCTCCTCCCAAGCTGCTTCTGAGTCTCATTCCTTGCTTTCCCGCCAAGCTCCACTTCCTCATGTCTGCCTGAAATGCCGCCTCCTTTATTGAATTGACAACTCTGGAGAAAGTCAGTCTCCTCACTTTGTAGATTAAAAGGTAAAATTTAAACCTGCCACTTTTAGTCCCTTTTTCTGCTGTTTGCCTCTGCTGCTTTGAACATTGCCAGAATTCTAGTGTTCTCTTACTTTTGTCATTCCTCATTTTAAGGTCAGAATGTCATGAGTTTACACCCGTAAATGTCTTACTACAGCGTTTTCTTTCTGTCCATTAGCTGCGTGAACAACTAAGCCCACAGCTCTCCGGTGTCTTGCAAGGTGTTTGGATGAGGAAGGAAATGAGTCTCAGAGTTTCAGTCTCCGGGGTTCCCACCAAGAGGTCCGACAACAATAACTGAGATTTAGTAAGCACTTACTGTGTGCCCTGCATTGTCCTAAATGCTCTACGTGCGTTACATACGCCGAGTTCTTGTGATGACTCTCAGAGGCTGAAACTGTCACCGCTCCAGTTCAAGGTCTTCACGATTTTGCCCAAGATTATTCCCTTAGTAAGTGGTTGAGTCAGAATTTAGCCACTACTTGCTGAGCTAAACTTGCTCATTGCAAGAGAAATGTTATAGGTAGAAAAATGGGGTTCATAGTTAATATGAGAACACTCAGGTCCTTTTACTTAGAGAAAGAAAGTTACTTTGATTTTGAGTGAGGTGATACATATCCCCAGATCACATAGTTGCCAGATAGGTAAATGATTGCTGCTCTATGTAGCTTACCCTTAACTGGCCATAAAACAGAGTATAGGGGTTCCTGGGTAGCTCAGTCACACGTCTGACTTCGGTTCCAGTCATGACGTCATGCTTCGTGAGTTCGAGCCCCATATCGGGCTCTCTGCTGTCAGCACTGAGTCTGCTGGGGATTCTCTCTCTGTCCCTTCCCTTCTCTCTCTCTCTCTCTCTCTCTCTCTCTCTCTCTCTCTCTCAAGAATAAATAAAAAATACATTAAAAAAACAGATTATGAACCTTTTGATATTTAGGAAAGCTGATTCTGGAAGCATCTATATGAACTGTTAATTATCCTAGGGATTATATGGCAAGGCCAGAATGCATGTGAGAACAGTATTCATGTGTTACTAATGTAGAAAGACAGAAATAGGGCTGCATATTATTAACCTTCACAAGGCATTCATCAGTAGGTGTGTGGCACCAGCTCATCCCTTTAGCCTGCAGAGGGAATGTCTGACACAAGAGAGAGTACAAGGGGGGGACTTGGTTAACTGCCATCTTGACTGCGGACTGGAGAAGTGGCCACACTTGTCCTCACTGAGGAGAAATTCTCTCAGCAGGATTCACACCGGCAGATCCGGCACCATGTGTTAGCAAGTACGTCCTCCCTGTATTTGTTACTTGCAGCCTCAGAGGGAGCCGTCACCAACTCCACAGCTGGTCTCCGTGACTGTCTGTGTGCTCGGTGGCAGGGACAACTCTGTCTTCCGGATATGTCAGTTGCGTGTGTGTTGTCCTCACAGCAATAGGATCAGAGTGACCAGCGCATCTACGATTCTACCTGCTCTGTTCTACACTAACAGTAGTTCGTGAGGGCTTTGCCGTTCGCTGTGTAAAGCTACTCTGATTGTTCCGAAGCCGACCGAAAGCGACGGACGAAGGAGAAGGAACCTG